>NC_134354.1:233284788-233614963 GCF_048569485.1 Anomaloglossus baeobatrachus
CTCCCACCCTCCCTCTCTCCCACCCTCTCTCTCTCCCACTCTCCCTCTCTCCCACTCTCCCTCTCTCCCACCCTCCCTCTCTCCCACTCTCCCTCTCTCCCACTCTCTCTCTCTCCCACTCTCCCTCTCTCCCACCCTCCCTCTCTCCCACCCTCCCTCTCTCCCACTCTCTCTCTCTCCCACTCTCCCTCTCTCCCACTCCCCTCTCTCCCACTCTCCCTCACTCCCACCCTCCCACTCTCCCACCCTCCACTCTCCCACTCTCCCTCTCTCCCACTCTCTCTCTCTCCCCCACTCTCCCTCTCTTCCACTCTCCCTCTCTCCACCTCTCCCTCTCTCCCACTCTCCCTCTCTCCCACTCTCCCTCTCTCCGACTCTCCCTCTCTCCCACCCTCCCTCTCTCCCACCCTCTCTCTCTCCCACTCTCCCTCTCTCCCACCCTCCCTCTCTCCCACCCTCCCTCTCTCCCACTCTCCCTCTCTCCCACTCTCTCTCTCTCTCTCCCACTCTCCCTCTCTCCCACTCTCCTACTCTCCCTCTCTCTCCCACTCTCCCTCTCTCCCACTCTCCTACTCTCCCTCTCTCCCACTCTCCCTCTCTCCCACTCTCCCTCTCTCCCACCCTCCCTCTCTCCTACTCTCCCTCTCTCCCACCCTCCCTCTCTCCCACCCTCCTCTCTCCCACTCTCTCTCTCTCCCACTCTCCCTCTCTCCCTCTCTCCCACTCTCCCTCTCTCCCACCCTCCCTCTCTCCCACTCTCTCTCTCTCCCACTCTCCCTCTCTCCCACTCTCCCTCTCTCCCACTCTCTCTCTCTCCACTCTCCCTCTCTCCACTCTCCCTCTCTCCCTCTCTCCCACTCTCCCTCTCTCCAACCCTCCCTCCCACTCTCCCTCTCTCTCTCTCTCCCACTCTCCCTCTCTCCCACTCTCCCTCTCTCCCACTCTCTCTCTCTCCCACTCTCCCTCTCTCCCACTCTCCCTCTCTCCCACTCTCCCTCTCTCCCTCTCTCCCACTCTCCCTCTCTCCAACCCTCCCTCCTACTCTCCCTCTCTCTCTCTCTCCCACTCTCCCTCTCTCCCTCTCTCCCACTCTCCTACTCTCCCTCTCTCCCAGTCTCCCTCTCTCCCACTCTCCCTCTCTCCCACCCTCCCTCTCTCCTACTCTCCCTCTCTCCCACTCTCCCTCTCTCCCACTCTCTCTCTCTCCACCCTCCCTCTCTCCCACTCTCCCTCTCTCCCACTCTCTCTCTCTCCCACTCTCCCTCTCTCCCACTCTCCCTCTCTCCCTCTCTCCCACTCTCCCTCTCTCCAACCCTCCCTCCCTCCCTCCCACTCTCCCTCTCTCTCTCTCCCACTCTCCCTCTCTCCCTCTCTCCCACTCTCCTACTCTCCCTCTCTCCTACTCTCCCTCTCTCCCACTCTCCCTCTCTCCCACCCTCCCTCTCTCTCCCACTCTCCCTCTCTCCCACTCTCCCTCTCTCCCCCTCTCCCACCCTCCCTCTCTCCCACCCTCCCTCTCTCCCACTCTCCCTCTCTCCCACCCTCCCTCTCTCCCACCCTCCCTCTCTCCCACCCTCCCTCTCTCCCACTCTCTCTCTCTCCCACTCTCCCTCTCTCCCTCTCTTCCACTCTCCCTCTCTCCTACTCTCCCTCTCTCCCACTCTCCCTCTCTCCCACCCTCCCTTTCTCCCACTCTCCCTCTCTCCCACCCTCCCTCTCTCCCACCCTCTCTCTCTCCCATTCTCCCTCTCTCCCACTCTCCCTCTCTCCCACCCTCCCTCTCTCCCACTCTCCCTCTCTCCCACTCTCTCTCTCCCACTCTCCCTCTCTCCCACCCTCCCTCTCTCCCACCCTCCCTCTCTCCCACTCTCTCTCTCTCCCACTCTCCCTCTCTCCCACTTTCCCTCTCTCCCACTCTCCCTCTCTCCCACCCTCCCTCTCTCCCACCCTCCCTCTCTCCCACTCTCCCTCTCTCCCACTCTCTCTCTCTCCCCCACTCTCCCTCTCTTCCACTCTCCCTCTCTCCTACTCTCCCTCTCTCCCACTCTCCCTCTCTCCCACTCTCCCTCTCTCCCACCCTCCCTCTCTCCGACCCTCCCTCTCTCCCACCCTCTCTCTCTCCCACTCTCCCTCTCTCCCACCCTCCCTCTCTCCCACCCTCCCTCTCTCCCACTCTCCCTCTCTCTCCCACTCTCTCTCTCTCTCTCCCACTCTCCCTCTCTCCCACTCTCCCTCTCTCCCACTCTCCTACTCTCCCTCTCTCTCCCACTCTCCCTCTCTCCCACTCTCCTACTCTCCCTCTCTCCCACTCTCCCTCTCTCCCACTCTCCCTCTCTCCCACCCTCCCTCTCTCCTACTCTCCCTCTCTCCCACCCTCCCTCTCTCCCACTCTCTCTCTCTCTCTCCCACTCTCCCTCTCTCCCACCCTCCCTCTCTCCCACTCTCCCTCTCTCCCACTCTCCCTCTGTCCCACTCTCTCTCTCTCTCTCCCACTCTCCCTCTCTCCTACTCTCCCTCTCTCCCACTCTCCCTCTCTCCCACCCTCCCTCTCTCCTACTCTCCCTCTCTCCCACTCTCCCTCTCTCCCACCCTCCCTCTCTCCCACCCTCCCTCTCTCTCCCACTCTTGCTCTCACCACCGAAATTATATTAACTGACACATAAACTGTATTTTACTAAGAATATCCTTCGTTGCCTATAGCAACCCATCATAGCACCTATTAATGACCTGTAGCAAAATAGAAGCAAAGCTATGATTGGTTCCTATAGGCCACCTAACAGATATCGAGGCTAATTATCAAAATAGCCAATATATGGCCTCACACATCCAAACAGTTAGTAAACAGGTTTTTGGTGAATAACTGTAAAGTGCAGGGTTACATTTTCCTCTTAAACATAGTCTATGACGTTCCCTGAGTCAAATGAGGTATCTGTGCAAAATTTCGTTATTGTAAATGTGACGGTGGGGTTTCCTTTAGCGGACATACATGCACACACACATACACACATACATACATATATACATACATACATACATTCAGCTTTATATGTTAGATAGTAGGTAATTACATTTTTCTATGCAGAGTTCTAAGAGGGAATGTTTCTCCAAGTGGATAGTGCCAAGGGTGCATGAGGAGACTTATAGGCCATGCAATGCTACTCTGGGAACCTAAATATGCAAATAGCCTTTTCAGAGATGAAGAGGACTAAAACTGTAATGTCGCCTATTGGGGTTAGCCATCCTAAAAGTCCTTGTCAGCCCTTTAATTAGCCTTTCCACATGAGATAGGATAAAAAGCCATACTAGAGATTCTATTTGCAGATACGTGTTTCAAAGTGTTTCCCCCTCATCAGTCCAAAGCAAGAGATCTGATTTGGCTATGGGAGAGGCCTCTGATGTGGGGTCTAAGGTGGAACGTTTGGCTTTTTATCCTAAGTCAAGTCATGTGGCAAGGCTCATTAATGAGTCGATATTGACTGTTAGCACATGTGCGTTTTGTTGGTGCATTTTTTTCCTTTGATTTTCAGCCCTTCAAGCCAATGATTTCACTAAAAAACACATGGCACACAGACACAACAAAAAAGCACCAAAATGCACCAAAAAACGCATGCATTATTAGACAAAAAGAATCAGCTATGATCCCATGAACTTTAAAATTAACTTTGTTGTGTTGTACAACCCCTTTAACTCTGAAAAACAGTTTAAAAGCCTCCGGTGGCTGAGCAACATGGGAGAATAGTTAGACAGGTGGGTCCCTGGTGGCTTTTCGTTGTCCGCTGCAATTGTCTGATATGTATTTCCCTGCATGCGTGTATATAGGAGAGAACTGTGTAACTTCAGGACAATAGGCAGGGAAAAGCCACCAGGGACCTGCCTGTCCTACTGGTTTCCCGTGCATTATTATTTTATTATTTATTATTTTTTATTTATTTATAGATGCATCTTGGTCCCTTTTAAACTATCTTCTTCTCTGAAATGTCCCAGAATTTCAGGGTTAAATATATATGACTGAAGTCCTCATACAGCCAGGGCCTGACACATGCTGCCTGTGGATCACACACTTTCTACCAACTGTCAGGTTCTCTTTAAGTATGGCATTTTGTACAACAGTCTTAAAAATGTCTTGAAGGGGTATTTCCATCTCCATGATCTAGTTCCAATATGTAGTAGGTGTAACAGTAATGCTATTAGTAAATACCTCCATTTAGAAATGTAGTATAGTTCTCCTGATATAGCCATGTCTCTTACCTCATGTTCAGGGCATTGCAGCTTAGGTATCCATGTTTGCAGCTACTCATATATTGACAATTAAGTTAGTTGCGGTAATTCCGCGTGTTCGTAACCATGGATACCTAAGTTACTGTAATGCCCTGCACATGAGGCAAGCCACATAGCTAATCAAGAGAACTATATTAAATAATAATAATTTTATTCATTTATATAGCGCTATTAATTCCACAGCGCTTTACATACATTGGCAACACTGTCCCCATTGGGGCTCACAATCTAGAGTCCCTATCTGTATGTCTTTGGAGTGTGGGAGGAAACCGGAGAACCCGGAGGAAACCCACGCAAACACGGGAAGAACATACAAACTCCTTGCAGATGGTGTCCTTGCTATATATATTGTATCTCCTACAATTTTAAATGTTGAACAGTTGCAAGAAGATGTTCTTTTATTTGCCATCCTAACAAAAATGAGGATTTATAACTTAAAATGTTGCTGCATGCATCAGTAACTACTAAAATGACATATTTCACTGCATTTATAAAATTCATGATTTTGTTATAATTATTCCTGAGCTAAATGAGGAAATAATATTTTCTGAGCTGGTCTAGTAAAGAAGGGATTTTTTTTTAATAAGACATTTGATGTTAGTGTAGTAAAATGCCCCAACAATTCCTCTGACTTTTAAACTGGAATAAAAATACATATATTTCCTAGAAGATTGAAGTGCCCCTCCACCCCCAGAACGGAACAGTGACTATGGTACATTTCTCACGTATAATGATTCTTCACGATGCCCTCTAAACCATGCCTTCCCTGGTTTTCCTCTCCTACAGCACAAGAAATATAATTTAAAAAAGAAACATTCCCTGTAAAGGAGTTCATCTTGGTTTTCTGAACCTCTTAATCTAATCCCATCCGTCTTTTCTGTTCTACATGTAATGATGAAACAGATTGTAGGGTTGACCCAAAGGGCATACTTTTGATTGGTTTATAATTCCCCTTGACCCTGATTCATCAAAGCCTCAACACCAGAAAATTGGTTTAAAAAACTTTAAAAAGTAACAAAAATTTGCACAACGTAAGGCTGCACGAAACTATTTGCGACTTTTGACATTTTCTAGACACTTTAGCCCAACTCTGAGAAAGTGAGGAGGTGCTGATCCCCGCTCATCATGAATGTGGTGTGATCATGTACCTTACACCACAAATCTTATGTCCTACCTTAATTAACTAGGTATCTCGCTCTCCACCCTGCCCCCTCATCAAGACCGGCATGAAAGATGGTGGATAGGGGCACGTAAGATTACAACTTGCATGTTGTTATGCAACTGGAAAAAAGTCAGCTCTTCTTCTTCCAGGATGAACTCTTGTTATTTGTTCAAGAATCATGTGCATAGACAATGTTAAAAATATCAGCACATCTTGTTATGCGTTTCAGAATAAGATTCCTTAGTCATAATCATTGCATTATGTTATGCTTGCATTTATTTAGCATTGTATTGTATACCTTATGTTTATAAAGTTGTTAAGGCCGGAGTCACACGAGTGTATAGCATCCGATGCGATATGCTAATAACACTCGGCTCAGACTCTGCTGCAAGCATGACCAGAGTGTTAGACACTATGATCCGATTCTTTTACATGCAGGAATCAGATCACAGGTGCAGAGACAGAGATATTATTTCTCCGTCTTCTCCATTGTCTGTCTCTATGTATATTGTACTGCACTTGGATGTCATCACTGCAGTCCGATGTTTCACACGCATCCATAGACTTGTATGGGTACCGAATCGAAATGAGCTACTGAAACATCGCCAAGGACATTAAAATAAATTCCAAAATTTTTTATAAATACATTGATGCCAAATGGAAAACAAAGGATCATATCGGACCCTTAAAATATAATAAGTTAATTATAGAGGACAAAGAAAAGACTGAGATATTAAACAGGCACTTCTCATCTGTGTTCCCCAAGTAACAGACTGTTCTAAGGATCATTCAACAAGTCAAAAATCAAAGTTCACAACCTGATATAATTAATTTAAAACAAGAAGAAGTACACCTGCGTTTGAGTAAATTTAACATTGACAAATCCTCGGACCAGATGGCCTTCATCCAGGAATATTGAGGAAATTGAGCTCAGTAATTGACAGACCACTGTATCTCATCTTCTTAGACTTGCTTGTAACTGCTGATGTGGTACCGATATTTAAGAAAGGTAAGAGGGTGGATCCAGGCAACTACCGTTCAGTAAATCTGACATCAGTAGTGTGCAATTTTTTTTAGGGCATTTTAAGTGATGAATGTAAACATATATTGCAGAAAACAATATAATAACTAACAGACAGCATGGATACATGAAAGATAAGCAGTGTCCAACCAACATGATGGGGTTCTATGAGGAAGTAAGTGCAAATCTGGATATTGGTAATGCAGCTGATGTGATTTATTTGAACTTTACAAAGGCATGTGATAATGTACCACATAATAGCCTTATACAGAAGCTCCAGAAGCAGGGACTAGAGGAAACTATATGCAACTGGGTAAGGAATTGGCTAAAAGATAGGAAACAAAGAGTAGTCATAAATGGTACATTCTCTAAATGGGCTATAGTCAGCAGTGGGGTACAGCAGGGATCTGTTCTAGCACCAATCCTTTTTAATCTCTTCATTAATGACCTTGTGGATGGGATTGATAGTAAAGTGTCAGTCGTGCTGATGACACCAAACTATGTAGGATATTAAAAACTGACATTGATAGTACAATATTACAAAAAGATCTGGATAACATGTCAGAATGGGCAGATACTTGGCAAATGAGATTTAATGTTGATAAATGTAAAGTAATGCACCTAGGACGGAGTAATCCTATAGCTGAATATACATTAAATGGACGTAAACTCTGGACTACAGAACAGAAGGACTTGGATATTCTGGTTACAAGTAAGCTGAGCAGCAGCACTCAATGTCAGGCAGCAGCTGCTAAAGCAAACAAGATTTTAGGGTATATAAAAAGAGAGATTAGATCCCAACGTATTGTTACCCCTCTATAAATCACTTGAAAGGCCATATCTAGCATATGGGATCCAGTTTTGGGCTCCACATTTTAAAAAGAACATTCAGAAGTCAGTTCAAAGGAGGTTAACTAGACTACTACAAGAATTGGAAGGCCTCCCATATGATGAGAGGTTGAAAAAGTTAGATTTGTTTAGCTTAGAAAAAAGACGTCTCAGAGGAGATCTCATTTATATGTATAAATACATGTGTGGTCAATATAAAGGACTGGCACATGACTTATTTCTTCCAAAGACAGTACTAAGGACCAGGGGGAATTCACCGAGTGCAAGGAATGCAGCTAAATAGGATCGGGTTCTTTCCAGTTAAAGCAGCCAGACTGTGGAATGCCCTACCACAAGAGGTAGTAATGGCTGATACTATAACAGCTTTTTAAAAAGGGCTGGATGATTTCCTCAGTACACAAAACATTGTCGGTTATAAATGAGTAAATGACAAAATGTAGAATTTGTGGAGGAAGGTTGAACTAGATGGACCTAGATCTTTTTTCAACCTATGTAATTATGAGAAAAAAATTGTCGATCTACTCTGCCTCATTGACTAATATTAGTCACAGTGCAATGTGAGATTTTCTCACATTGCAATTGTCAGATTGAAATGCTAATGTGAAGGAACACTTCAGTAAAATGGCAATAGTCTTAGCAGTGTTGCCAACTGTCCACAAATATCTTGACAGTCCATAAAAATAGGGCACTTTTCCCCCAGATTGTAAAAAAATGGATGTGTCTGTAATTATGTTACAGTTTAGTCAATGCAGCCAATGTGTTCTCATCAGTTCTATGGGCTATAGACATATATCACTTAAAATCCTAATAGTTTATTATGGTTTTACAATGTACCCATAAAAATGTTGGCTAACCATGACTTTTTGGATAAGTTGTCCAGATAAAAATAGAAAAATTAAGTTGGCAACCTTGAGACGTAGACTTGTAGACCATTGCTGGAAAGCCTTTCCTGTGTGAGAGAACAAATTCCATTTTGTCTCTGTGTATCTGTGACACCCTGGCCGAGCCAGGAAGTCACAGATAGGGCCCCGCATTACACCAGTCCCCTAACAAGGTGACAGCAGCCAAACATTTAAAACCTAGTCACCCCCCTCAGTGCTTGATGGACACACAAGGGGGCAGAGGCAGGCGGTTGGACATGCCCACAGAGGAGTACGGATGGCCTGAGGCGGGAAAAGACAGCAGAACAGTTTGAGAGTTGAGTGGAGGAGGTCAGGCCTGTGTGACAGGCCTGTAGCAGACTGACAGGTGCCAGGGTAGGAGCCCGGGTACCTTTGGCTAGGAGACAGACGGAGGCCTCTGTCTGCAGGAGGCGGGAAGACGGCTCGGTGGAACTGAGGTGGACCGGGACAGGGTAGTGGCCCACCGGTACCGACCCGGGGAACCGACTCGGAAACCGGAGCACAATGGGGTACTCAGATCCTGAAGCTGGGTTCAAAAGCTACTGGGGGCTAGCTAATTAACTGATTGCGGACAAGGACTATAGGTCCTGTCCTACCCAAAGTCCCGACTGAAGGCAACAGCCCAACGAGGGGGATAGAAAGCCACCGCCACGGCAGAGAAATCCCACGGGCCACCATCTGCGGGCAAAGGGCTCCTCAGGCAACAACAAGCCGGGGAGCAAACTCCTGAAGATGCAAGCACAGGTAGTCCACCATCACAAAACAGGTGCGGAAGAAAGACAGAAACCACCAACCGGGTGGGGGACCAGACTGCAGCCGGCTGCGGGCACCGACCACCATCACCTTGGTTTACCAGAGACTCGTGTGTTTACTAATAGTGAGTACATCAGTGCCCTCCGGCCGCCCATCTCCCTGCACCGCCCAATTCCCAAAACGGGTCCCGGGGCCACCATCCCTACCCACGGAGGGGTTAACAACTTGCTGCGCAACCTCTCCCCATGGTGCCCCGTAACTGCAGCGGTGGTGTCCACCTTCACCACAACCCGTGGGTGGCATCACGAACTTAAACACAGCTCCGGCCGTACACCTACGTCCCCAAACTGCCAACCCCTTTTTGATCGGAGTGACTGCAGGATTCCCCCGGGCCCGGAGACCCTCGAGCCACCCACTGAAGCTCCGGACCTGAGCGGCTCGGCTGCCAAGCACGGGGCGGCACATATCCATCTTGTCTCATGGTGATTAATAGTTAAAGGGAACCTGTTACCACATTTGGCCCCTATAAATTGCCACAACCACTCTGGAATGCTGTATATAAGTGCTCAAGCCGATCTGTATAATGCAAAAAAAAAGCTTTTATTATACTCACCCTTGAGGTGGTCGGGTCTGGTGGGTGTTGCTGGTCTCGGTCTGGTGCCTCCTCTCTCCTTGCGATCATTGTCCTCCTTCCCTGCTCCATGTGGATGACGCGTCCTATATCCACAAGCGCACTTCTTTCTACTCTGCTGAGGGCAGATCAAAGTATTGTAATGCACATGTGTCGGTGCTCATTGACCTTTTACCACGCATGCACATTACAGTAGTTTGTTCTGCCCTCAGTAGGGATGATGTAGGATGCGCCATTCACACAGAGCAGAGAAGGAAGGCAGCGATTGCAAGAAGACATGAGCCACTGGACCGAGACCAGAATGTCCATCAGACCGCTCTGCAGGTGAGTATATAATAAGAGCTGTTTTTCATATTATACAGATCGACCTTGGCTCTTATCTATATATAATTGCCTTATTCTGTCTGTCTTTCTGTCTGTCTTGCTCTAAAATTACGTCATTACAGTGACAACCGTCGGCACACCGCGCGCGCTAAAGAGCCTGCGGCCAACAGCTCAGCTATATGAATAGCCCGAACTACGGGCCGACAGCACGACGCCCAACACTTTTCCCCGCACCCACACGGAGCCCCGACTCCCCGGTGAGTGCTGCACCCCCGGGAGCCAACACCGGCCACCCAGCCGACACATACCCCCGCACACATTACCACCACACTCGGCTCCACCCCCCCCCGCACTCCGCTCTTCGCATGTATACACTGAACACACACACACACGAATAGTCACTTGTCCCCAGCCATGCAGTCCCCTGCACTGACGTCCTCAGCGTCATGGCCCCGCTCGGCTCCACGCCCCCTGCACTCCGCCCCCCGCACACATTACTCCAATCGGCTCCGCCTGCCGCACTCCGCCCTCCGCATGTATACACTGAACACACACACAGACATGTATAGTCACCTGTCCCCAGCCATGCAGTCCCCTGCACTGACGTCCTCAGCGCCATGGCCCCGCTCGGCTCCTCGCCCCCCGCACTCCGCCCTCTGCACACATTACCCCGCTCGGCTCCGCCCACCGCACTCCGCCCTCTGCATGTATACACTGAACACACAAACACACACACACACACCTGGATAGTCACCTGTCCCCGGCACTGACATCTTCAGCGCCATGGCTCGCTCAACTCCACCCCCCCGCACTCCGCCCCCCGCACACATTACCCCGCAGGATGGGGGCACATGTCAGGATGGTGGCTGCACCACGATGGGGGCACATACCAGCATTGGGCCACATCACAGCATCAGCATAATTTTACTTAACTTTACACTGTTCATGGCCTTCTTTCATTACAAGCCATGGACATCATTAAACATTTGACTCATCTATTAAAACTTCCTTCTGTTGTTTTTCATTTTAAAACCAATAAACAATTATAAGAATACTAAATTAAACCTAATCCATACAGTTAATTCATTACCTTATTATTCAATCTGCTAACCTACATACACATTCTAGACTACCCGATACGTTAGAATCGGGCCACCTTCTAGTATACAATATTCTAGAATGCTGTATATGAGGGCTTACTGGTGATGGATGCAGTTTATAGGGGACAAATCTGGTGACAGGTTCCCATTAATACTGCTAGAAGGAGATGTTTCACATTTCTGTTCACACTCTAAAATTTTATTGGTATGTCTTTCGACAGGATTTTTTTTTGTGTATTTAAATGCTTTTCTGTTCGTTAATAAACCAGAATTCTGCATTTGTACTCCATCGCAAGGTTCTATTGTCTGATTTCCCATGATTTCATAAATATATTTTACTATTTTGAGTTCAAAAGGCATAGAAGAGAGGTGATATCACTCATATTTGTCAGCGGCAATTAGTGTCCATCAAGATGCCTCACGATAATACAGGGCTGAAAGTCCAAGGTGGGGAGTACAGACTGGCCAGAGCAAGTAGTAATGGCAATGCTAGACCAAGGACTGCTGAATAGTGTTGAATGAGTAGTTAACTATTCATACTCGCTATGCTGTTAGTGAATACTCAAAAAGAGCCACAGCCACTCCATGATTTACCAGGAATTAATATAACATAGTGAAAAAACCATGATGGTCATAATACCTGGATGGGGACTAGGACAAGTCGTTTAATTAGGATACAAAACATGAGAATATACGACCAAGATCCAGGGTATAAAGTGAAACAAACTTTATTGGTAAACAGGTGCAGGGCGGCACAAACAAGTGTGGACATAGGGAATGATCTATAATGGACTATTGACAAACCATTGATGCTAATAGCTAGTAATGATAGCGGTTCTATGTTAACCGGTATACCAAAATGTGTAGTCAGTTAATACATAGTCCACCAGGGAAACTGCATGAAATATACAGAATGGGATATGTACCCAAACAAACTCCTCAAACAACCATCATGGCAACCACATGCAAGGTATATAAGAATGATGCATAACTGACCAATGAGGTAGCACAAGGTTAGTAGAGGGTTATGAAAAGAATCACAGCCTCCAAAGATAAGGGAGACATAGATAATTGCAGTTTTACCTGGGAAGTGTAAAGACCAAGGGAGCCTGCGTCCAACCCGACGGCCGTTTCGGCTGTAAAGCCTTCGTCAGGGGGCGTGGCAGCGTGAGGGGAAGAGGGAATTAAAAGGAGGGCGTCCGCCAATCAGAGTGGACAGGAGATTAGTATCTCCAAGTAGCGCGCGCTATCCAGGGCAACCAGGGACGCCCAATGCGCGCCACACCGCTCCCTGCCCAACACTTCCGGTCACATGACCGCCACGTGTGCGCATCACATGGCAGTCACGAGGGCGGACGTCACGCAGGGTAATGCGGTGCGGCGCCACAGCCACGTCCCGGTGCCTATGGCACGCATGCGCGCACATCCCACACGGCCGGAGCAATAAGGTATTGGAGGATCAGGACAATGTATGGCCACACTAAAATACCATGGAATATACCATGGTTACCCACACAACAAATGAATACACCGATGAATATGGATGTAGTCACTTAGGTACTACAGCGTATATAGGTATTCAGCATTATTTCAAGATCATGGCATAAGCCATGCCTCATATCAAAAAATCGAAGAATATATATATAAAGAATAGTATATGATAGAATAACAGTTAATGCACCAACCATTAAAGTACCACTCCCAGGTGTCATACAGTGATAGCCTATGAGTGCATATATATGCACCCACAGCCAACCAACGCACTGACAAATGTGCACACATCGGCGCAACGCACACATACTGGCACACACTAGCATGTACACACACGTGTATAGCACTGTTCATGCACACACCACATGTGAACATGCATGCTCATACACACACACCCACACACACACCCACACACTCTCACACACACACGTGCGCACGTCCACACACACACACACACATGTGCACACACACACACACCCCCACACACATATATGCACAATTGCAATGATGTGTGACCGGGGGCCCAATACACCACATACTCACACATACAACCGTCATACATACGTGCGGGTATGACGGTTGTATGTCCTTGGTCTTGACCTTGGTCTTTACACTTCCCAGGTAAAACTGCAATTATCTATGTCTCCCTTATCTTTGGAGGCTGTGATTCTTTTCATAACCCTCTACTAACCTTGTGCTACCTCATTGGTCAGTCATGCATCATGCATCATTCTTATATACCTTGCATGTGGTTGCCATGATGGTTGTTTGAGGAGTTTGTTTGGGTACATATCCCATTCTGTATATTTCATGCAGTTTCCCTGGTGGACTATGTATTAACTGACTACACATTTTGGTATACCGGTTAACATAGAACCGCTATCATTACTAGCTATTAGCATCAATGGTTTGTCAATAGTCCATTATAGATCATTCCCTATGTCCACACTTGTTTGTGCCGCCCTGCACCTGTTTACCAATAAAGTTTGTTTCACTTTATACCCTGGATCTTGGTCGTATATTCTCTTGTTTTGTATGTTAGTGAATACTGTCCGCTACTCGCATATTCATTACGAGTAGTGCGCGCAATGTAAGTCAATGAGAAATACTCGCTAAGTAGCGAGTAACCTGAAAGCCATACTATTTGCTACTCGCACGAAAAGCAAGGCTTTTGGGTTACTTGCTACTTAGCGAGTATTGCCCAATGACTTACATTGTGCCCGCTACTCGTAACGAATATGCGAGTAATGGACGGTACTCACTAACAGCATAGCGAGTACGAATAGTTAACTACTTGTTCAACACTACTGCTAATATATGCTGGACAGAGAGACAGAAGGAGACATTACTATCATCTAAGAAGCCTTGCTTCAGTGAGAGAAACATAAGGTCTACACGGGACCGACAGAGGTGTGATAGGAATCCGATAGCGTTAAAGACTGCTAGTTAGCAAAGTTCTATTGCATTGCGAGTCCTATTGATCCAATCTGGGTTGAAACCATCCACCAATTTCTGGCATTTTTACATGGATCTTGTAATGAGCATTTTTTTTCTTTTCTTTTCTGCTTTTTGCTGCATTTTTTTCTGCTTTTATTAAAGGTCATGGAAGTTTATTGATCATGTGATGGCAACATTTCTCATACAAACACAAACTGAAGTGTAAGAAATGGAACACAAAAATTGTTAATAAAAAATGCAGGTTACTATGAGTGCATAAACTCTTTAAGGCTAAGACCGCACTTTTTGCGTTTCCACCTGCGTTTCAGGTGCTTTTTAGGCCCGTTTTGAGAAGCACCTCTTTCATGCCAAAAGGCATGCGCTTTGATTTTACAGCAAAGTCTATGGAAAATGGGACTTTCTAGACCACACTTTGCGTTTTAAAACGCGTTTAATTTGCATATTTTGTGGCAAAAACCATGCGTTCAAAGAAGCAGCATGTCAATTGTTTTTGCCATTTTGGGTGCGTTTTGCTAACATTGCAGTCAATGAGAAATGGCAAAAACCAAAATTCCTTCAAATTCCTGCGTTTTACCTGCTTTTTATGTGCAGAAAACATGCCTTTTGGACAACCAAAACGCATGCTTTTTGGACATTAAAATAATGATTTCATATGTCCCTTTACACACAGACATAGTCCGACAATTAAATGAAAGAAAAATAATAATTTATTGCTATTTTTCCAATAAATAGTATATTACCGCTGTAATTTTATTCAATATTTCTATTTTCTAAATTATTTCGAAAAATTCTATATGTGTTCCTTTTTTACTCTTTTTTCATTGTGTTTGACTGTTTAAACTTTATTTAGTAGTGTCTTGATGTTCAAAACGCATCTGTCAAAACGCAGGTGAAAAAGCGCTGAAAACGCATCTAAAACGCGGTAAATACGCATGCGTTTTCAGCGCTAAATTTCTGAAAAAGGCAACTTTGGTCAAATCAATTAAGCCCAATACGTGCGTTTAGAACTGCAAGTAGGAGAACGCAAAGTGCGGTCTTAGCCTTAAGTTAACATGTGTTGCAGATGGGTTGAGTGCCCGCTAGCTTTGGAACAGGGCACAGCTTTATCAAACCTTTTGATTCACAGTCAAAGACTTCTTTAGGTTAGTATGCTACTGGCAGGATAGAGGTACAGCATGGCCCTATAGACTTCTATGTCTGCTGTAGTACTGCTGCGTATATCTAGTCTGTATGCACCTGTAATTACAGACCAAGAAAGAGAACAGTGAGCACTGTGTTTTGTGTTGCAATCTGTTTTGCTTTGTTTTGTGTCTCCCATAGAAATACCAGTGAGTCACCTCCTAATACAGCCAACTGTAATTACATAACAAAACACCCTCCAATGACTGTGACGGGAGGAATCAGGCATCTAATATAGGCAAAAAGATCCCAGATAGAAATGAACATTTAACAACCAATTTCAGAGATGAAGCAGCTTGACAATGATTCATACTGATTGAAAAGATACAACCGAAGTTATATTTAATTACTTTATAAACTTAAAAGGATTGTCCAGGCTTGGGGCTCAAGTCTGCAGTCACTCTATGTGACTGAAGATTTGTGAATCCTCACAGCAAGTACACTGAGCTGTGAGGACTCTTACGTGCCAGCGAGCACGTGGGACTGTGATGGCAAGTGTGCAGCTTGCATACAGTATATGCTGTCAGGTGCCAACTAGACGTGCACAACCATGGACAAAGTACACTTGCTCCGTGGTCCCTGGACCACAGTAGTCCCCAGCAGCTGATAGCGCCTCCTGGCAAGTACTTTGCGCATCCACTGCACGTCCGTCCAGCCAGCAGCCGCAGCATTCCCGTTACCAGTGTCCTCTGTTCCACGCCTTACCCTGGCTCTCTTTCAGAGATCAGGGTTTCTGGTAATGTTGGTGTGTGGCTGGCTAGTGGCTTAGATTGTACAGCCTTTAGATGCTCAGCCTATCTGCAGGCTAAAAAACAATTGGAGGCATAAGCCACGGCTGCCAATGCAAACTTTGGCTCCAGGAACTGAGTAGCCCCCGTCACTGCGCTGCTCAGTGATGTTCCCTGGGGAACTAGTCTGATTGAGAGTCCTGTATCCAGGGGATGGGCCTCTTCAACTCACCCTACAGGAAGGCTACCAGAATCCCTTGTCCACTTATGGGTTCCGGGGTAAAACTCGAGCTCTGCATACTCCTCTGACTTCTCACAAGGTGGCACTGTTCTGCTCAACCCTCTGCAGCCAGTTGTAAAGCTCAGCATCAGACAAGGTAGGGTCTCTTTCGAGTGGCCCTCCCGTTTCCACCAGGTCTCCACCCATTCCGTGATGTAAATCTTCATTGGGTGGGCCTTCTCCTTCAACTTTGTCCTAATGAGGCTGACACTGATCATCATGGGCAGTGTTCTTGTTTGGGGCTGTGTCACCATCCCCCATTTTAGGGTCTATGCTCTGTGCCATCTTCAGCGAAGCCCATGCCTTTGACACAACACTCGGATCTTTCAACGACAAGGCTTGTTCCTGCCGACTACGTCAAGTGTAGAGTGGTACATGGCAGGAAGTCATGGGCATGTAAAAATGCCACAAATTGGTGGATGGTTTTGTTAACTTTGGAGTTGGAGTCGCCAGGAGGTGGAAAGGACTTGGATATGTGGCTTAAAGGAGAGAGTAGTGTCAAAGGTTACCCTGAGGTAGTGAGCTTGCGGGCCTGGGGAAAGTGAGCAGCCATTGACTATGATGACTAGGTCTGTTGTGGGGGGGTTGAGTGAGATGGAGGAAAGATAATGAATTCTGTTTTGTCCACGTTAAGTTTTAGGAATAGAGCAGAAAAAAAGGATGAAATAATAGACAGACATTGGGAGATTCTGGTTTGTAAGGAAGTGATATCGGGTCCAGAGAGGTAGCTCTTTGTATCAGTAAAGAGATGATACTAACTCGTAGGACTCTATGAGCTGTTTCAGGCTAAAGGAGCAGGAGGAGAGGTTGGAGAACAGTTCAAGATTGACATGCTGTTCCAGTAATTTTGAGATGAATGAGGAAAAGTGATATGGGGTGAAAGCTAGACACAGAGGATGGGCCTGTGATCGAGGCATGTTTAAAACATGAGGGGAAGATGCTAGTTGTTAGTGATTGGTTGAAGAGATGAGTTATGGTGGGGATTAAGACTGTGTTGAGGTTTGGGATGAGATGGGACAAGATCGAGCCAAGTGCACAGGTGGTTATCTGAACAGTAGATAGTATTGTTTCTTTTCTGTAATGGTGGAGGAGCTGGTATTGGAGGAAGATGGCTGAGTTTTCGCTGATGGTGTCAATTTTCTGCTTGAAAAATGAGGCAAGGTCTTCAGCTGAGATGGGAGGACAGGGAAGAGGTTCCCGCAGATGGGGAAGAGAATTGAAGGCAGGGCCACCATCAGGGCATTACATCCGTGACTGGTGTACCGAGCCCGATGAAGATGAGGGGGCCCAGGCCGTGCCCGGGATAATTACTTACCTTTATTAAACCCTGGCCGGGCCGCCCGCCTTCACTGAGTCCCAGTCAAGGCCGCATCAGGGGGGCTCAGTGGTGTCGCTTAGAGCCACTACATATGACTATGGTGCTTGCTTTAGCTGGATGCGCATCGGAGGGTGCACATCCAGCCAAAATGCACAGCAGCTTAGAGAGGACTCCGCACAACGTGGTAGCTGGGGAGGGTGAGTAAAATGTTTTATTTTTTCTTTTTGCGGCAGACAAATATAAAAGGAGAGGCCTTGGAAGGGGATGTATACAAGAAGGAGGGCATATTGTTGTTAATACATTTTCCAGTTTGGGGCTCCCTCTTGTGGACAGTGCTGGTGATGCAGTTGATTTGTGGAATGAAAGCCATACACCTGTGGAGGACTGGCAATCAGGTCTTTCAGATTGGGTTATATAAGTGAGTAGTTTTCTCCTGTTACTTGCCGGTGTTCAATGGATATCCTGTGTGTTGAGGTCATTCTGAAACCAGCCCTGCTCTCTTCCAGAACTCCTCTCAGATAAGTTGGTCTTTGTACCTCTGCTTATTGTTTCCACTTTCTTGTTGTTTTTTCTGCTTTGATACTAATGCTTGATTCCTATTTTGCCTGTGTGGAGTTATTGGTGGAATTGGATCATTCCCTGCTGCGAGTGTCTGTATACTTAGCTCAATGATTCTGAAATGTATTTTGTTTTGTCATGCTTGGTATTAATTCAGTCCCTCATCTATATTAGTGTTTTTGGATCCCAGTAACATCAGAGTGCTGATATAGTGGGAGAGGCCGTGAGGTCTCAGGGTTTTTCCATATCAGGCGTGCTGGTATTTATTAGGGTTTTTACGGCGGTAGACAGTGCTCCTTCCTATCCTTTCCTATAAAGATGGTTTGGGTCTCACCTTTGCTGAATTCGTTTTCTAGCTTTGTATTGTGTTTTCCTATATAAACATAGTCTTTACATGTGGGGGGCTATCGATATCTTTGGGGATTGCTCCGAGGCAAATTAGCTTTTCATATATTTCTATCTGTAAGAATATTTAGTTCTCCCGCTGTTTCGAGATGACTAGGTCATCATAGGCTCGTCCCACAGCTACTTCTATTTGTGTGTCAGGATTAGGTCTGCAGTCCGCTAAGGTTCCAGCCACTCTGGTTACCTTTTGGGTTTCCGCATTTTTTGATTTTCCTCGGTCCCTGAATCATAACAGTAGTACTGGCCTCACCTAGATTCCAGGGTACACAAAAGAAGGAAAAAAAAGTGTCAGAATATTTTTTTTTTTGTGTGTGTGTTTTTCCTTTTTATCTCTGGGTGCCGTGGAGGATCTTGTGTTGTTATGGATGTTACACAATTAGCTGAGCGAGTCGATCAGCTTAAGTCTCAGTTTAAGGATATATCTGATTATCTTGCCCAGACACCTGCTTAGAACCTAAGATACCTTTACCTGATCTGGGGATCGCTCTAAATTTATGAACTTCAAGAACAATTGTAGGTTATTTTTTGCCTTGAAACCTGTCCTCAGGGTCTTCCAGGCAGCGAGTTCAGATTATCTCTCTGCTGCGTAGTGACCACAGGATTGGGCCTTTTTCCTGGCGCCTGAAGATCCTGCACTTGCTGATGTGGATTTTTTTTCCAGGCTCTGGGTTTATTATATGATGAACCTAATGCTATTGATCAAGCCAAGAAAACTTTATTGGCTTTGATCCAGGGTCAGGAACCTGCAGAGATATATTGTCTGAAGTTTCGTAAGTGGGCGGTCCTTACTGAGTGGAATGATGCAGCTATTGCGGCTCTCTTTCGGAAGGGGTAGGCAGAACCTGTAAAGGATGTTATGGTGGGCTTTCTTGTCCCCTCTGGTCTCGATGCCTCTATGTCATTGGCCATTAAGATTGTTTTACGTTCACGTAAACGTCTATCAATGTGTGCAGAGGTTTCGCTCTCAGAGCAGTCTCCGGAACCTATGCAGTGTGATAGGGTCCTTTCTAGGGCGGAACGGCAGGATTTTAGATGGCGTAATAAGCTATGTTTCTTCTGTGGAGACGCCTCTCATACTATTTCTGTCTATCCTAAGCGCGAGAAACGATTTGCCCGTTCGTGTACTTTGGGTGGTTTACAGTCTAAGTTTCTTTTGTCGGTTTCTTTGATCTGTTCCCTATCATCATTTTCGGCTATGGCTTTTATTGATTCAGGAGCTGCCCTGAACTTGATGGATTTTGGGTTTGCTGAGCGTTGTGGTTTTCCTATGGTACCTTCGCATGCTCCTATCCCTTTGAGGGGTATTGATGCTACTCCTTTAGCTGAAAATAAGCCCCAGTTTTGGATCCTGGTGACGATGCGGGTCTCGTCTGACCATCAGGAGGTTTGTAAGTTTTTGGTCTTGCATAATCTGCATGACATTTTGGTACTGGGATTCCCTTGGTTGCAAGCCCATAATCCAGTTCTTGATTGGACTTTTTTATCTGTGACTAGCTGGGGCTGTCAATGTATGCATAGTGTTACTCCTGTTTTGGCTATTTCATCTCAGACACAGGAGGTCCCTGACTATTTGGCGGATTTCATGGATGTATTTAATGAGACCGAGGCTGCGTCTTTGCCTCCACATAGGGACTATGATTGCGCTATTGAATTAGTGCCTGGTTGTAAATTTCCTAAGCGACGGCTTTTCAATTTATCTGTACCTGAACATGTTGCTATGCGAACTTATATGAAGGAGTCTTTGGAGAAGGGTCAAATCAGACCATCATCTTCACCTTTGGGCGCCGTTTTTTTTCTTTGTGGCCAAGAAGCATGGCTCATTGCGGCCCTGTATTGACTATCGTCTTCTTAATAAAATCACAGTTAAATATCAGTATCCATTGCCTCTGATTTCTGACCTGTTTTCTAGAGTGAAGGGTGCTAGCTGGTTTACTAAGCTGAATCTTCGGGGAGCGTATAATCTCATTCACATTAAGCAGGGTGATGAATGGAAGACGGCGTTTAACACTAGAAGTCCCAGAAATTTCAACCTCCAGAGGGTTCCAATGGTAGAAATGTTAAATGACCCCTCTCTGGGACTTCTAGTGTTAATACCCTGAGGGGTATTTTGAGTACCTAGTGATGCCCTTTGGGCTCACTAATGCCCCTTCCGTCTTTCAATCTTTAATAAATGATATTTTCCGGGACTTTGTGGACAAGTTTTTGATTGTCTATTTGGATGACATTGGATGACATGATATTTTTCTCACGACTGGGATTCTCATGTTGAACAGGTTCGGACAGTGTTTCAGGTTCTCAGGGACAATGCATTATATGTCAAGGGATCAAAATGTCTGTTTGGCGTACAAAAGATCACTTTTTTTTTTTTTTTTTTCTATTGAGATGGATCCGGTCAAGATCCAGGCCATTCATGATTGGGTTCAGCCTACTTCTTTGAAAGGCCTTCAGAAGTTTTTGAGTTTTGCTAATTTCTATCGTAAATTCATAGGCAATTTTTCCAGTATTGTCAGACCATTGACTGATTGATCAAGAAGGGAGCTGATGTTGTGAATTGGTCTTCAGAGGCAGTCTTGGCTTTTCAGGAGCTTAAAAAGAGGTTTTCTTCTGCTCCAGTCTTGTCGCAGCCTGATGTGTCTATTCCTTTTCAGGTGGAGATCGATGCGTCGGAGATCGGAGCTGGGGCTGTCTTGTGTCAAAGAGACCCTGTGACTTCTAAACTTAGACCTTGTGCTTTTATTTCCCGGAAATTTTCACCACCGGAGCAAAATTATGATGTGGGGAATCTGGAATTATTGGCTATGAAGTGGGTCTTTGAAGAATGGAGACATTGGCTGGAGGGGGCGAAACATCAAATTGTTGTACTTACTGATCATAAGAATTTGATCTATCTTGAATCTGCCAGGAGGTTGAATCCTAGGTAGGCTATATGGGCCTTGTTTTTCACGCGCTTTAATTTTGTGGTCTCTTATATTCCGGGTACTAAGAATATTAAGGCGGATGCCCTTTCTAGAAGTTTCTTTGCTGATTCTCTGATGTGACCGAGCCTGCTACCATCCTGCATGAGGGAGTGATTCTCTCTGCGATTTCACCCGATTTGAGACTCGCTCTTGAGGAATTTCAGAACAAACCTGAAAGATGTCCTGGGGGGAAATTGTATGTTCCTGACCAATGGAGGAGGAGAGTGATGTCTGAAGTTCATTGTTCTGTGTTGGCTGGTCATCCTGGGAATTTTGGCACCAGGGATTTGGTGAGTAGGTCCTTTTGGTGGCCTTCTCTGTCTCCTGATGTGAGGAGTTTTGTGCAGTCCTGTGGGATCTGTTCTAGATCCAAGTCTTCCTGTTCTCGTTCTAGTGATTATTGACATTGCTGGTGCCTAAGAGACCATGGACTTACATCTCAATAGATTTTATTTCTGGTCTCTCTGTTTCTTAGGGGATGACCGCTATTTTGGTAATCTGTGATAGATTTTCACAAATGATTCATTTGGTGTCACTGCCTAAGTTGCCATCAGCTTCGGAGTTGGTACCTTTGTTTCTTCATCAGGTGGTTCGTTTGCATGGTATTCCTGAGAATGTTGTGTCCGATAGGGGAGTCCAGTTTGTGTCTAGATTTTGGAGAGCTTTTTGTTCTAGGCTGGGAGTTGAGTTGTTCTTCTCCTCTGCGTTTCATCCTCAGACCAATTGACAGACTGAGAGGACAAATCAGACTTTGGAAACCTATTTTTGATGTTTTGTGTTGGCTGATCAGGATGACTGGGTTTCTTTTTTGTCTTTGGCTGTGTTTGCCCTTAATAATAGAGCTAGTTCAGCCACTTTGATGTCTGTTTTTTTTTTTGTAATTTCGGGTTTCATCCTTGTTTTTTTTCGGGGTAGAAGGAGGCTTCCGGCTGCTTGGGTGTTGATTCTGCAGTAGAGAATATGCAGCATATTTGGGATCAAGTGGTTGATAAATTGTCCCACTCCCAGGAAAATGCCCAACGGTTTGGCAATCAACGTAGGACTGTGGGTCCCCAGTTTAAGGTAGGGGACTTGGTCTGGTTGTCTTCCAGACATGTTCCTATGAAAGTTTCTTCTCCAAAATGTAAGCCAAGGTTTATTGGACCTTTCGAAGATAATTAATCCTGTTTCTTTCTGTTTAGCTCTTCCAGAGACTTTCAAGATTCACAATGTCTTTCATAAGTCTTTGTTGAAAAAATATGTTGAACCGGTAGTGCCCATGGCTGCGCTTCCTGATCCTGTGTTGGTCGAAGGGGATCTGGAATATGTAGTGGAAAAAGAGACTCAGAAAGTGAGTGTAAATTAAGGTTTTTGAGACTTCTGTGAGGGTAAGTTTGTGGGGTGGGGATTGGAATGGAAAGGGAAGAGAATGTGTGACGCCTGCCTGGAGCCACGGACTTAGGATCGGTGAAACAGGTGAATAGAGGCAACTGCCCACAAAGCAGGAACTCAGCCCCGCAACCCTTTAACCCCTATGCAGGGATTTGGAAATATGACAGGGCCCAGGTGATTGCTGCCCATGGAAGACTGCGGTCCTGAGAAAAGCAGTAACCAGGCAGGGTCAAATCCGGAAGATAGAACAAGGACAAAAATCGTCAGGCGGGAGAGTGGTCAGATTTTAGGCTAAGGATGAAAACCGAAGCTAGCAGCGATGAACAGGAACGGCAGGCAGAAGAGGTCAAGCTAAGGTCAATATATGGGAATACAAACAGCAAGGAACCAGAGTCTAGCAGGGAATTACAGTACTATATCTGGCATCTGCCAGCAGAAGGGAGAAAGCATAAGAGGGGTGTGCTGCCTTCCCATTGCCCCCAGCTGAAAGCTAGCTACCCCAGCCGGAATGCACACACCACCACAGTCAACCAGTGGTACTGCAGGTCCTAGTGAAACCCAGCCTAATAGATAAGCGGAACCTGCACCCAGCAGAGCCACTGACTGCTCCCTCGTCCCCAGCGCCACCCACAGTGGTGACACGGTGGCGTCTGGTGATTGAAGAAGTCGACTCCGGTAGAGACGTGACAGAATGTAAGTAAAATATGGTCAGACGGGGAGAGATGAGTTAAAGAGGTTAAATAGGGAACAGAGGTGGGTGAAGATGAGGTCCAGAGTGTGGCCATTGTTGTGGGTGGCTGTGGGGAACCATTGAGAGAGGCCAAAGGAGGAAGTGTCACGCTAGGTACGAGGAAGTACCAAGTGAATGGCAAGAGGGAAGGGAAAACCTGTGTCTAGAGAAAGGGAAGATTGTGACCTCTGACCAAAACTACTGCTGGTTCCTGGGCTCCCTCACCACCCTGGAGAGGTTCCACACTTATGTAGGTGTATATGCCTGTAATTTTGTGTGATAGTGTTAATATACTCACCTATCACTGCTCTCTCCAGTATCCAGCGCTGGTCTTCTGCTCTTCTCAGTGAGGTCACTGCAAATCAAATATTCTACACTCTATGCCCTATGTGTGAGTCAGAAGTGCCATTTACAATGAAAGTCTATGGAGCTATGTTCTGAGGTCCCATAGACTTACATTGTAAAAGCCACTTTTGTGTGACACAGAGCGCAGTATAAGGCCCCTTTCACACATCAGTGATTCTGGTACGTTTGTGCTTTTTTTTTATACGTACCAGAATCACTGACATACGCAGACCCATTCTAATCAATGGGTCTGCTCACACATCAGTGATATTTCCCTGAACGTGTCTCCGTGCAGCATGCACCCTTGGCTGTGATTCTGCACGGAGACATGTCAGTTTTTGTCTGGCATCACTGATGACCCACGGACCACACTATGGTGTGATCCGTGTGTGATCAGTGAAACACGTACAAAAAATGCACGGACATATTAAATATTAAAAATTTTCAACTTACCTTGCCTGCGATTCGCTCTGCAGCCTCTGCTTTCGGCAGCTCCTGCCTGGCTCATGAATATTCATGAAAGCAGGAACTGCCAACCAGGAAGTAGGTGCTGAGAGCGGTGGGCGGACGCTGCAGAGCCAGAGACTTCAGCACCATGGACAGCAGCAGTGAAGGCAGGTGAGTAATGTCCATATGCAATCACGGGATCACGGATCACAGATTGCACATGGACAACCCACGTGTGCTGTGAATCACGGAACACGGAGGGACATGTGCGTGTTTTACACGTCAGTGAAGAACGTCAGTGTTTTTCACTGACGTGTGAAACGGGCCTAACCCGGAGGAGTCTGCAGAGCGGTGATGTCATTCAAAAGAGCAGAAGACCGGCGCTGGACAACGGAGAGAGCGGCGTAGTTGAGTATATTAATACACTCATACTACATTACATGCATATTTGGACATATTTAAACAATAAAAATATTAGTGGGCATTGTTCTTTAAGGTTGCATTCATATATTGCATTTTTATGTATACAGATATTGAAGCCGGATAGTAAAGTGTGCGAATGTATGTCTGTGTATGTATGGTGTGTTTCGGGTCTTCATGATTTTAAGTAGGAATGATTCGACGTCTTTTTTTTTAATTCACACAGACGCTGGCATGCTGGCAGTCTAACTTCATCCAATCACAGATGCTGTTAGAGTGGGTGGAAGGGCGAAGCAGTGAATATTTATAAGGCTTAATGAGTGGAAGTAGTGTGACAGCCATGCGGAGACTCGGTATGTATAACAAATAACTATCATACTTTAAACCAGAGGTCTCAGACACGCGGCCCGCGGACCGCATGTGGCCCCTCAGGCTGCTTCGTTCGGCAACCAGGCCCGTTCCCCTGTTAACTATTGTGGCCGGTGCAGGGGCCGCAGCCACTGTCTGCACTTTGTTAGATGAATGTTTTGCTGGCGCTACGCTCTCTGAGTCAAGGGCTCTGTGCGCGCAGCACCAGCGAAACAATTATCTGACAGAAATCGCTGCCAGTGGCTGCAGCCCCTGCACCTGCCGCATTGGTCACCGGGGGCAGGGGCCTGCAGACAGCAAGAAGCAGAGATTCGGTAGCCGAGGGAACGCGGGACAGGTGAGAATAATGGTGTTTTTTTTATTTTTTTTTATTTGTGTGTATGTGAAGGATGGCACATTAAGCCCTTAGTGACCTATGACGTACTGGGTACGTCATGGTTCCCTGGTACTTAAAGACTTATGACGTACCCAGTACGGTGGCTGCGATCGCTTTGCAAATACCTTAGATTCGGGCAGGAGCGGACCTCAGGAGGGGTGGTGTCTCCTCCTCGGACCTACGGAGGCTGTGATTGGCTGACTAACGCCGCTCAGCCAATGACAGCCACTGTAATGTTTAAGCCATTGAAAATGGTTGAAACATTGAAATCCAGCCATGATCAGTGCAGCTATAGCACTGATCATTGGCTGGAGCTGGGTGACCTCTGTTTCACCCGCCCTCAGCTCTGATCGGAGAGACCGGCCTTGTAACTGATCTCTCCAATCACTGTGGATCTGGAGCCGGAGACCGCTCCCCTCAGCTTCACTCCGGCATCTGTGGAAGCTGAGGAGAGCGATCGGTAAGTTATAGTGCCACTGCCCCCTTTCAGCTGCCGCCACTGCCCCCCCACTTATTACTACAGGATGGGGACATTACTATATAATAGGGACAAAGTGGGCACATGACTATAGGATGGGGACAAGGTGGGCACATGACTATAGGATGGGGACAAGGTTGGCACATTACTATAGAATACGGACAAGGTGGGCACATGATGATAGAATAGGGACAAGGTGGGCACATGACTATAGAATAGGGACAAGGTAGGCACATGACTATAGAATAGGGACAAAGTGGGCACATGACTATAGAATAGGGACAAGGTGGGCACATGACTATAGAATAGGGACAAGGTGGGCACATGACTATAGGATGGGGACAAGGTGGGCTCATGACTATAGGATGGGGACAAGGTGGGCACATGACTATAGGATGGGGACAAGGTGGGCACATGACTATAGGATGGGGACAAGGCTGAGGACATTACTAAAGGATGGGGACATTACAAGGATGGGCCTAATACTATTGGATGGGGACATTACTATAGAATGGGGACAAGGATGGGGTCATTACTATAGGATGGGGACTAGGATGGGCACAGTACTACAGGATAGCGGCATTACTACAAGGGGACAAGGATGGGAAACAATACTATAGGATAGGGATAAGGATGGACACATTACTATAGGATAGGGACATTACTATAGGATGGGGACAAGGATGGACACATTGCTACAGGATGGGCACATTACGATAAGATGGGGACAAGGCTGGGGACATTACTATAGGATGGGGACAAGGATGAGCACATTACTGTAGGATGGGTAGTAGGATAGGGCACAATACTACAAGGGAACAAGGATGGGCACATTACAACAAGATGGGAAACATTACTAAAAGATGTTGGCCAAAATTTCTATATAGTGATAATTTTAACACTATTAGTTACAAGAAAGGGATAAAATGTAAAAAAAAACAACAAAATAAGGCATGACTTTTTTTACCATCAAATTTTTTTTTTATATTTAAACAAGGAATGTGCACATTTGTTATAATAAACAAGTGAAAAATGTTCAAAATCAGTTATCCAAAGGCGTGTAAAAAAAAATATTTAGTACCAATAAAAATGTCACTTTGTCCTGCAAAGAATGCGGCCCCCCAAATTATTTTTTTCCTCTGTGCGGCCCATACACCCAGCCGAGTTTGAGACCCCTGCTTTAAACCCATTTTGCTTCCTTTTGCAGTGCTTTAACACTTACACCAACCATTTTATTGATCATAAGTTTGGGTTCTCATAGACTTATATGTGGTTCAGGGTCCAGGCTCAAATTCTGGTTCAAATCCAGTCCCGGACTGGATTTTGTCTTAAAATCCGGCTGGACCCGGCGTACCCCAGCATCTACAGGTTAGCCCACTCTAATGCCTTTTAGGGATACTTTGCACGTTGCAACATCGCTACTGCGATCTCGTCGGGGTCAAATCGAAAGTGACGCACATCCGGCGCCGGTAACGACGTCGCAACGTGTAAAGCCTAGAAGCACCAATAAACGATCGCAAAAGCATCGAAAATCGGTGATCTGTGTAGTGTCGGTCATAATTTCGCTGCAGCGACAGGTATGATGTTGTTTTTCATTGCTGCGGCAGCACACATCGCTGTGTATGAAGCCGTAGGAGCGAGGAACATCTCCTTACCTGCGTCCCGCCTGCAATGAGGAGGGAAGGAGGTGGCCGGGATGTTTACATCCCGCTCATCTCCGCCCCTCCGCTTCTATTGGCCGCCTGCTGTGTGTCGTCGCTGTGACGCCGCATGACCCTCCCCCTTAGGAAGGAGGCGGGTCGCCGGCCAGAGCGACGTCGCAGGGCAGGTGAGTGCGTGTGAAGCTACGGCAGCTATCACAAGATATCGCATCTGCGACGGGGGCGGGGACTATCGCACTCGGCATCGCTACAATTGGCTAGCCATGTTGCAGCGTGCAAAGTACCCCTTAGTCTTTAAACTGAGCAATTGGACAATTAGTAACATTAGCATAGCCACTGTTAATCTATATACTTGTCGTTATATGCACTAGGGCTTAAGGCAAAAATTAAAAAGATTTCACACATAGAGAAGCTTGTAAAATGCTGATTGTACAAATTTCTTGAACTCTGAGACAGAAACATGCTGTAAATACTGAATCCATGTACATAGGGCACATTACTAGAAGACATCCTCTAATCATGAGTTAAAGACAACAATTTTCTGTATAATTAATGGTATAATGCTTTCCATGACACCAGGTTGTCCCATGACCAGTGTACCCATCTGAGAGAATGCCAAGCATGTGAAAATCATTGGGTTTGTGGAGGCATTACACCACAAACATCTGTGAGTCAAACGCAACCTGACTTCTCTTTTTTTAAAGTTCTGACTGGACTATTTTAAAGAAGGAACAGTTAGAAATGTTAGTGGTTATTAGAGTGACCATCCATATGTAGCAATATAAGCGGTCCTATGGATCGTTAGGAAGCAGTTATATGAAGCAAGAGTGATAAAGAAAACTTGAATGAGACATTGTCAGTCATATGACCCAACCTGACTTATTCCTCTGATGTTCATCTGATCATTAACTACTTACTAAAAACCATAACCCTGATTCATCAGAGATTTTTCCTCAAAATTCTGGTGTAAAACATCTTGAAATGTCTTAATTTTTATGTGCAATTCGAAGTTACAACAAAATGTTTCTACGTTTGGTATTGTTCACCAATCACAGGTCGGCTTAAATTTGGAGAATCACAGGCTCTTAAATTTGGAGAATCTAACTCCAGCCCTTCCTTCATTAAGACTGCATATAAGCCGCCATTCTTAATGATTATATTCTAAAGAAGAGTATATATTATATATATAAAGCAGTATATATTATATATATTTTTTATGCACGGTTACATTTCACTAACACATTATTCACTAATGTATTATTATACTTAGAGATGAGTGAGTACCGTAATATTCGTAATCGCTACACTCGCAATGAATGTATTACTTTGTAATATTCGTCTATATATTCCAAATAGCGAGTACAATGCAAGTCAATGGGAAATGCGAGTAATTTTCTGCTGGACCCAACAGAGAGTTCTGGGGGCCCGAAGAAAAGGCTGAAATAGATGGGAAAGTGATGAAACTGAATGGGGAGAGCATGGACTGTATGCCTCATGCATTTCTGACTCCCATATGGTTTCTGGGATCCCCGGAAGCCACATGGAAGAACTTCCATGTGGCTTCCATCTATCTGTCCCCCTGCAGTCTATGTCACACTGCCCTGGCCAGCCTCGCAGTGATTCACACAGCAGTGTGCGAGTAGCTGTGGGGATGACGAGCGCTGCCATCATGAGGTTAGCAAAGTTCCTTACATGCTGTGATGATTTCCGCTGAACTCATGATGACAGCGTTCATCACTGACTTCCATGGCCGTTGCAAGTCTCACTCGTGATGTCACCGCTAGTTACTGTCTCGGGCTGCTGTGACGTGGCCCGATCTAATAATGTTAACTCTGGTCACTGCACAGCTCTCCCAGCCAATGGAGAACATTCTGTTCTTCATTGACTGGGATAGTGAGTATAGATCGTCATGGGACTCCTTATTGCAGAGGTGGGGAACCTCCAGCCCGCAGGCGGCCCACCATGACCGTAAAATGGGGCCCCCGGGCAGATTCCCAGGGACTGCAGCGCTGGGGCCGCCGACCCTTTAAATGACCACATGCACTGTTTGGGCGAACCAATGGGCTCTCCCGCTGTCCAGTGTTAGCGTGATCAGCGGTGTGTGCCCATCCCTCTGCTCTTCGAAGCGATGTGCCCGCCCCTCTGTCCTTTTGTGCTGTGTGCCCGCCCCTCTGCCCTCCGGAGCGATCTGCCCGCCTGTTTCCTCTCGTGGGGTGTGCCCGCCCCTCTGCCCCCCGGAGCGATCTGCCCGCCCCTCTTTTCTCTCATGGGGTGTGCCCGCCCCTCTGCCCTCCAGAGTAATCTGCCCGCCCCTCTTTCCTCTCATGGGGTGTGCCCGCCCCTCTGCCCTCCAGAGCGATCTGCCCCCTCTGTCCCCTTAGGAGCGATGTGCCCACCCCTATGTCCTCTCGTGTAGTGTGACCGCACCTTTGAACTCCAGAGCGATCTGCCCACCCCTCTGTCCTCTCGTGTGGTGTGCCCGCCCCTCTGCCCTCTGGCCTGCACTGTCTCCGGCGCTGTGTGTGCGTGCGCGCCTGCACTCTGTTCCCCGTCCAGTACTTTGTGTACCATCCCCCCAGAGTTGTGTGCAACGATCAGTGCTGTGTCCCTCATCCCATACTGTGTAGCACCTCAGGTTTCACCCCATGCTGTGTATCACCTCAGGTTTGTGGCTCCCCAGTAATGTCAGGGCTCTGCAGGTGCTGTATGCAGAGCCCAGAGATTACTGGGGGGCAGTGATGTGTGCCCTCCCAATGCTGTGTATCACCCCCAGTTTTGTGTTCCCCCAGTGATGTCTGTGCCCCCCCAGTGATGTCTTTGCCCCCAGCCCCTCTTGTGATGTTTGTATGCCCCCCAGCACCTCTTGCATTGTGTATGTCCCCCAGCGTCTCCTGTTATGTGTATGCCCCCCAGCCCCTCATGTGTTGTTTGCCTTCAGTGTCTCTTGTGACTTATACATCACATTAGAGATGCTGGGGGCATATAGATCACAGGAGACACTGGGGACATACACAACACAGGGGGGGATGTGGACATTTACATCACAGGAGGGGCCGTGGGCATTTACAGGAGGGGCTGGGAGCCTATATATGTCCCCAGCTCCTCATGTGATGTATGTGCCTCCAGTGTCTCCTGTGATGTGTATATACAGCAGTCCCAGCGTTTCCTTTCTGTTGTGTATACATCAGTCCCAGCATTTTCAATGTGATGTAAATGCCCCCAGCCCCTCCAGTGATGTATGTGCCTTCAGTGACTCCTGTAATGTATATAGAGCAGTCCCAGTGTGTTCTATGTGTTATATGTGCCTCCAGCATCTCCTGTGATGTATATACAGCGTCTCCTATGTGATGTATATGATTTACCAAATATTATTATGACAAAGAGTTGAGTGCGCTTCAAACCGAGACAAACCTAGAAAAGCAATTGTGAGAAGCAACATGATTAGTATCACCAAACATCACAGCCGCACCAAAGAGAAGCTGCTCCGACCACCACAGTAGGGGTGAGTTAATTGTTTGACCAAATATAGCAGGGTCATTTTCACATTGATAATTTTGTGCGGCCCCCGAAGATTGGTATAAATTTCCAAATGGCCCCGGCAGTAAAAAGGTTCCCCACCCCTGCCTTATTGGATTACACCGGACTCGGATTTTTTTTCTTTTCAATAAATTGGTGAAAGAGGGAATGTGTTGGGCAGTGTTTTTTCAAATAAAAAGTTTTTTGTTGTCTATTTTTTTATTACTGACCCGGTTATTAATCTCGGGTATCTGATAGACACCGTGAGATCCCTAATCTATGGGCTTGATGCCAGGTGACATTACACAGCTGGTATTAACCTAATATAGTACCCCCATTTGCCACGGCACCAGAGCAACCAATGCGTCACTTCTGGCAGGGGAGGGTCCAATAACGGTGGACCTTCCTAATCTGAGAATAACAAGACCACAGCTGTCCACTTTACCTTGGCTGGTTACAGGGCCAGATTAAGGTTGGTGGGGGCCCCTGGGCAGAAAATCTGGTGGGGGCCCCATAACGTTAACATTTTTAGCCATAACAGTAGAGCACGAACTGAAGCATTTAGAAATAAATCCACTGAGCATGGATCTTATCCTGTTCTGCCACATTCACATTTACACTTATACACAGAAAGTTACATTTTTTTATTGATCCCAATGTTAAGACAGCGAAGGAATAGTAAAAATAAAGGGAAAGTTCTCACTGGCAGCAATGGTTGCTAAAAATAACAATGTGCTCTCTATTGTATTGTCTCCGGAGTAGTACATAGCAGCTGATGTCTGTACACGGTATGCCATACACTGTATCAGAGGTGGATCTAGGTTTTCCTGTCCATGGAGTAGGAGGTCAGTTTGGCGCCCCCTTCTATACACGGCTTATGCGGTTTGAGTAGTTGTCATGTGACCGCTCATACGCCATTTTCACACGTGCCGATGAGCTGCTCTTCCTAATTCTCTCGATGTTCAGTGAAATACTACAGCCCATAAAGAGAAGCAGGAAGAGAAGCTAATTGTGACTCAAAGTATTAAAATGACCTGCAAGTGGTCATGTGACCACTTCTAGAATTAGCAAGCAGAGCTGAATCCTTACATTGAGTATATTACAGGTTGTTGGATTGGGCATGCTACGTGGCTTACTTTTATTATTAAAGGGGTTGTCCAGGTCGACAAGGAAAATTTGTTGTTCTCCTATATGACTGCAGACTTCTGAATTCTCACAGCTTACGGACTGCACATTGTCATGATTTTCCCTAGCCATGAGCAAGTAGTCATGGGACTGCAAGTATGCGATTTGCTTACTTCCGGCCACATTCAAATTAGACGTCTGCAGCCTCACTCAATAGTTACATGCCCTCAAGCTCTCACTGCTGGCATCGGAGAGTCCTGACAGTGTGCAGTGTGCACACTGAGGATTCAGAAGTCTGCAGTCACATAGAAACTTTCACCACAAACCTGGACAACCCCTTTAATGCTACTAACATAATGTAGAAACCCTTGCGGTCATGTAATTTTACAAATTATGGCTTGCTACGTGTGTACAGGATCAGAATCAGTAAAATGTACATAAATACACTGTGTGTAGAATTATTAGACAAATGAGTATTGTGATCACATGATACTTGTTATACATGTCGTCCTACTCCAAGCTGTATAGGCTGAGAGCCAACTACCAATTAAGTAAATCCGGTGATGTGCATCTCTGTAATGAGGAGGGGTGCGGTGTAATGACATCAACACCCTATATAAGGTGTGCTTAATTATTAGGCAACGTCCTTTCCTTTGGCAGAATGGGTCAGAAGAGAGATGTGACGGGCTCTGAAAAGTCCATATTGTGAGATGTCTTGCAGAGGGATGCAGCAGGCTTGAAATTGCCAAACTTTTGAAGTGTGATCACCGAACAATCAAGCGTTTCATGGCAAATAGCCAACAGGGTCGCAAGAAGCGTGTTGGGCAAAAAAGGCGCAAAATAACTGCCCATGAATTGAGAAAAATCAAGCGTGAAGCTGCCAAGATGCCATTTGCAACCAGTTTGTCCATATTTCAGAGCTGCAACGTTACTGGAGTATCAAAAAGCACAAGGTGTGCCGTACTCAGGGACATGGCCAAGGTAAGGAAGGCTGAAAAACCACCACCTTTGACCAAGACACAGAAGATAAAACGTCAAGACTGGGCCAAGAAATATCTTAAGACTGATTTTTCAAAGGTTTTCTGGACTGATGAAATGAGAGTGACTCTTGATGGGCAGATGGATGGGCCAGAGGCTGGATCAGTAAAGGGCAGAGAGCTCCACTCCGACTCAGACGCCAGCAAGGTGGAGGTGGGCACTGGTATGTGCTGGTATCAGCAAAGATCAACTTGTGGGACCTTTTTTGGTTGAGGATGGAGTGAAGCTCAACTCCCAGACCTACTGCCAGCTTCTGGAAGACAACTTCTTCAAGCAGTGGTACAGGAAGAAGTCGGTATCGTTCAAGAAGAACATGATTTTCCTGCAGGACAATGCTCCATCACATGCATCCAACTACTCCACAGCGTGGCTGGCCAGTAAAGGTCTAAAAGATGAAAAAATAATGACATGGCCCCCTTGTTTACCTGATCTGAACCCCATAGAGAACCTGTGGTCCCTCATAAAATGTGAGATCTACAGGGAGGGAAAACAGTTCACCTCTGGGAGCAGTGTCTGGAGGCTGTGGTGGCTGCTGCACGCAATGTTGATCGTAAACAGATCAAGCAATGACAGAATCTATGGATGGTCGCTGCTGAGTGTCATCAGAAAGAAAGGGGGCGATATTGGTCACTAATTTTTTGGGTTTTGTGTTTGCATGTCAGAAATGTTTATTTCTAAATTTTGTGCAGTTATATTGGTTTACCTGGTGAAAATAAACAAGTGAGATGGGAATAGATTTGCTTTTTATTAAGTTGCCTAATAATTCTGCACAGTAATAGTCACCTGCACAAACAGATCCTCCTAAGATAGCCAAATCTAAAAAAACCCCACTCCAACTGCCAAAAATATTAAGATTTGATATTTATGAGTCTTTTGGGCTAATTGAGAACATTGCTGTTGATCAATAATAAAAAAAAATCCTCTAAAATACAACTTGCCTAATAATTCTGCACATGGTGTACAGCACCAGAACCAAAAGCAATACCAAAATACATCACTAGCACCCTCATCAGTAAACGAATATATCACCAGAGCCACCAATACATGACTACAGTACCAAATTTACTGCAACAATATATTGCAGTGTCACATCCCCATATACATTGGTATCACATGAATTAACAACTCCCAGTATGTCCTTAACAATTGTAAGAAAATGCTGGGAATTATTATCAGTATTTATCAGACTTTGGACCATACAGGAACCACAGTCCTGATGAGAAGCATTGAGTATCACACACATACAGTCACATCCGGGTACCTTGTAGGTGACATCTTCCCTGATCGGAGTCATCTTATTCTTTCTTCTCCATCTTGTCCAGACGTCATGATGACTATTCACATCCACAGCTCCTCTCTGCAGACCTCCCGGGTCTTCTGCAGCACATCTTTGCAGACCTCCCGGGTCTTCTACAGCTCCTCTCTGCAGACCTCCCGGGCCTTCTGCAGCACATCTCGACATTATGCCCTTAAAATAAATAGAAGAATGATTATAATGCTCCTAAATATAAATATATGACCTACACTGTGCGTCTGAATAAATAATTGCCCCTCACAATGACCCACACAATGTCATTCTTATGGTACATAGCCTCTTCTTTCAGTTCTGGGCCCCCTCTTCACACAGTCCTCTACATTGTGTACCCACTATACCTCCAAATGTCTATACTGTGCCCCCTCCTCACACTCCCCCTCCTGAGCTGTACCCTCACACTGTTCCCCATGCTATCCCCTCTCTATACTCCCCTCACCCTCAGTACCAAAATCACTATAGTGCACCTCAGTCTCACATTCCCCCTCCTCAGCATACTGTGCCCTCCATACTGTGCCCTCACACTGGCCACCATACTGCTCCTTCTCTATACTGCACCTCAGTCTCACATTCCCCCTCCTCAGCATACTGTGTCCTCCATACTGTGCCCTCACACTGCCCACCATGCTGCCCCTTCTCTATACTGCTAACCCCCCCCCCCCCCACTACCCAGGCTCTATACTATGCCCCTCACACTTTTATCCACCAATACTCTCCACTTACAATATTCTCCCACCATACTGCTGCCTCACACTCTTTAATGGTGCCCCCCTGATTGCTGTGCAGGGGAACATATGCCGCATGCCCCCCAAAGGTACGCCCCTGTACAGTGTACAGGAGAATACATGACTGTTACACAATATACTGTGATACAGACATCAGATGTTATACAATATACACATTATTATATACCATCTGATGTGTGTGCACAGTATATCACACTACTCTGTACACTGGATGTGGTATTCCATGTGCACAGATATACAATCCCCTGCACTGATCACACCTGGGCCTACAGGACAGGATGTAACATATTCTATATGTAATATGGGCCATATAGTATAATGTGTGCTGCAGGCTCAGATGTGATCAGTGCAGGATTCTGTGTAGTGATGTCTCTGCTGGAGATCAGTGTGAGTTATTGCAGGGGAGGGATGAGGCCGATGACCCGGCACTGACAGCCCGACCTGATCTGCAGCAGCTCACACTCCAATAACTCACACTGATAGCAGAGTGGCCGCTGACACTATGGAACCGGTCTGGAGTTATCAGCGGCGTCTGCTCCCTCCTCACTGCAGTCTCCTGCCCGGCCGGCACCATGATTAATGACCTCATACTTACGGGATCCACTGAGACCTCCGGTCCTCCCACAAGCTCCTCTACGGCAGGAAGAAACAGCAGCGCGGTGACGTCATCCTGGCAGACGCAGCCCACACAGCGTGCAGTGGGCGTGTCTGCAGTCCAGTAATGGCCGGGATTGAAATACCTTAAAGGTACAGTGCAGTCTTGAACCACTGCAACTTTAATAAAATGGCGGACACACAGATGGTGGTGGGGGCCCCCTCAGAGGCTCTTGTGGTGGGGGCCCCTGGGCTGAAGCCCCGTCTGCCCCGCCTATAATCCGGCCCTGGCTGGTTATCCAATTAAGGGGGGAGTCTACGATTTTTGTTTTAAATTATTAATTTAATTTAAAATAACAGCGTAGGGTGCCTTCTGTTTTAGATTACCAGCCAAGGTAGAGCTGCCAGTTGTGGTCTGCAGCCTGCCACTGCCTGCTTCACCTTCGCTGGCTACAAAAAATAGGGGGGACTCCATGTCAGTTTTTCGAGGAAACAATAAATTTGTGGCTAAAAACAAGGCCACATGAAAGGCACTAAAGGGTACAAGCTTACAAAAATGCAGGGGAGTGGGACATTATGTTTTTCTTATCTATCTATATATCTATCCATCCAGCTAGCTATCTATCCATCCCTCTATCTATCTAACCCTCCCTATATCTATCTATCCATCCTTCTATCTATCCATCTATGTATCCATCCCTCTATCTATTCATTATCTATCTATCCAGCTAGCTATCTATTCATCCCTCTATCTAACCATCCATCTATCTATCCATCCTTCTATCTATCCAAACTTTGCTTCAGTGCTTGGACCCGCTGGTGCTGGTTCCAGTTGTTCCCACTCCCCTTGTTCTCCATGCCAGTTGTGTCTGGGGTAGCTGTCCTCCGTGCACTCTCGTTTGTATTGGGCTCCCGTGGCCTAGAGCTTCTTGAGAACCCCTCCGATTCGGTCTTGGTCCTATTGCAGGCAGCCTGGACTAGTTAAAGGGGGTCAATCCCTGGTCCCCTCTTTGCTGCTGATACTTCAGACTCTTAGGTTGGCGATGGACCCTGAAGATCTTCTCGCCTGGCAGATTTAACAGTTGACCATAAAGTGTCCCGCTATCCTAGGGTCTGTACCCCGCCTCGTGCTGAGTCCTGTGAGCCTAGGTTCCAGACTTCCACAAGCGCCCCGCGCTCCCTGGAGTATTCCACTTCCACAGATAACTCATGGTGCCTGGAATCCTGGTTCCTTTCTCCACAGTCCCTCACTCCTGTTACAGCACTCCGTTGTTGCTGCACGTCTTTTCCTTTCTTTCTGTACTTTTCACTCCTCCAACTACTACTTTCAATTCCTCACTACACTTCCTTTTTCTGACTCTCTACCCACTTCCTCCTGCCAACCTTACAACTGACCACTGGCCCCTCCCCTTGCTGTGTCTCTCCCTACAGATTGGGTGGCGACTAGCCAATCAGTGCCCATCCCTTTTACCTGTTGCTAGGCAGTCTCCCACTTTGGTGTTGGGGTATGTGTGTGGCCTGAAGGTGCTGGTGTGTTGATTGGCACGGATATTCCTGAGTTTGGGTTTCCACATTCACATTTGTGTCCCCTGGTACCGCAGGGGTGCTACATAGGAAGGGTAGGGTACTGCTCAGTCCATTATTTAATCTAGTGTTGAAACACTAAGAAAATCTATGCCGAAATCAGACTTTTCATAATTTAATGGCAATTTTGTCAGAGAAATCCTTTTGCTCTGTATTAAAAAGCCTGAAAAAAAATATATTGTGTTGTGGTTTTAAACATTTTCATTGTAGTTCAGAAAATGAGATACAATAATAGACATAGACCAATTTCACAACTTTTTATTATATGCATCTAATTATTAGTTATTCACATATTTCTAGTCATCATTATTAAAGGTATTTAGAAACAAATTACAAAACCAAATCAGATTTGATTAAAAAGAAAATTTTATATATATATATATTATATATATATATATATATATATATATAAAAAAAGCTAAAAAAAATCTCCAATATTTTCTTTTTTTTTCCCCTGACAATGCACTGTAGAAGCCCAGGAGGAGCTTCCTGGCAGCCAATGTGCCAATTATTGGGAAAATGGCTCCAAATGGTGATGCCTGAAGTTTGGCTAAAGAGGTCATCGAACAAGTGCCGTAGTCATGTGTCAACCACTTGAAAAGATAGAAAAGGAGCACCACTGAGGCTTTTGAGCTGAATTGCCATTGGAGATACAGTATAGATTAATTTGCTATTTTTCACATCTGCTGGGGTTTTTCTTTAAATAGTTTGTCAGGTGAAAACAAGTTATTGTTGATTGGTGAGGTTCTGACCATTGGGAACATATCGATCTGCAGTACCGGGAATATTTATCCCAGTTAGAATGGCGCTACAGTGCACAACCAACATTCCACTCATTCCCTATGAGGCTACAAAGTGCTGCACTCGGCTTTTTTTGGCAGTAAACAGTATGGATGAAGAACTGTTTTTGCATTTAACCTGCTGTTTAATTCTGTGATGGGCATAAAAATGTTGCCGATTTGTGCTGCTGCCAGCAGTAAGACTCCTACCAATCAGTTACCTGCAAATAAGTGGTAAATCATTTCACCCTTTGTACATTTTCTATGCTTAAAAGAAATTTCTTAATAGATCTTTGCCTAAAAAGTCTTCCATACTGATTTTACATAGAAGTCCATTTACCTTTAAAAAAGGGTTTTGAAAGTGACCTTAAAAATATAATAGTAGATGAGAAGTGAACAATGAGAAGTGAACAAGCATGTTCGGTGGATGAAATTTTCAGGAAAAAGTGTATTGCAGAAGTTACATGACATGAAAATATCAAAATGAGTTTTATGGAAAAGTCAAAGTATTTAGTGGGAACTTATCTGGGTGATAGCGTGCAGGCAATAGAACAAACAATAGACAGCGCTGTACAGTAAGGTAATAAGTGCTGTGAATTATCCAGAGTGAATGTCTACCCTGTAATAGCAGTTTGTTTTTTTAAATTAAAAAAAAGTTCAAAATTCAGTTAATATATACTTCAATATACAAATTCTCTGCATCATCTAAGGATAACCTCAAGAAATGAAAATAGGAAACGCTGCTTGTTTCTTGTCACTAGCTTAGTGGCTCACAGTGAATTACACTTTGCACATATTGGACTTAGCCAGGGCAGCATAAACCTGGTAAATTCCATCTAAGAACAGCAGAAAATAGTGACAGGACCTTGATTATACCCCTGATTATATTACTCTGTGACTGACTTGTGAATCCTCATGTCGCGCACAGCACAAGCTGTCAGTCGTACACGGCCTCACTAAGTAGAAGCAAATTGAGCTACATCGTGCATGTCTAGTTGGAATGTGACCCAAAGTATGCATATTGGATGCTTGCACTCACATTACTGCCCAGTATCACAGTATGCCGCGCCCATCTATTTGGATTCTGGCCAGGAGAATGCATATTGCATACTTGCAACCATGTGACCACTATTCATAGCCCTGACACTGGTGAATCCTCACAGCCCAGAGTGCAGACAATGTAAGGTTTCACAAGTTTGCAGTCACATAGAGTACAGCATTTTAAAGGGGCTGTCTAGATTTAGCACAAACATCTGCAGTCACTCTATATGACTTCAGACTTTTGAATCTTCACATTGCGAACAACATGTGCTGTCAGGATTTTATGGTGCCGATGGAAATAATGGGTGGTCATGTGACCGCAAGTATGTGCTATCCATAATTTGGGCCACATTCTGATTATCCATTCACTTCTATTGCGAGAGGTCACGAACAAATGACATTACACGCTGTGCGCTACGTAAGGATTCACAAGTCTGCAGACATATAGAGGGTCTGCAGAATTGTGGATTTAGACCAGACAACCCCTTGATTTTATGAAAAAACAGCATCTTAAAGGGGTTGTCTAGATTTGGCATGAACATCTGCAGTCATTCTATGTGACTACAGACTGTTGAATCATCACATCGCGCACATGCGCTGTCACAATTTTCTGGTGCCGGGGGAGATACTGGGCTGTAATATGACTGCAAGTAAGAGAAGGGCTGGAATGGGGCGCAGCCATAGTGGAAGACTGGACATGACAGGAGTTTGTAAGGACAAGACACAGACAGGGTTAATGGGGAGTGTAAGCAGGAAAGAGTTAATAGACGTTTGGCACATTCACAACGGGAAATGGAGGGGGATTCATGGGATTTCAGTGGGTCACATAGATTGGGGGGACTGTTATAGGATTGGTTGGAAGTTTGGAGGAAGGGGTGTAGAAAGGAAGGAGGAGTACCTGTTATAAGAAGTGGAAGAGCCATCCGGACATCTTCTCTCTTGGATCCAGGCCCGATGAACGACCCGCCCACCCGCCTTTATTAATGTTGTTAAAAAATTTATAAAAATAAAACAATATACTTAACTTAATATGGTGATAGGGTGGTGGGTAATGATATGTTGTATTCAATATCATGGCAGCTGAGGTGAGGAGGTCAGGGATGGCCTTGGTTAATGGAATAAGGGGTCACATCAGAGGTATGCTGACCCGTCATGGTTGGTTATGGTTAAGTTCCTGCTGGGACAGTTCCCGGGGAACAGGTCAAAATTTGGAGAAGGGACAGCACTATGACATTTGTCAGCCCCAAGATGGATTGGTGTGACTGGGGATGGTATTCTGGTGCTGTCCGGTGGTTTAGGCCATCCAGGATCTCCTCAAGAAATAAGGTTATGGTTATTATGGTTATTATATTGACTATGTTCTTAATTGTAATTAATAAAGGCTGCTGTGGCCATATATTTCCACAGTCACGTGGCCTTGTGTGGTTTTTTGTGCTTTGACACTTTACAATACCCTAGTAATGTGATATTCACACATTGGGCCACATTCAAACTAGACTTGCATGGTCTCGTTCATTTCACTTCTGTTCAATGAGGCCACACACAAATGACAGTATGCGCTGTGCGCAACATGAGGATTCACAAGTCTGTAGTCACATGGAGTGACTGAAGACTTGTGGATTTAGACCAAACAACTCCTTTAAGCAAATAGGCTCCCTATTATGGTACCAGAATTGAATGATTTAATGTCATGGTTACAGTGGATTTGGAGCAGCGTATCATACAAACAAAAGGCCTCATAATAATAAAAAACGTAATAATAAAAACTACGTACAGAAAACTGCCCATGTTTCAAACAGCAACAAATCAGAGCTTACGTTTCATTTCCCCAAGTGCTCTGATAAACTAAAAGCTGCGCTGTGATTGGTTGCTATTGTCAACAAGGAGTTTTTCTTTATGTCTGGCTCAAAAATTTGTCCCGAAGTGTTAAATGGTGGACATTCAGTAATTTTATGAATCCAAATTGCAGAGTAATTAGCAATTACCAACAGCTTATTCGTTCTAGTTAATATTGTACATTATAGCGGCCGTAAATCTACATCGCAGGAATCTAAGAATATTGATTTGTTAAAACATTTGCTTTACAGTTGGAAATGCTGTAAAAAAGGAATGTATACAAGGACTCTGTTCTTGGCTTTAGATTATGATATCTGACACTACGCTGCCTTTAGATCATCTAGCACCCCAACAATGTATTATACCCCATTGGCTACATATTCATATGGAACAACTGGAGCAAGTCCAACTCTGTTGTAACCTCGATCAAACACAGAATAAAACTGTCCTATAAACACATCTCCTAGAATCCATAGAGGCCCTGCAGGGGGAGAAATATCCTGTCCTTGGAAGCCGCTGCTGCAGTAGTTTTCTCCATCCTAGCAAACAAGGAGAGATCGTATATAATATCAATAATGGTATTTATGCAATATTTCCATAAATGTCCATGTACATAAATCTCCATAACTGAGAGTTTGGTGCCTTATCATTTTTCCCCCCATTATAGACATTTACGGTACATTTAATAAGCAGAGTGCCTAGTGCAAAGTCTGTGAGAAGAAGCCCTATTAAGAGCTGCCAGGCTATTACAAACAGAACTTCATAGCAGAATGTCCACAAAATATCAACGGATATTCACTTACCTAATTACCCAACCTTTTACTGTGAATAATATCAGCATGTAGATAACCTCCAGTTACACAGTTGGGCTAGGCTCGCAGAGAATGTTTGTTATAGCAGTCAAGGATCATGAGTCCGGTATTATGCACTGCCAGGCACTAACAGTAATGGTACTAAGAAATGGTCTTTTTATAGTTCTACACAGAAATACAGTACACATTAATGTAACTTGTCAGGTACCCAGTGCCCTCCAACCCAACAGCAGTCACATCTGGATGACTAAATTCCCTCTGTAACCAGCCCTGTATGATAATATTCACATAAATAACTCTACGTGTAAAAAAGTATTTGTAAGCTTCACTTTTCCTGTGCTAATTAGAGCTTTGACTAGTGGACGGGGCGTTTGTTACCCAGACTAGTGGGCTCTCTTGTCATGTCACCACACCCCTGTGGGCATGATAGCATGATTCCCGTGAGCCGATGCATCACCCACTCCAGGAAATCTTGCGCATGCGTAGCTCATATCGGCAGCGTCACTGCACTTCTGAAGATAGGTGTATGCGTCATGGCTTCAGAGTGGTGCACTGCGCACGATCGGAAGAACAGCTTCTGTACTTAAAAATTAAAAGTTTAAAAATTGCTAAATTTTTAGCATTTTCAACAAAATTCAGATGTTTTCACAAATAAAAAAAAAACAAAAAAACATTGACCTAAATTTACAACTTGCAAAGTACAATGTGCCATGAAAAAATGATCTCAGAATCACTGGGATACATTGAAGAATTCAAGAGATAACACACAAAGTGACACTGGTCAGAATTGAAAAATTAAGGTCAAAATTGGCTCCATCACAAAGGAGTGAAGCCTGATTTACATATGAAATCAAATAGCGATTTTTTTCAATCAGGGAGCAATAGATTAAATAAGTGAAAGTGTGGATGACATTATATTTTAGAGAGTAACATGACTATATAAAGTTTGAAGGGTGAATTGTTCTGACAGGTTCTCATTAAAGGGAACCTGTCACAAGGTTTTTCCTTTACTGTATAAGCTGCGGCCACCACCAGTGGGCTCTTATATGCAACACTCTAAAATACTGTATACGAGAGCCCAGGCCGCTCTGTAGAACATAACAAACACCTTTATTACATTCACCTTGGGGGTGGTCCACTCCGATGGGTGTCGTTCTCTGGCGCCTCCTCTCTGTGGTGATTGACGTCCTCCTGCCCAGCCCCTTGTACATGATGCGTCCTACGTCAGTCACACATAGGCCTCTATTGTGCTCCTGCACATGTGTACTTTCATCTGTCTAGCTTTGACCTTTCCTCGCGCCTGCAGGGCAGATCAAAACGTGCATGTGCAGGAGCGTAATGTAGGCCTCTGTGTGAATGACGTAGGATGCATCATGCAAAGGGGCTGGGCAGGAGGACGGCGATCGCACAAGATGGAGGAGGCGCTGGACCGAGAGCAATGATGCCCATTGGACCGGTCCGCCCCCTAGGTATTATAAAAGATGTTCTTTATGTTATACATGTTATACAAAGCGGCTTTTCTCTCTTTTCTCTAGTATTCCAGAATGCTGTATATAAGAGCTTACTGGTGGTGGCCGCAGATTATAAAGGAAAATTCTGGTGACAGGTTCCCTTTAATAAATAATTCCGCTTAATACTTTAGGCTAAGTTCACCTATCCAGTAATCATCCACTGGAACAGATCCAGTAGCAATTCATTGGCAAAAAAGTTGTACAGACATGACTTTTTTTACGATTTGAAACCATTGATTTCTGTACAATCCATTTTTTTGAATATGGGAGTCTATGGAAAACGGATCCAGTAACTGATTGCTATTTTGCCATCCATTTTTCTTCATTTGTAAATGATCCGTTTTTTTTTCTTCAAAACAGACAAAAAAGTTGTGTTCTTGCCCGCAAATCACTGCTGAATCCGTTTTAACCGATGATTACTGGACATGTGAACTCAGCCTAGATGATTTAGAAGCTTACTTTCATGAACTTACCAGAAGTGTGTACTGTTCAGATGTTAAATTGTAACTAAGTCCATTGATTACAAACGTCACGGTGGGCATGGCGCTTAGGCTACTGCAACTGACACCATACTAAAAACATAAAAAAGAGATAGGATAGTATGTTACTGTGAAATAGCAGCTTGAGATAGGAAGAGTCTAGATTACAACATTGCACTCTCAAAAAAGGAAAAACAAGGTTTATTCTTTGCAATTCTTGTATTTTTATTAATATAGAAATGTGACAGGGGGACGTTTCGGCCCAATAAGGCCTTTCTCACGCCTAGTCACTTCAAGTAGAAGATTTGGCTTATATGGAACAGATTCTGTTAGATGCAGGGATAAGTAGAATAGAGGAGGTCCACCAAAATGTAGCAGAGTTGAGTTCACTGTACAAAATTTCTGTTCTGTTGCTTATATAGGGTTTAAGTATCCCAGGAGCTTTAAAGGGGCATAGTATGTGCGGTGCCTTAGATCTCCTGAAAATATAGGAAATAGTTTCTATTGTGATTCTAGCTATATAGCAAAAAGAAGAGGGATTTCCATCTGTGGCTTGTATATCTGCTATTATACTGCTATGGTGGACTGTGTCCTCTTGTTGCCTCCTTCCCAGGATGTGGCCGAATGCATTCGGCCACATCCTGGGAAGGAGGCAACAAGAGGACACAGTCCACCATAGCAGTATAATAGCAGATATACAAGCCACAGATGGAAATCCCTCTTCTTTTTGCTATATAGCTAGAATCACAATAGAAACTATTTCCTATATTTTCAGGAGATCTAAGGCACCGCACATACTATGCCCCTTTAAAGCTCCTGGGATACTTAAACCCTATATAAGCAACAGAACAGAAATTTTGTACAGTGAACTCAACTCTGCTACATTTTGGTGGACCTCCTCTATTCTACTTATCCCTGCATCTAACAGAATCTGTTCCATATAAGCCAAATCTTCTACTTGAAGTGACTAGGCGTGAGAAAGGCCTTATTGGGCCGAAACGTCCCCCTGTCACATTTCTATATTAATAAAAATACAAGAATTGCAAAGAATAAACCTTGTTTTTCCTTTTTTGAGAGTGCAATGTTGTAATCTAGACTATATTACTGGACTTTGGTCCTCACATTTGCACCTCAACCGTCTTGACGGGCCGTGTGCACACCATAGCCTCTCTAAATTGAGATAGGAAGAGAGCAGGACTCTAGTTCACAAGGTGAAACTTTACCCTTTAACCTCTTGAGGGCCAGTTGATTTTTTCATTTCTTCCTACTTTTAGGCTATGCACGCACTACCCGTTTTTGTGCGTTTTTCCGGTGCGTTTTTGTTCAGAAAACTGCATGATTTTGCTTCACCAGCAAAATCTATAGGGTGCTTTACATGCTGCGACATCGCTAGCGATTGCTAGTGATGTCATGAGCGATAGTACCCACCCTCGTCGTTGTTGCGATATGTGGTGATCGCTGCCGTAGCAAACATTATCGCTATGGCAGCGTCACACGGACTTACCTTCCCTGCGATGTCGCTCTGGTCGGTGAACCGCTTCCTTTCTAAGGGGAAGGTGCGTTCGGCGTCACAGCAACGTCACACGGCAGCCGTCCAATAGAAGCGGAGGGGCGTACATGAGTGGGACGTAACATCCCGCCCACCTTCTTCCTTCCGCATTGCCGGTGGACGCAGGTAAGGAGATGTTCGTCGTTCCTGCGGTGTCACACGTAGTGATGTGTGATGCCGCAGGAACGATGAACAACATCGTACCTGCAGCAGCAACGATATTAAGGAAAGGAGTGACGTATCAATGATCAACGATTTTGGATGTTTTTGCGATCGTTGATCGCCGCTCCTTGGTGTCACATGCTGTGATGTCGCTAACGGCGCCGGATGTGCGTCACTAACAACGTGACCCCGACGATATATCATTAGCGATGTCGCAGCATGTAAAGTTGTCAATTTTGATGTCTGCACACGGCGTTTTTTTTTAGCTGCGTTTTGTAGTGCCCAAAAAAACGCAGCATGTCAATTATTCCTGCATTTTTCACCCTTTGATTTCAATGAATGAAAAACGCAAATTGCAAATATAGCTGCATTTTAGAGCATTTCTATGACTAAAAACGCAGCTATAATCGCAAGAGGTGGGTAGTACAGTCACGTGTACAGGAAGACGATTATACTCACCCAGCATTCCTTGTGTTGGTAAAAAGAATGAAGATGGTGAATCAGTTGAAGAAAAAAATAAATGTGCCAAAGCTCATCCAACTGGTATGTTGTCCGCTCCTACCACCATCCCATCCTCTCAACGCCATGTCCGCTCCCAGCTCCTCTCCCGGTACCGCCACCCCTGCTTGCACCTACCGTCCGGTGCCATGTCCGCTCCTAGCTCCTCTCCCGGTACCGCCACCCCTGCTTACACCTCCCGTCCAGCACAATGTCAACTCCTGCTGTCATGTTCTCTCTCTTCCCTCTCTCTCTTCCCCCTCTCTCTTCCCCCTCTCTTTCTACCCCCTCTCTCTCTTCCCCCCTCTCTCTCTCTTACCCCTCTCTCACTCCCCTCTCTCTCTCTCTTTCCTCTCTCTCTTCCCTCTCTTCCCCCTCTCTCTCTCTTCCCCCCTCTCTCTCTCTCTTCTCCCTCTCTCTTCACCCCCCCTCTATCTCTCTCTTCTCCCTCTTTCTCTCTCCCCACCCCCCTCTTTCTTTCTCTCTCCCCCCTCTCTCTCTCTCTTCCCTCTCTCTCTTCCCTCTCTCTTCCCCCTCTCTCTCTCTTCCCCCTCTCTCTCTCTCTTCCCCCTCTCTCTCTCTCTTCCCCCTCTCTCTCTCTCTTCCCCCTCTCTCTCTCTCTTCCCCCTCTCTCTCTCTCTTCCCCCTCTCTCTCTCTTCCCCCTCTCTCTCTCTTCCCCCTCTCTCTCTCTCTCTTCCCCCCCTCTCTCTCTCTCTTCCCCCCCTCTCTCTCTCTCTTCCCCCTCTCTCTCTCTCTCTTCCCCCTCTCTCTCTCTCTCTTTCTTCTCTTCTCTCAGACAGAAGACCAAGATTGTGGAGGTGTGAGAGCAAATAATAAAGATAGAGTCCCTAAGTGTGTCTGTGTATTTATTTCTAATAAAGTATTTTTTTCTCTGTGTCATGTTTGTTTTTAACCCTTTATTAGAGATTCTTAATGGCCGGGTCAAACTTGTCCTGACATTAAGAATCTCGGGCTTTATACCAGCTAGTAAAACAAAGCTGGTATTAACCCCTTATTACACAGCATGCCACCCGGCACCAGGGCCGCTGAAGAGTTGGATACAGCGCCATAAAATGGCGCTTCTATGAAAGTGCCATTTTCTGGGGTGGCTGCGGACTGCGATATGCAGCGGGGGTGCCCAGAAAGCTTAGGCACCCTGCACTGCGGATTCCAATCCCTGCTGCCTAGTTGTACCTGGCGGGATACAAAAATTGGGCGAAGCCCACGTCGTTTTTTTTGTTTGTTTTTTTTACTTATTTCAAGAAATTCATGAAATAATTAAAAAAAAGGACTTCCCTATATTTTTAGTTCCCAGCCGGGTACAAATAGCCAGCTGGGGGTTGGGGGCAGCCGAACATGCCTGCTGTACCTGTTTAGCATACAAGATTATAGTGAAGCCAACGTAATTTTTTTTTTTACCTTTTTGGGCAAAAAACTCCTGCATACAGTCCTGGATGGAGGATGCTGAGCCTTGTAGCTCTGCAGGTGCTGTGTGCTCTCCTGCATACACTAGTGGATGGAGTATACTGAGCCTTGTAGGTCTGCTACCCCTGCCTCTCCCTCCAGCATACAGTCCTGGATGGAGCATGCTGAGCCTTGTAGTTCTGCAGCTGTCTACTCTCCTGCATACACTATTGGATGGAGCATGCTGCTTCTTGTAGTTCTGCTACCCCTGCCTCTCTCTCCAGCATACAGTGCTGGATGTAGCATGCTGATCCTTGTAGTTTTGCAGCAGCTGCCGGCTCCATCCCTCATCTCCACTGCCGGCCGAACTCAGCTGACCTCAGAGCCCCGCACACGCTGCAATGGGGACACAGACCAAGTAATCGGCCGATACAGGACTCAGCTGATCTGAACTCAGCCGAACTCCTAATTACACAGCCCGCACACGGTCACACATGATCGGCAGCAGGCAGTGACTGCTGCATCCACAGCGTGTGCGGGCAGTCAGATCAGGAGTTCAGTTGACTCTCGATCAGCTGACTCCAGTGCCGGACGGTAGAAGAAGGAAATTACATCAGATCTTTTTTTTTTTCTTCACCAATCTTTAATGGCATTGTTCCCTGATAAAAAAAAAACGCATAAAACCGCAGTGAACAAAAACGCAGCCAAAAACGCATGCGTTTTTTATGTATTTTTGCCGCTGATGCGTTCTTGTGCATTTTTTGCGGCCAAAAATGCAGCATCTTGCTGAGAGAGTCGATTTAATTTGTAGCTCTTACCTCTCCATCTGTTTCAGTGGCTCCAATGTACTGTTGTAGTAGCTGAATGTCTGTTGATGGCCCTGTGATCATTGAGGTTCCAGTGTCTACAATGGCCTGGCATCCTTGGGAGCAAAATGCTGTTTCTCCTCCAACCAGGATGCTGATCAAAATGGGACATCAATTTACTTCTGTTATAATTATGCCTTAGTAGAGTAGCTATGTGCATGGAATATTATATTAAACGTAAATCACCACTAAACGGAATATATGCATTTAAATGTTTAGTAATCTTAGATATTGTTCCCACATATCAAATCATGGATTATTTCCTTTTACACTGTGTGCAGAATTATTAGGCAAATGAGTATTTTGATCACATGATACTTTTTATACATGTTGTCCTACTCCAAGCTGTATAGGCTTGAGAGCCAACTACCAATTAAGTAAATCAGGTGATGTGCATCTCTGTAATGAGGAGGGGTATGGTGTAATGAGATCAACACCTTATATAACGTGTGCTTAAAGGGAACCTGTCATCAGAAATTTGGCTCTCAACCTAAATGTTTCCCCCTCTGCAGCTCCTGTGCTGCATTCTAGCAAGGTTTCTATACTTTTTGTGCCCCCTTTTAAACCAAAATAAATACTTTATAAAACTGTACCTTTCGGTTTGAAAATCTTGTAAATCGTCCATGGGGGCGGGCCGTGTGGCGTCCGTTACTGTATCTTACGCCGTCCCCCATGCTCCAAATCATCCCTCATAACGCCGCCCACTGCGCCCGAGGTCCCGTGCACGCCAGGACACCTAGTGACGTGGTCGCAGGCATGAGAGTATGGGCGGCGCTGTGATTGCATCGCAAGTGCCCGCCCATACTCTTGTGCCTGCCCTTTCCCCACTGCCTCCAGCGTTCTGCGCCGGCCCGACGTCACCTCCTTCCCATCGTACCCTGCAGCAGGAAATAGATGGGAGGAGCGGAGCAGGCCACTACAGGAGAAGCGGAGGATCTGGGTGACGGACAGAGGGGAGAGCGCGCCCACGAGAGTATGGGCGCGCACTTGCGATGCAATCACAGCGCCGCCCATACTCTCGTGCGTGCGACCACGTCACCAGGTGTCCAGGCGTGCACGGGACCTCGGGTGCAGTGGGCGGCGTTATGAGGGATGATTTGGAGCATGGGGGACGGCGTATGATACAGCAACGCCGCCACACGGCCCGCTCCCATGGACGATTTACAAGATTTTCAAACCGAAAGGTACAGTTTTATAAAGTATTTATTTTGGTTTAAAAGGGGGCACAAAAAGTATAGAAACCTTACTAGAATGCAGCCCAGGAGCTGTAGAGGGGGAAACTTTTAGGTTGAAAGCCAAATTTCTGATGACAGGTTCCCTTTAATTATTAGGCAACTTCCTTTCCCTTGGCAAAATGGGTCAGAAGAGAGATTTGATGGGCTCTGACAACTCCAAAATTGTGAGATGTCTTGCAGAGGGATGCAGCAGTCTTGAAATTGCCAAACTTTTGAAGCATGATCACCGAACAATCAAAAGTTTCATGGCAAATAGCCAACAGGGTCGCAAGAAGCGTGTTGGGCAAAAAAGGTGCAAAACAACTTCCCATGAAGTGAAGAAAATCAAGCGTAAAGCTGCCAAGATGCCATTTGCCACCAGTTTGGCCATATTTCAGAGCTGCAATGTTACTGGAGTATCAAAAAGCACAACATGTGCCATACTCAGGGACATGGCCAAGGTAAGGAAGGCTGAAAAACGATCACCTTTGAACACGAAACATAAGATAAAACATCAAGACTTGGCCAAAAAATATCTTAAGACTGATTTTTTAAAGGTTTTATGGACTGATGAAATGGGAGTGACTCTTGATGGGCCAGAGGCTGGATCAGTAAAGGGCAGAGAGCTCCACTCTGACTCAGACGCCAGCAAAGTGGAGGTGGGGTACTGGTATGGGCTGGTATCATCAAAGATGAACTTGTGGGACCTATTCGGGTTGAGGATGGAGTGAAGCTCAACTCCCAGACCTACTGCCAGTTTCTGGAAGACAACTTCTTCAAGCAGTGGTACAGGAAGAAGTCGGTATCGTTCAAGAAAAACATGATTTTCATGCAGGACAATGCTCCCTCACATGCATCCAACTACTCCACAGCGTGGCTGGCCAGTAAAGGTCTAAAAGATGAAAAAATAATGACATGGCCCCCTTGTTCACCTGATCTCAACCCCATAGAGAACCTGTGTTCCCTCATAAAATGTGAGATCTACAGGGAGGGAAAAAGTACACCTCTCGGAACAGTGTCTGGGAGGCTGTGGTGGCTGCTGCATGCAATGTTGATCGTAAACAGATCAAGCAACTGACAAAATCAATGGATGGTAGGCTGTTGAGTGTCATCATCAAGAAAGGTGGCTATATTGGTCACAAATTTTTTGGGGTTTTGTTTTTGCATGTCAGAAATGTTTATTTCTAAATTTTGTGCAGTTATATTGGTTTACCTGATGAAAATAAACAAGTGAGATGGGAATATATTTGTATTTTTAGTAAGTTGCCTAAGATTTCTGCACAGTAATAGTTACCTGCACAAACAGATATCCTCCTAAGATAGCCAAATCTAAAAAAAAAACCCACTCCAACTTCCAAAAATATTAAGCTTTGATATTTATGAGTCTTTTGGGTTGATTGAGAACATAGTTGTTGATAAGCCTTATTTTTAATGTATTTTCAACTTTATGTATTTTTGGTGCAGATTTGACTAAGCGCACATTTATATGGTATTTAGTTAAAAAAGGTATATATATATATTAATGAAGCATTTTTACAGACTGCCCGTAGAAATCGTAAGTACAAAAGGCAACAAAAGCATACCTTGTAGCAGGAGTTTTTGTGCCTTGTGTTTTTTTACAGAAATCATTGTCTGTAAAGGCTAAAAACATAGAAAAAAAATGCACAAACATTTGACATGCTCCTTCTTTTTTCTGCACCCGAAACTGCAATAAAAAAAGAAGCAACGTGTGCACAGCACTTCAAAATTTTCATTGACTTTGCTGGTGTAAGGATAGACATGGAGATTTGGGCCACAAACTGCACGATAAACTTCACCAAAAAAAACGCATAAAAAATGCAACGTGCGCGCAAGTCCTTAAATACAACATATTTACTGGAAAAAAAGAAGTACAGCAGAAAAAAACTCATCATTTAAAACTATGTGGGAACATGGCATTATAGACCTTATGCCTTGGAAGACCAAGACCTCTAAATTCTTACCTATCAACTTGGATTTGCCAGTATCCCTGTGCAGTAACTGGGACCCAGTTCAGTTGACCTGAGAAACGTGCTGTGTCATAGCCACCGAGAACCAGCTCTCCACCTTCTGGGGAGTTGGCATCCCTGAGAAAAAAGATTTACAGAAAAGATTACCGACATACATAAATTAAAGGCAAATAGTAATACCGTATCAAAAAGGCTGAAGACTGAAAAAAAGAATTGTCTTAGTTCGCATCATGTTTTTGCCATATTGTTGTGGCATTTTTGTTTTTTTATTTACATGTACATACTGTTTTTTCCATAGAAAAATGTAGTCTTTGTTTTCTATCCTATCAAAAAACAATATGTAGATGTAAGCTATTTACGTTTTATTTGTTTTGTTCTGCAGTGGTAGTGAGTTGTAAATGATTCAACTGAATAGGTATGTAACTGCAATCTGTTGTAGCAGTATACTTTTCAATAAGCACTAAAATACTGTATGTCTCAGCCACAGGCGTACATTGAAATCATAGGGCCCCTTAGACAAGTCCTTCTTAACCACCCCCCTCAACTCAAAAAAAAAAAAATAATTAAAATATTTGGCTCAGTCACATAAGAGCACACCTCACAACTTTGCAGACAAAGTAATTTTTCTCCAAATCCTCCTAATCCAAACAGTAGAGCTGCCCAAATAGCCCTCCAAACAGTATAATGGCCCCAACATATCCCTCCAAACAGTATAATGGCCGCAACATAGCCCTCCAAACATTATAATGGCTTCTTCATATAGCCCTGCATACAGTATAATGATCCCTACATATTCCTTCAAACAGTTTATTGGCCCCACATAGCCCTGCAAATAGGATAATGACCAACATATTACCCTTCAAACAATATAATGGTCCACCAAATAATATTCCAAACAGTATAATGGCTTCCACAGAGCCCACTACAAGTATGATCACCCAATAAGTACAATATGCTCACTGATTAAATGAAACTACTCACTTCTCCCCATACCTCCACTACTCTGGTCTCTGTATGAGGTGGTTGAGTTGCTCCCAACTCCTGTTGAGTATTTTGTGCTATTAGGCTATGTGCGCACTTTGGTTTTTTACCTGCTTTTCCACTGCTTTTTCAACTGCAGCGTTTTCATGCCAAAATGCTTGCGTTATGCTTTTCAAGCAAAGTTAATGGGACATTGAGCTTTCTTGTGCGCACTTTGCTGTTCAAAACGCTGCGTTTAATTTGCAGAAATTTGGGCAAAAACTCAGCGTTTAAAGATGCAACATGTCAATTGTTTTTGCCAGTGGCGTAACTAGAGTTGGATGGGCCCCGGTGCAAAGTTTAGACCTGGGCCCCCCCTCCACATACACAGACACTTGGGGTAAGGCATACCTCCCAACTTTTAAAGAAGGAAAAGAAGGACAAAGTTTGCGGCGCGCGTAGCGCGCCGCGGCAAATTTTTAGTCCACGCCCCCTAACCACACCCATTTCACAGTCACGCCCATATCCACTCCCCATCCACACCCATTCAGCATGGACACGCAGGCAGCCGGCGGGCCTCCAGCATGGACACGCAGGCAGCCGGCGGGCCTCCAGCATGAACACGCAGGCAGCCGGCGGGCCTCCAGCATGGACACGCAGGCAGCCGGCGGGCCTCCAGCATGGACACGCAGGCAGCCGGCGGGCCTCCAGCATGGACACGCAGGCAGCCGGCGGGCCTCCAGCATGAACACGCAGGCAGCCGGCGGGCCTCCAGCATGGACACGCAGGCAGCCGGCGGGCCTCCAGCATGGACACGCAGGCAGCCGGCGGGCCTCCAGCATGGACACGCAGGCAGCCGGCGGGCCTCCAGCATGGACACGCAGGCAGCCGGCGGGCCTCCAGCATGGACACGCAGGCAGCCGGCGGGCCTCCAGCATGGACACGCAGGCAGCCGGCGGGCCTCCAGCATGGACACGCAGGCAGCCACAGTGAGGCGGCCGGTCGCCCACACAGTGAGGTGGCCGGTCGCCTTCACAGACAGGCGGCAGGGGGGCGCCCGCACAGACAGGCGGCAGGGGGGCGCCCGCACAGACAGGCGTCAGGGGGGCGCCCGCACAGACAGGCGGCCGGGGGGCGCCCGCACAGACAGGCGGCCGGGGGGCGCCCGCACAGACAGGCGGCCGGGGGGCGCCCGCACAGACAGGCGGCCGGGGGGCGCCCGCACAGACAGGCGGCCGGGGGGCGCCCGCACAGACAGGCGGCCGGGGGGCGCCCGCACAGAAAGGCGGCCGGCCGACCGCACAGACAGGCGGCCGGCCGACCGCACAGAGAGGCTCCGGCCGGGGGTGAGGGGGGGGGGAGGGAGGGAAATCAGCGCTGGGGAGATTTTACTGTACCAGCAGCAGCACAGGCAGCGCTCCTCTCTGTTATGCCACGTCTACTGGGATGGTAGGAGGGAAAAGCAGGGAGGCGGAGAGAGAGTGGGTGGGCGGAGCCCGGGAGCCGGCCGTCCCGATCGTGGCAACGGGACAAACAACGTAAAGCGTGAAAGTCCCGCTGTATCCGGGACGGTTGGGAGGTATGGGGTAAGGGATAATGACACTGACACTCGGGGTACAGGATAATGACGCTGACACTTGGCTCTCACCCACAGCACCCTGAAATCCCTCTATCAGCACCCAGCTTTCCTATGTTCTGATATTTATCTTGTCCTCAGCACCCAGCTTTCCCATATCAGAGCATGAGAAAGCTGGGTGCTGAGAGATGTATATCAGAACATGGGAAAGCTGGGTGCTGAGAGATGTATATCAGAACATGGGAAAGCTGGGTGCTGAGAGATGTATAGCAGAGCATGGGAAAGTTGGCTGCTGAGAGATGTATAGCAGAGCATGGGAAAGCTGGGTGCTGAGAGATGTATATCAGAACATGGGAAAGCTGGGTGCTGAGAGATGTATATCAGAGCATGGGAAAGCTGGGTGCTGAGAGATGTATAGCAGAGCATGGGAAAGCTGGGTACTGAGAGATGTACAGCAGAGCATGGGAAAGCTGGGTGCTGAGAGATGTATAGCAGAGCATGGGAAAGCTGGGTGCTGAGAGATGTACAGCAGAGCATGGGAAAGCTGGGTGCTGAGAGATGTATATCAGAACATGGGAAAGCTGGGTGCTGAGAGATGTATAGCAGAGCATGGGAAAGCTGGGTGCTGAGAGATGTATATCAGAACATGGGAAAGCTGGGTGCTGAGAGATGTATATCAGAGCATGAGAAAGCTGGGTGCTGAGAGATGTATAGCAGAACATGGGAAAGCTGGGTGCTGAGAGATGTATAGCAGAGCATGGGAAAGTTGGCTGCTGAGGGAAAGAGCCTTTTTCCCTCAGCACAAAACATTTCCATCCCATACTTGTATCTTTGTCCCCCCTGTATAAAGTTCTCAAAATACTATAACAGCCCCCACATAGCCTTCCAAATAATTGTATAAAGGGTCTCACATAACCCTTCATATATTAGAATGCAGATACATAGCCCTCCATATATTATAATGCACCCCCATAATCCTCCATGTATAAAGTAGCCCTTCAATTATAATGCATTTCCCATAGTTCTCCATGTATTAAAATTCACCCCATAGTTCTCCATATATTATACTGCACCACATAGTCCTCCATGTTTTATAATGCACTTCCATAGTCCATGTATAAGGTAGCCTCCATAGTCCTCCATATATTATAATGCAGCCCCCATAGTCCTATATGTATTATAACACAACCCCATAAAACTTCAGATGGTATTATGCAGCCCCATACTCCTCCATGTATAATTCACCCCTATATTCCATGTATAAGGTGTCCCTTCATTTTGTATTATACAGCCCCCCCCGACCTCCATTTTAATGCAGCCCTATAGACCTCCAGTATAATGCAGCCTCATAGACCTCTATGTATATTACACCTCTATATTCAATGTATAAGGTGTCCTTCATGTTTATTATGCAGCCTCACCAGGCCTCCATATATAATAATGCAGCCAACCTCTCCAGGCCTCCATGTATAATATAGCAGCCAGCCTCCCAGGCCTCCATGTATAATATAGCAGCCAGCCTCCCCAGGCCTCCATGTATAATAATGCAGCCAGCCTCCCCAGGCCTCCATGTATAATAATGCAGCCAGCCTCCCCAGGCCTCCATGTATAATAATGCAGCCAGCCTCCCCAGGCCTCCATGTATAATAATGCAGCCAGCCTCCCCAGGCCTCCATGTATAATAATGCAGCCAGCCTCCCCAGGCCTCCATGTATAATAATGCAGCCAGCCTCCCCAGACCTCCATGTATAATAATGCAGCCAGCCTCCCCAGGCCTCCATGTATAATAATGCAGCCAGCCTCCCCAGGCCTCCATGTATAATAATGCTGCCAGCCTCCCCAGGCCTCCATGTACAGTATAATGGAGTCTCCCCAGGCCTCCATGTACAGTATAATGCAGCCTCCCCAGGCCTCCATGCACAGTATCATGCAGCCTCCCCACCCCAGGCCTCCTTGTACAGTATCAGGCAGCCTCCCCACCCCAGGCCTCCATGTACAGTATCATGCAGCCTCCCCACCCCAGGCCTCCATGTACAGTATCAGGCAGCCTCCCCACCCCAGGCCTCCATGTACAGTATCAGGCAGCCTCCCCACCCCAGGCCTCCTTGTACAGTATCAGGCAGCCTCCCTACCCCAGGCCTCCATGTACAGTATCATGCAGCCTCCCCACCCCAGGCCTCCATGTACAGTATCAGGCAGCCTCCCCACCCCAGGCCTCCATGTACAGTATCATGCAGCCTCCCCACCCCAGGCCTCCTTGTACAGTATCAGGCAGCCTCCCCACCCCAGGCCTCCTTGTACAGTATCAGGCAGCCTCCCCACCCCAGGCCTCCATGTACAGATGCAGCCTCCCCACCCCAGGCCTCCATGTACAGTATCATCCAGCCTTCCCACCCCAGGCCTCCTTGTACAGTATCAGGCAGCCTCCCCACCCCAGGCCTCCATGTACAGTATCATGCAGCCTCCCCACCCCAGGCCTCCTTGTACAGTATCAGGCAGCCTCCCCACCCCAGGCCTCCTTGTACAGTATCAGGCAGCCTCCCCACCCCAGGCCTCCATGTACAGATGCAGCCTCCCCACCCCAGGCCTCCTTGCACAGTATAATGCAGCCTCCCCACTCCAGGCCTCTGACCACCGTGTACTCATATATATATTAAAAAAAAAAACCAAGTACTCACCGCTCTCCTCCTTCCACTGCTGCTCTGTCCTGACGTCTCCTTGTTCCACTGAAGCTGTACTCCCGAGTCCCTGCTCTCCTCCTTCCACTGCTGCTCGTCCTCCCGGTGCTGCGGTCGGCGGCGTCCTCCCTCCCTGCGCTCTGTGCACTCAGCACAGCAGTCGCACAGGAGTGACGTCACCGCACAGGCACAGGGGCAGAATGATGATGCAGAGCGGCGCCGGCCGCTCTTTGCTTCATTATTACTGTGCGCGGTGACGGGGGAGGGGGGCCCCGGTGCCGCCGCTGACATCGGGCAGGAGGGCCCGGTGTCGGGGGCGGCAGCGGGTCATATAGTGGGCGCGTGCACTGTGATAGATCAGCGCAGCTTCTCTCTCACTGAGAGGAGCTGGCTGCTGATCTGCCGGGTCCCCGCGGGCCCCAAACCGCCCGGGCGGTAGTTACGCCACTGGTTTTTGCCATTTTGGCTGCGTTTCTCATCCTTTCAATTTAATACAAAACTGCAGCGTTTCTAAAAGCACCGAAAAAAAGCACTAAAAACTCATGAAAACCGCAAGGTGCGTATAGGCTATTTTCTTTGCGTTTTACATGCATTTTTTAAGCCAGAAGCATTGTCCTTTCTGCCAGAGGATGCTTTTTGAACTGCAACTACCTTGACGCAAAGTGCGCACATAGCCTTATTGTATTTTATGATGTGTTTTATATTTGTGCTGAGTGGCGCTGCTGCTGGAGAATGTGGTTGCCTGAGACAACAGAGCCAACTGTGTGTATAGGGCGACGCTACCTAGCACTGAATCCTGGTAAGACAAATGTAGGTTTTTATGGTATTACTGCATAATGTGCATTTTATAGTAATGTAAAGTATAAGCAGTTATCTGTGATTAATGTGGTAGCAATGTGTGATAGTGTAGGAGACACGTAGGCTTAGAACATAGGATTTAGTGTAAGGTAAAGTACAGGAATGTTAAGTAGGAATGTTAGCTAGATAGGTATTAGAATAAGTGAAAATATGTAACAGTGCAGCTGGGTTCATAGGTTACAAAGGGAGTTTAGAGCACAAGAGCTAGGAGTGATCGATGACCTTGTTCTAGAACCAGGTCTCTACAAAGGGAGTTCTGCATGAAAAGTTGCTATAGTGAAGACGAGCTGTGTACTAGGGTCCATCGCGGAACCCGGAGGTAACCTCCAAAGGTCCAGAGCCTATGGCTCACCTCAGAAAGGGCTTGGAAGTGTCTGGTGACCAGATGGGCATCGGGGTAAATAGTATCGTCAGTGGGCCCATTTACAAGTTGTCGGGCTGGAAACCTTCCAAGATAGTGGAGTGGACCAGGATTGCTGAGGAAGCAGGAAGAAACAGGGAAGAGCGGCATAGGCTGGCAGCTTGAGGATTTTGTCCCAGGTAGCGGGATAGGCCAGGAACTAGTACCCCCTGAAAAGAACAGTAGCAAAACCGGTGAAGTGAACTGTGCCATCACTATCATGACGAGTGAAGAGGAAATAAAGAGTTTTTTGTTATGTTGTAAATAAACTGTGTGCATCATTTGGTTCCGCTACACCTGTGATAAAGACCAGCAGAAAAGTGATGGACGCTACCCTGAAGACCCAAGTAAGTGTTGCACACCCATCTGGATGAGGCCAAAAACACACTTTTTTTCTGAAGAAAGAATGAGCAGCCCCGTTGGCCCGGCCTCCACCGCTCTCTTCATCTGTAGCATGTGTTCTGAAGCTCTGAACAAACCAAATTCACATCACATTTTTATGCCATGATTTAAAGGTGATGTACACCTTTGCACAGAATTTTGACTATATCTGCTGTCAGCCTCATTCTATTTTAATTCTATTCATTCTATAGTATATAGCTGGATAACTGGGTTAGTGAATACCCTACAGTTTATCAGAGTGGCTCGCCTTCTAAACACAGGGACGTTCCGCCCATAGTGTCACATTACATGGCTGATATGGGACCCATAAGCCAGGGGTGTCGGCACCACTTAGCACCTCCCACTGCCCATCATCACAATTACAGTGATGCTGTACAGCACATACTCAAGAAGTGAATACCATTGAATAGTATGGTGGATCAGGGAGCCAGAAGCTTATACCATTCAGCCTGCACCAGTAAATCTGAGACTCGATGCAGTGCAGGCACAATGACATCACTACACTGCATCTGCAATACGGAGAATCAATGCTCACACCTCACAGACAATAGCACCGATCAGGGAAACAAGATGAGGTGAGTAGTATTTTTTTGTTTTATGTCAGTGACAGTGGGGGCATCACACTGAGTGGGGGCTGTGGTGAAATCATCTTGAGAGGGTGGCTGTGGGGACATCATACTGAGAGGAGTGCTCTGGTAAGATCATACTGAGAGGGGTCTGTGGTGAGATCATACTGGGTGTGGGTGGCCTGTGAGGACATCATACTGAGAGGGGTGCTCTGGTGATATCATACTGAGAGGGTGGCTGTGGGGACATTGTGGCGCCCCTGAGGCTTCAGTCACCACAGAAGTACTGCACCTCAGCCAAGAGGTGCGGTTCCCCATTCCTGGGTAAGGAGGAGGTTGACCACCGGTACACACACACAAAACTCTCAGCAGCTCTGCACAGGGACATGGGTGGGGTGGCTCATTAATGCTAGAGATAGCCACCACTGGTGATGGCACCCTATTCCGGCTTACCCGGGGGTGGAGCATAGCGAGTGGGAGGGAAGTGTGTGGAGCAGGGAGAACCAAGCCAGCAGTTGAGGAGGAAAGACCTGTGGTCTGGAGCTGGAACAGCTCGACCCGGGTGCAACGTAGAGAGGTCCTAGGGGCCACAGGTTGTGTGCCATACAGCTGTGGACTCATTCCACTGATAGCAACTGAGTGGAGGGACTTAACGCAAGAACGGGGACCCTAGACTAGGAGAGAATAACTACGTGCTCTACTAGTAAATCAGAGGCCAAGGATATTTCAAGTACTGAAGCCAAAACCCACGCACGAATCCACTGGAAAGTGTCCACATAGGGTCAGGGGGACCAAAAGCATGGAGCAACCCGCGGACACTGGCTCCGGGCACTGTGCGCATTGGCGCAGGACAGGCGGGAGAAGTCAGCGCAGGAAGACGACCAGGGAGTGACATATAGAAAGGTGCACCGGTCTAATCCTCTGAGCTACCCGGGATTGGCTGGAGCCCATCACAGTGGAACCCTGGCACTCCAAAAGGTGGACACTGACATGTCGTGCTCCTATGGGACATACAACAGTGAGTAAAGAACTTTAACTGCAATCCCTGTGTCGCTCTCTTTCCCCATTCGCCTCCAGCCTTGCACTCCTTTAATAGAGTGGACTACTACTTCCAACCTCCCTGGGGCCTTGCTCTGCCTGTGGAGAGCTGTACCAATCTAGCTGCACTACTACCTGCCTCAGGAGTCACTCCTATATTGGCCATACACCACAGGTGGTGTCACAAATACTTTTCTCCCCTGTAAATAACCCCTCCAACTTTGACACTGCCGGGGCCTGGCCGCTGTGACAACCCAAATCCCTACACTGACCCGGTGATGATTAACGTCCCAGACCCCGTGAGCGCATCAACATCATACTGAAAGGGGGCTGTGGTGAGATCATACTGAGTGTGGGTGGTCTGTGGGGACATCATACTGAGAGGGGGGCTGTGGCGAGATCATACTGAGAGGGCGGCTGTGGTGAGATCATACTGAGAGAGTGGCTGTGGGGACATCATACTGAGAGGGGGCTGTGGTGAGATCATACTGACTGTGGGTGGTCAGTGGTGACATCACAGGCCCAGACAGGCAAACTGCCACATCGGGCAGAATCCCAGTGGAATGCTGACATAGTGGGCCATCTGACCTACCTCTCTGAACTCTTGCAGGGTACTTCCTATCACCTCAATTTCTGATCACAGGAGATTTTGTGTAGATCACAGAAATTTTCACAGCGATGGCTCCGCCCCCTCTCTTATCTTGCCGGCAGCCAGCACTGAAGATTTTCTTTTCAGGACAGTAAGCCATCAGCAGCTGGGACAGCAGATTTCACCGGACATTACACAAATGTGACACCCCTGGACTATCAGGTCGTCACAGGGTACTGCACAAACTGCCCTTCCGTGCAGTATTCCAAGTCCCTCATGGTTCTGGGTCCCTATCTGACAGTGTTGCCTCCAACAACAAATCAAATGATAGATACACACTGCACCACACCCACCAGGCACACCAGTGGACGGCTTGAGTGGAATAATGTCGCCCACCTGGTGGGGGGGGGGTCAAGGATGGGGAGGGGAGGAGTGTAGTCAGTAGTGAGTCAGAGAGTGAGTGAGTAGTTGGTCAGTGAGAGGAGGTTGGGAGTGGTGGCTCCCAAGAGAAGCTGTCTAGGTTGCAGACGGTGGTCTGGGCCTAGAGGAGTCGGACCCCCGGTGACAGGGGATTGCGGCTAGGTGCCTGGACCTGTCAAGGAGGATGGTCAGCAGCCTGGCACTGTCACCGGTCTGGAACCAAAGGCACGGTGGGGTACACTGACCCTAGGTCAGGAAGAAGCTTCATGCAACCCGGGAATTAACCGAAGGAGAACGGAGCCTTTATGATCTGTTCCCACCCACTCCAGAATTGGGGCACTAGCACAACGAGGGAGATAGAGCCTTCCAAACAAGCGGTCCAAGAAAATCCCAAGCGTGAGCCCTGAGAGCAGGCTCCCTCACTTAGCCACAGTGGGGATCGGGGCTCGGCAAGTTTCAGACTACTGGACCACTACGTTGAAGTTGAACTTAGTGCCAGGATGCAGGTCATGGATCCCTAGGCAACACTGTAGGGGACAGGACCCGGACGAGCTCCCCTCAAGCAGCAGCGATACCCCAAGATTTGGTTTACCCGGTTGTCAGCATCTGCTTATTGACTGAGTGAGTACCTGAGTGATCCCTGCACCCTACGGCATCCCACCAAGTCCCGGGGCCTTCCCCTACTTGTGGAGGGCAACGACCCCTTGCTGCCCCCCTCCATCACCCCGGGTACTCCCATCGGCAGCGACGATATCCCTTCATTACCATACACCACGGGTGGCATAACAAACTATACCTCCCCTGTAAATAACTCCCCCCTTTTACGTTTAGAAGTGGCCCCAAGCCCCCGGGTCTGGGGATCCTTGAGCCACAAGTCATCACACGGATCCGAGCAGTTCAATCTGCTGCAGGGGTGGCACACAAATGTTCACTGGTTAGTTGCTTCAGTTTGGCATTGAGGGATGTTCAGCAGATGCCCCGGACTTTTGATTCATTCATAGTCAAAGCAGCCAGAACTTTCTCATGTTCATTAAGCTTCACTATATGGCCTGTTTCTTTTGTGTCTGTAAGTCCGTGTTCACACGTTGCATAAATCCTGTGTTTTTATTTTCTGCCACTGTCTGCACCAAACTACACAATAACAATCTTCTCTGATTATTGAATCTTTGCTGTATTGTTTATGCCTTTTCCTCCTTATTTCATGCGTTTTTGGTGCAAATGTGAAGCTGCGTTTTTAAGTGGTTTTTTTTATGGTATAGAAAAGCTTGGATTCTGCACTTAAAAAAGTAACTGCAGTATTTTACATGCGTTTTTTTAAGCTCCACATAGAAGCCTCTAGATAAAAAAAAAAAAAAGACCAAAACCGTAGAGCATCTTTAGATGCACAGTGGCGCATTAAATCACATCCACTTTGCTTGGACAGTTAAAGGGAACCTGTCATCAGAAATTTAGCTATAAAGCTAAAAGTTCCCCCCTCTGCAGCTCCTGGGCTGCATTCTAGGAAGCTTCCTATAGTTTTTTTGGCACCTTTTATAACAAAATAAACACTTTGTAAACTGGTACCTTTTCGTATGCAAATTTCTAAAATCGTCCATGGGGGCGGGCTGCCTGGGGTCCGTTGCTGTCCTCCTGCAGATGTACGCCGCCCCCGAACGCTGAATTTCAAAAGCTCAGGATGCCGCCCCTGGGTGCCTGTGGTCCCGCGCATACGCTGTTCCACTGTAGCGGTGCCGTGCACTGCGTGCACGTGTGACCGCTAGTGATGCTTTGCGCGGGCATGAGGTTATGGGCGGCGCTGTGAGTGTCATCAGTAAGTGCCGCCCATAACCTCGTGACCGTACTTTCCCCTATGACTCCAGCGTTATGCGCAAGCGCTCGCTGGCCAGATGACCGGACGTCACCTCCTTCCCATCCTGCTCAGCATCAGGAAATAGATGGGAAGGAGGGGACGTCCGGGCATCAGGCCAGCGAGCGCTTGCGCATAACGCTGGAGTCATAGGGGAAAGTGCGGTCACGAGGTTATGGGCGGCACTTACTGATGACACTCACAGCGCCGCCCATAACCTCGTGCCCGCGCAAAGCATCACTAGCGGTCACACGTGCACGCAGTGCACGGCACCGCTACAGTGGAACAGCGCATGCGCGGGACCTCGGGCACCCAGGGGCGGCATCCTGAGCTTTTGAAATTCAGCGTTCGGGGGCGGCGTAAATCTGCAGGAGGACAGCAACGGACCCCAGGCAGCCCGCCCCCATGGACGATTTTAGAAATTTGCATACGAAAAGGTACCAGTTTACAAAGTGTTTATTTTGTTATAAAAGGTGCCAAAAAAACTATAGGAAGCTTCCTAGAATGCAGCCCAGGAGCTGCAGAGGGGGGAACTTTTAGCTTTATAGCTAAATTTCTGATGACAGGTTCCCTTTAAACAAAGTAGAATTTCTGTGAAAAAAAACCAGCAGAAAAAAACCGCAACATTTAAGGGTGCTTTACACGCTGCATTATCAATAATGATTTATCGTCGGGGTAACGGTGTTTGTGACTCACATCCGGCGTAGTTAGCGACATCGCAGCGTGTGACACGTACAAGCGACCTTAAACGATTGCAAAAGTGACAAAAATCGTTGGTTTTGGAGAGGTCGTCCAAACACCAAAAATCGTTGTCTCATACGTAGCGATGTTGTTCGTCATTTCTGCTGTGTGTAACACTGCAGGAGCGACGAACATCTCCTTACCTGCGTCCACCGGCAATGCGGAAGGAAGAAGGTGGGCGGGATGTTACGTCCTGCTCATCCCCGCCCCTCCGCTTCTATTGGCCAGCCGCTTAGTGACGTTGCAGTGACGCCGAACGCACCTCCCCCTTGAGGGAGGGATTGTTCGGCGGTCATAGCGATGTCGCGGCACAGGTATGTGCGTGTGATGCTGCCGTAGCGATAATGTTCGCTACAACAGCGATCATCACATATCGCTCGTACGACGGGGGCGGGTGCTATCGCGCTAGACATCGCTAGCAATCGCTAGCGATGTTGCAGCGTGTAAAGTACCCTTTACACTACATGTGAATACAACCTAAGTGTTCATTCAAAGTGAATGTGGTGCATGTAAAAACGCCGATGTACTGTGCCCTTTCGGTGCTTTTTTTTCTCTATAGGCGTCTATATGGAGCCTAAAAAAAACACAAGCAAAAAAAAAAAAAAAATGCCGTTGCATTTTTAAAAGCAGAATCAAAGCTTTTCTGTTGTATTAAAAAGCAGTAAACACTCAGATTCATATATGCAAACATGTATCAAATATTGGGGAAAATGCATAAAAAAAAAAAAAAAATTGCAGAAAACACGCAATCAGAAAAGATTGTTATTGTGCTGCGCTGTGCGGACACCTGGAGAAAAATGCAGCATTTACGCTATGTGTGTCAGTGTTTATTTTTCTCTATTAAACGAAAAAAAAAATGTATCAATCATGCCATGTTTTACACCATTTACCTATCCCCATAAATTTGGTTGTGCAGGTCATTACGATTACAGGGACCAAATAGGTCCATATTATTTGCTGATTTGTGAGGTTCATTATTTTTTTAAAAAGCGCATCAAAATTTTTTTTTTTATTATTATTAGTAATTTTATTAGAAGAAAAAAAATCTATTTTTTTCTCCCTCTAGAATACAGGACACAGATGTAATGGTCTGTAAAATGGATCTCTATGTCCAATATAATCTGCCTGTGCAATCAGAGGCTGCAATGCTGCTTCAAGTACACAAAATTCTCCCTGTGATAATGTGGCAACCCTGAGGCTTCAGTCGCCACAGAGCATTGCATCTGTCTTAAAGGTAACAGAGTAGTAGAAAACGGGTTTTCAACACCGCGCCAATGACCAAATCAGATTGAAGATAGGATTAATGTTTCTTTATTTTCATGCACAGGTCAACGCGTTTCAGGAGTCTCAGCTCCCTTCATCAGGACAACAGGCAAAAAAAAAGATATTTGATTGATAAGAGATTTGATGTTTTTTGCCTGTTGTCCTGATGAAGGGAGCCGAGACTCCTGAAACGCGTTGACCTGTGCATGAAAATAAAGAAACATTAATCCTATCTTCAATCCGATTTGGTCATTGGCGCGGTGTTAAAAACCCGTTTTCTACTACTCTGTTATCTGCCAATCCTGGGACTGCAGCCTTTGACCTGGAGTGTAGCTACGTATATAGGAGTTGTGCCTGGTACAACTTCTATAGGTGACTTTGATTTTAATATTTAACCCTTCCCTATTGGGGGGGGGGATACCCTTTTGCGCTCTCTTTTCCAGTGTTTCTCTAGATCTGTGTAATGCTTATCTCGGGTAAGAGGAAGTTAACCACTGGTGCTTGGAGCTTACACAATCCACTTAAGGTACCGTCACACTAAGCAACATCGCTAGCAACATCGCTGCTGAGGCACAACTTGCGAGCGATGTTGCTGTGTGTGACATCCAGCAACAACCTGGCCCCTGCTGTGAGGTCGCTGGTTGTTGCTGAATGTCCTGGACCATTTTTTAGTTGTTGCTCTTCCGCTGTGAAGCACACATCACTGTGTGTGACAGCGACAGAGCAACAACTAAATGTGCAGTGAGCAGGGAGCCGGCTTCTGCGGACGCTGGTAACCAATGTAAATATCGGGTAACCAAGAAGCCCTTTCCTTGGTTACCCGATATTTACCTTCGTTACCAGCGTCCGCCGCTCTCAGCTGTCAGTGCCGGCTTCCTGCTCCCTGCACACGTAGCTGGAGTACACATCGGGTAATTAACCCGATGTGTACTGTGGCTAGGAGTGCAGGAAACAGGGAGACGGCACTGGCAGTGTGAGAGCGGCGGACGCTGGTAACGAAAGTAAATATCGGGTAACCAAGGGAAGGGCTTCTTGGTTACCTGATGTTTACCGTGGTTACCAGCGTCCGCAGAAGCCGGCTCCCTGCTGCCTGCACACGTAGCAGAGTACACATCGGGTAATTAACCCGATGTGTACTGTGGCTAGGTGTGCAGGGAGCCAGCGCTAAGCGGTGTGTGCTGGTAACCAAGGTAAATATCGGGTTGGTTACCCGATATTTACCTTAGTTACCAAGCGAAGAGCATGCTTCCACGTGTAGCGACGCTCCAGCGATCCCTGCCAGGTCAGGTTGCTGGTGGGATCGCTGGAGCGTCGCTTAGTGTGACATCTCACCAGCGACCTCCTAACAACTTACCAGCGATCCCTATCAGGTTGTATCGTTGTTGGGATCGCTGGTAAGTTGTTTCGTGTGACTGGGCCTTAACATAAACACCCAGTTAGTAAGCCAGCACTTACAAGGCTGCAAAATTCCCGGGCAGGATGAGTCATCAAAAGGTGGGGGTTAACTGAGAAGTGAGCGAGCACACAGTTTCACTTCAGAACACTGCAGGACTTCAGAACAGACACAGGAGAGAGAACAGTTTGAGGCAGAGAAGAGCAAGGCCTCTAGGGGATGACAAACAGCTTCCCTCCAGATGGGCCAACCAGGTACCAGAGAGACTTAGAGAGAAGCAGGAGACTACCAAGTGGAGATGTGAGACAGAGGAGCAACTCTGTGGCAGGGTGCAGAGCCCTCGGTCAGGGGAACCTTCATGGACTCTAACAAATCTGCAGGGAAGGGGGATTTCACATCACATTGCCCACCACCAAAAGTCCCGGGGCACAGCAGCAGATAGAGACAGGAGCCATGGCCACAGTATGGTCCATAAAAAGTTTCTTGCTGCCTGCGTCTGGGATGGCAACTAAAGCCAAGGACACTGGGGTCCCCAAGTAGCTTTACGCCACGGGGATCCACACTACAAGGTGCAAGGAGGAAGGTCTCACATACTTCATAACATCGGTGGTGACCTCTGCTTCATCCGGGATTGGCTGGGGCCAATCACGTGGATGACTGGTACTCTGCGGGTGCAGCACACAAAGTGTGAGTAAAATACCTGGAACCGCAGCCCCTATGTGAGAGTCTGATTTGCCGGTACCGCACCGCGCTTCGGCGCCGACAGCCCTTCCCCCATCACCACCATCCTCCCCTGGGCTTGCTCCACCTGTGGGGAGCTGGACTATCTGGGCTGCAGTAACGTCAGCCCCGGAGGAGAGCAACATCTCGCAGCGTTGGCTAATTCCCGGCCGTACACGACGGGTGGCGCTGCAACGCAACCCCCCCCCTTTCCATCTCCTCTTTTGACTCTCTCTTTGCCTGTAGCCGAATGGGCCACGGAGCCGGGTCAGGCCATTCATAGCAACCCCACAAAAATCACTGGCCCAGTAACGAGTTATACCCTACAGGTCCCGTGGGGTGCTACAATAGCACCAACAGAGTCTGTGGCTCGAAGGCTTGGGTTGCTGCTGCAATGCTTGCTGATTTTTTATACCCTTGTGGCTCAAACAAAGTTGTTTTTGTAATTATTTCTCATTATCTAATAGTAGTTTTATAGGAACAAAAAAATATGACTTTCTTCACCTCAAGTGACACACACACACATATTATATATATATGTACACATATACACACACACACACATATACAATACAGACCAAAAGTTTGGACACACCTTCTCATCTCTAGCACAACTATTAAGAGGAGACTTTGTGCAGCAAGCCTTCATGTTAAAATAGCTGCTAGGAAACCACTGCTAAGGACAGGCAACAAGCAGAAGAGGACTTGTTTGGGCTAAATAACACAAGGACCAGTGGAAATCTGTGCTTTGGTCTGATGAGTCCAAATTTGAGATCTTTGGATCCAACCACCGTGTCTTTGTAGAAAAGGTGAACGGATGGACTCTACATGGCTGCTTCCCACCGTGAAGCATGGAAGAGGAGGTGTGATGGTGTGGGGGTGCTTTGCTGGTGACACTGTTGGGGATTTATTCTCATTTGAAGGCAGACAGAACCAGCATGCCTACCACAGCATCTTGCAGCAGCGTGCTATTCCATCCAGTTTGCGTTTAGTTGGACCATCATTTATTTTTCAACAGGACAATGACCCCAAACACACCTCCAGGCTGTGTAACGGCTATTTGACTAAGAAGGAGAGTGATGGGGTGCTACGCCAGATGACCTGGTCTCCACAGTCACCAGACCTGAACCCAATCGAGATGGTTTGGGGTGAGCTGGACCGCAGAGTGAAGGCAAAAGTGCCAACAAGCGCTAAGCATCTCTGGGAACTCCTTCAAGACTGTTGGAAAACCATTACCGGTGACTACCTCTTGAAGCTCATCAAGAGAATGCCAAGAGTGTGCAAAATAGTAATGAAAGCAAAAAGGTGGCTACTTTGAAGAACCTAGAATATAAGACATATTTTCAGTTGTTTCACACTAAGTATTTCATTCCACATATTTTAATTCATAGTTTTGATGCCTTCAATGTGAATCTACAATTTTCAGAGTCCTGAAAATAAAGAAAACTCTTTGAATGAGGTGTGTCCAAACTTTTGGTCTGTACTGTATATATGTACCGTCCAGGGCTCGGCCTGCTGCCGAGCCGCTCGGGTCCGTGCTAGTTGGTGGGTTGCTCGAGCTCCTCCCGGACCCGGGGGGGGTCACGTCGCTCTGAAAGGGAGTTGGCGCTACATGTAGGGATTTCGGTGGGGAAGGTTCACGACCGAGGCCAAGGAGTTTAAAAGGTGTAAGTTCGTGACGCCACCCACGGGTTGTGGTGAATGTGGACACCACCGCTGCCGTTAACTAGGCTCCCGGGGACAGTGTTATGCAGCCTGGTGTTGACCCCTCCGTGGGCAAGGGGTTGTGAGGTGCGGGCAAGATGGTGTGGTGCGGTGCGCGGCCCGAGGGCACTGTTGTACTCACTATGATACACCGGAGTCTCTGATAAACCAAAAAGGATGGTGGTCGTGGCCCGCAGCCGGCTGCGCTTTGCCCCTTTGAGGTTGGTGGTTCCCGCCTTTCTCCTGCACCTCCGTGGTAGAACTTGACTGCCTAAGCTTCAACAACGGTAGTCCGGTGCCCGGCTTGACGTGTGTCGGGGAACCCGTTTGCTTGTAGGCGCTGGCCCGTGGGATCTCTCTGCCTGTGCGGTGGCTTTCTATCCCCCTCGGTGGGCTGTTGCCATCTTTTGGGCCTTGGGACGGGAAAGGACCTAAGGTCCAGCCCTCAATCAGTAAATTCGACGTGGTCCAGTGGCTTCTGGACTTCGTTCTAGGTCAGAGTACCCCTCCTGGTGCTCCGGTTTCCAGTTGGTTCCCCGGTTCGGTATCGACGGGCCACTACCCTGTCCCGGTCCCTTACGGTTCCATCAGCCGTCTTCTCGGCTCCTACAGGTGGCAACCACCGTCTGCCTTCTTGCCACGGTACCAGGGCTATGACCCCGGCACCAGTCAGTGTTGTCGCTGCAGACCTGACACCTCAGGCCTGCTGCACTTGAACTCTAGCACACACTAAACTAAACTAAACTGACTTTCACACACTGCCTTCTGTTTCCTGTCTCAGGCTCTCTGGACTCCTAGGTGGGCGTGGCCAACTGCCTGGCTCCGCCCCCTGGTGTGACCATTGAACACAGAGGTGACAAGGGTTTGTAGGTTGGCTGCTGTCACCTTATTAGGTGCTGGTATTTGTGCAGTGGGTCTACCTGTGACTACTTGGCTAGTCCAGGGAGTCACATATATTGTGATGATGTGGGCCCCGAGTGTATCGGGGACCACGCATCAGGTAGCGGGATTAAAGCACGCCAGAGCAATTTGTCACTTTAACAGCCCATATGGTTTATTAACAGCTCCATAAACCATACTAGGTCACATAACATGTGGCTTTCTCCTCAAAGACTAACACACAAATATAAAGTCCAAACACTGTTAGATTTTCACACAGGTGTCCCTGACCCTTGTCAGTATTCAGACACTGGTTTCAATTCTGGTTACCTTCCTCTGAAGGTGGCTAGTGTCCTTACCAGATTCCCCCTGGCTCCAGCTAGGCTTTACACAGACTTTAAAGCCCATACCTTCTGCAGAAGGTCTCCTTAGCAGAGCAAACACCCTGCTTCTGCTCTCACCCTCTGCAGCGCACACACACTGACAGTCTAGAGCCAGTCTCCCCTAGACTGCACTAGACACTCTGCTTTAACCCTTGGAGCCACACCCACAGGTGGTAAGGAGTGTTTAATCAGCCTCACACACCCTTCCATGACTCTGCATGTAATGCAAGCCTGTGGACCAACAGGTCCCAGCCAATATTCACATTGCAGAGCACCAACGCTCCTGTAAAACATACCGGCCATTTATAATGCAGCCGGTTGATGCCTCACATACCCTCCCCATCTGTTCAAACCCGTGGGGGAGAACACTTGCCAAAGACCTGGGGCCCAGAGACAGGGCATCCCTGCTGTCGTGCCCCACCAGTCGAAAGTGCCGTCTGTCGCCCAAAAGCATTAGTCCCTGAGACATCGTCCGGCACAGTCACCAAACCCTGTCTTGTCAACCTAGGGTCAAAGGACATCCCATTTGCAGACCTTTCTCTCCCGGACCCCTCCCAGGGTCAGCGCAGTAGAGAGACTCGTTCCCAGTCAAACCTACAGTCTTGTCCGAACCTAGGTTCTCGTGTACCCCCAGGGCTACTGTCGGGAACTCTAAGTTCATAGTGGCCACTATCTACAGTACATCGTAGGTTGTTTCTCTGTCGGCAATTTCTTTTATCACGTGTCCCAACTACAGGACCAACATTCCGTTTTCCTCTTTCCCCCGAACAACGGGTGAAAGACGGCTGATGTCTTCCACACAGTTGGCGAAGCTGCTCCTCAATTTTCAGTTTTTCTTGCCTCAACTGCTCCATGTCACGTATATGGTTCACCCGATATTCAAGAAGGCTTCGTACATTTCCAAGACTCTCTACAGTCCCAACACAGATGAACAGAACCATACCAGCTTCCCTGGGTATCTTGTTTTCGTGATCAGCAGGGATTCTTAATCTCACCAATCCCGACTTATTCACCATGTCTTGCATGACTCGTCCGTTTTTTCCGATGACTCTCCGTACTAGAGCACAGGGTACTTGGACGATATCTTCCGCAAGACTCTGCACTTTCCTTTTATACTCCAGCTGTCTAGTGGCTTCTTCATTTTGGAGCTGGACCTTCCACTTCACACGAACACAACTGAAGTGCATGTCCTGTAGAATAGCCACCCGCTGCCGAGTAATTTCAGTGGTGGACCATATCACTAATTGTTCAGTCTCTGGGGTACAGTAAACCTCACACGCTCCCACAGCTTTCCTAAATTCTTCATGCACGGACTCTGTGGCACACGCGTCTCTTAAGTCCTCAGGTATATCCACCGTGCACTTAACAACAGAACTCTCATGCTTCCCTGCTGCTTCCACATGATTGTCCAGTTTAGCTTCCAAAGTCCGCTCTCTTTGGGCCTCACCTTTTTCAACAAGTTTGGTCAGGATTGACACTCGCTGCTTCATCTGCTCCAAGGCTACCTGGGACCTGGACTGGCACTCTGCCAAGCGACTTCGGAGCTCTGCTACGTCTTTCTCCAGCTCGCTTACTCGACTCAGTAGCCTGCCTAAGAAGTATTTCTTGTTTCAGATGGTCTTTGACCATCCCCTTGATTGAGTCTTCACTTGCCGACCTCCATGGTCCACGGCACACTTTTTCAGAGGCTTCTTCCACCTCTACACCTCCGGCCTCTTCATGGGGTGCGTTTATGTCATAGTCAACCCTCTCTTGGGTCTCAGCTGCTTCACCTTCAGCCACCTCACAGATAGGTGGCTCATCAGCTTGCTCGGAAGCAGGAGAGGATTCCGCTTTCAACTCTGGGGCTGGCTCCTTCTCCATGGCTTCATCCCATGGACCACTGTTGTCCCGATTTGTCAGTTTCTCTGGCAGCACGTCACCGCCTGCCAGCACACCAGCCTCAGCTTCTGAGCCTTTGGGTTTCTTACTCCACTTACCCAAGGCAATCTTTAGATCTTCCATCTTGGTTTTGCTAAGCAGGTCATGCAGATGGATAGCCTATACCACAGGTAGGACATATGTAAGGCGAACCCCATTTCCCCTTGCTATAGTCCACCTGTTCGAATTTGGAATGCTCCCCCTCGTGGGCAACTATTCCTCTAAGGGCCTCCACCCCCTTTCGGGCAACCACCCCTTTATGGGACTCCCTTACAGTGTCTTTACACCCCAGTTCACACAGTTCCCAGTTATCTCCCTGGGCAGCCTGTATCCATACTGGCCCCAGAAGGGAGTTCATCAACTGGTCCACTGCTGCCACATCGTTGCGCACAGTTAGCTCATGCGGTCCACACACACACACAAGAAACTGATACAGCACCTCCATAGCGTCCATTTGAGCTCCCTCCATTCTGAAACAAGAAGACAAACAGGAGGGGTGCTCCAATGGGTAATACCCGGTGGTCTAAAGAGGGGGGGAGGTTAGAATACCACTAACCTTTCCAGGTTGTACCACCTGTACAACCAGGATCTCCAGCCTGTGGTGCATCACTGCTCACCAAGCAGGGTCCAGCAATTTCTAGCTGGTCTGGAACCTCCGGTCGCTGGTCTCCCACTGAGGCACCACGGAACCCAACAGACCTGCCGATCCACCGCCAGCTGCTTGACTGCGCAGACAAAATTTTTGTGGACCCGCCGATCCACCACAAATTGCTTGTATCCACGGGAATACGCCCTAAGCTGTTGCCCTTAGTAACCAGGCTGTGTTGCCCCTAGCAACCAGGTGGCATGCCCGCATTCTCCACCATATTGTGACGATGTGGGCCCCGAATGTATGGGGGACCACACATGAGGTAGCGGGATTAAAACACGCCGGAGCAATTTGCCACTTTAACAGCCCATATGGTTTATTAACATCTCCATAAACCATACTAGGTCACATAACATAAAGATGCCATTCCTTGGCTTTCTCCTCAAAGACCAACACATAAAGTCCAAACACTGTTAGATTTCCACACAGGTGTCCCTGACCCTTGTCAGTATTCAGACACTGGTTTCAATCCTGGTTACCTTCCTCTGAAGGTGGCTAGTGTCCTTACCAGATTCCCCCTGGCTCCAGCCAGGCTTTACACATAGAATTTAAAGCCCATACCTTCTCCAGAAGGTCTCCTTAGCAGAGCAAACACCCTGCTTCTGCTCTCACCCTCTGCAGCGCACACACACTGAGGCCCCCTTCACACGTCCGTGAAAAACACGCACGTGTGTTACGGGCCGTTTTTCGGGTCCGTGTCCCGTTTTTGTGTCCGTTTTTATGGTCCGTGTGGCACCTGTGTGAATTGCGTATGCTAGCCGTGTTTGTGTGCAGAACGTCCGTGTGTGCGTGTGGACTTAACGTGTATGTGTACGTGTAATGTCCGTGTGTAATGTCCGTGTGTGTGATGCACAATGTCGTTTATAAATGTCGGCTGACAGCAGACAGAGTTGCGCGATGAGAATGAACTCGGGTGAACTTCACCCGACTTCATCCTCATACCGCGGCTCTGTCTGTGCCGAGTACTGATTAGCGGTCACCTGTGAAGGATTCACCGGTGACCGCTAATCCCCCGATTGACTGAAGTGTCCCCCCCTCTCTCATACTCACCGATCCCCGATCCCCGGCGCTGCACGGCATTCACACGGCTGCGGCGGCTTTTACTATTTTGAAAAAGCCGGCCGCTCATTAAACAATCTCCTATTCCCTGCTTTCCCCGCCCACCGGCACCTATGATTGGTTACAGTGAGACACGCCCCCACGCTGAGTGACAGGTGTCACACTGCACCCAATCACAGCAGCCGGTGGGCGTGTCTATACTGTGCAGTAAAATAAATAAATAAATAATTAAAAAAAAACGGCGTGCGGTTCCCCCCAATTTAAAAGCCAGCCAGATAAAGCCATACGGCTGAAGGCTGGTATTCTCAGGATGGGGAGCTCCACGTTATGGGGAGCCCCCCACCCTAACAATATCAGTCAGCAGCCGCCCAGAATTGCCGCATACATTATATGCGACAGTTCTGGGGCTGTACCCGGCTCTTCCCGATTTGCCCTGGTGCCGTTGGCAAATCGGGGTAATAAGGAGTTATTGGCAGCCCATAGCTGCCAATAAGTCCTAGATTAATCATGTCAGGCGTCTATGAGACACCCTCCATGATTAATCTGTAAGTTACAGTAAAAAAAACACACACACCCGAAAAAATCCTTTATTTGAAATAAAAAACACACACAAATTCCCTCATTACCAATTTATTAACCCCGACAAACCCTCCATGTCCGGCGTACTCCACGGACCTCCAGCGTCGCGTCCAGCTCTGCTGCATGGAGGTGACAGGAGCAGCAGAAGACACCGCCGCTCCGGTCACCTCCACACAGCAAATGAGGTGAGTAGCGCGATCAGCTGCTGTCAGTCAGGTAACTCGCGGCCACCGCTGGATCCAGCGGTGGCCGCGGGTAACCTCAGTGACAGCAGCTGATCGCGCTACTCACCTCATTTGCTGTGTGGAGGTGACCGGAGCGGCGGTGTCTTCTGCTGCTCCTGTCACCTCCATGCAGCAGAGCTGGACGCGACGCTGGAGGTCCGTGGAGTACGCCGGACATGGAGGGTTTGTCGGGGTTAATAAATTGGTAATGAGGGAATTTGTGTGTGTTTTTTATTTCAAATAAAGGATTTTTTCGGGTGTGTGTGTTTTTTTACTGTAACTTACAGATTAATCATGGAGGGTGTCTCATAGACGCCTGACATGATTAATCTAGGACTTATTGGCAGCTATGGGCTGCCAATAACTCCTTATTACCCCGATATGCCAACGACACCAGGGCAAATCGGGAAGAGCCGGGTACAGCCCCAGAACTGTCGCATATAATGTATGCGGCAATTCTGGGCGGCTGCTGACTGATATTGTTAGGGTGGGGGGCTCCCCATAACGTGGAGCTCCCCATCCTGAGAATACCAGCCTTCAGCCGTATGGCTTTATCTGGCTGGCTTTTAAATTGGGGGGAACCGCACGCCGTTTTTTTTTAATTATTTATTTATTTATTTTACTGCACAGTATAGACACGCCCACCGGCTGCTGTGATTGGGTGCAGTGTGACACCTGTCACTCAGCGTGGGGGCGTGTCTCACTGTAACCAATCATAGGCGCCGGTGGGCGGGGAAAGCAGGGAATAGGAGATTGTTTAATGAGCGGCCGGCTTTTTCAAAATAGTAAAAGCCGCCGCAGCAGTGTGAATGCCGTGCAGCGCTGCGCCGGAGATCGGGGAACGGTAAGTATGAGAGAGGGGGGGAAACTGACCGACAGACTGTGAGAGAGGGACAGACAGACAGAGAGACCGACAGAGAGACAGAGAGACTGACCGACGGACTCAGGGAGATTGACCGACATACACAGAAATAGAAAGAATAGCCGACATCACTAGAAATAAAAACACCAAACGGACACGGACTATAGGTATATGCATACGTGTTTACTAACGTGTGTGCACATACCGATAGACTTTCATTGTGTCCACGTGTGCGTGCTCCGTGCAGATAACGGACATGCATCCGTGCCAAACGCAAACACATACGGATCACGGACACGCACACACGGACATAATGAAATAACGCACGTGTGACCACAATCATAGATTAACATTGGTGCACGTTTGGCCGTGTCTCCGGTATATACGGAAACGGACCAAACACGCACGTGTATCACGGACGTGTGAAGGGGGCCTGACACTCAGTCTCCAATTGACACTCTGCTACAGTTTCAGAACCACAGGATTGCTTTAACCCTTGGAGCCACACCCACAGGTGGTAAGGAGTGTTTAATCAGCCTCACACACCCTTCCATGACTCTGCATGTAATGCAATCCTGTGGAAGCACAGGTCCCAGCCAATATTCACATTGCAGAGCACCAACGCTCCTGCAAAACATACCGGCCATTTATAATGCAGCCGGTTGATGCCTCACAATATATACAGTATATCTCTATGTAGCTGAATAATCTGCTTCTTTATTCCCTGCCTGCAATACAGGTCATGATAACCAAATATCCAGGGCTGTATTTTGCCTTCGTGCTGCCCTAGGCACTTTAAGTGGTCGCGCCCCTTAGTGACAACGTAACACTGAGTTTTCGCACACGACATCTGTTTAAGGCAGATCTACTCTGTAAAACACTTGAAAAAGTATCAATGAGAAACGAAGGGCACTAACCCCCCCCCCCCCAATGGGGATCACCACAGGCTTATCAAAACATAGCATGAGTATAAAATATTCCCACCACACCGTCCCCACTTATACAGTTAGGTCCAGAAATATTTGGACAGTGACACAAGTTTTGTTATTTTAGCTGTTTACAAAAACATGTTCAGAAATACAATTATATATATATAATATGGGCTGAAAGTGCACACTCCCAGCTGCAATATGAGTTTTCACATCCAAATCGGAGAAAGGGTTTAGGAATCATAGCTCTGTAATGCATAGCCTCCTCTTTCTAAAGGGACCAAAAGTAATTGGACAAGGGACTCTAAGGGCTGCAATTAACTCTGAAGGCGTCTCCCTCATTAACCTGTAATCAATGAAGTAGTTAAAAGGTCTGGGGTTGATTACAGGTGTGTGGTTTTGCATTTGGAAGCTGTTGCTGTGACCAGACAACATGCGGTCTAAGGAACTCTCAATTGAGGTGAAGCAGAACATCCTGAGGCTGAAAAAAAAGAAAAAATCCATCAGAGAGATAGCAGACATGCTTGGAGTAGCAAAATCAACAGTCGGGTACATTCTGAGAAAAAAGGAATTGACTGGTGAGCTTGGGAACTCAAAAAGGCCTGGGCGTCCACGAATGACAACAGTGGTGGATGATCGCCGCATACTTTCTTTGGTGAAGAAGAACCCGTTCACAACATCAACTGAAGTCCAGAACACTCTCAGTGAAGTAGGTGTATCTGTCTCTAAGTCAACAGTAAAGAGAAGACTCCATGAAAGTAAATACAAAGGGTTCACATCTAGATGCAAACCATTCATCAATTCCAAAAATAGACAGGCCAGAGTTAAATTTGCTGAAAAACACCTCATGAAGCCAGCTCAGTTCTGGAAAAGTATTCTATGGACAGATGAGACAAAGATCAACCTGTACCAGAATGATGGGAAGAAAAAAGTTTGGAGAAGAAAGGAAACGGCACATGATCCAAGGCACACCACATCCTCTGTAAAACATGGTGGAGGCAACATGATGGCATGGGCATGCATGGCTTTCAATGGCACTGGGTCACTTGTGTAAAAAGTAAAAGTAGCCGGATGAATTCTGAAGTGTACCGGGATATACTTTCAGCCCAGATTCAGCCAAATGCCGCAAAGTTGATCGGACGGCGCTTCATAGTACAGATGGACAATGACCCCAAGCATACAGCCAAAGCTACTCAGGAGTTCAGGAGTGCAAAAAAGTGGAACATTCTGCAATGGCCAAGTCAATCACCAGATCTTAACCCAATTGAGCATGCATTTCACTTGCTCAAATCCAGACTTAAGACGGAAAGACCCACAAACAAGCAAGACCTGAAGGCTGCGGCTGTAAAGGCCTGGCAAAGCATTAAGAAGGAGGAAACCCAGCGTTTGGTGATGTCCATGGTTTCCAGACTTAAGGCAGTGATTGCCTCCAAAGGATTCGCAACAAAATATTGGAAATAAAAATATTTTGTTTGGGTTTGGTTTATTTGTCCAATTACTTTTGACCTCCTAAAATGTGGAGTGTTTGTAAAGAAATGTGTACAATTCCTACAATTTCTATCAGATATTTTTGTTCAAACCTTCAAATTAAACGTTACAATCTGCACTTGAATTCTGTTGTAGAGGTTTAATTTCAAATCCAATGTGGTGGCATGCAGAGCCCAACTCGCGAAAATTGTGTCACTGTCCAAATATTTCTGGACCTAACTGTATACTGTGACTGTCACACTGCCCCTAATAAACTACACACTGCCTTCCCTTATAAATTATACCCACCACACCTTCCTCAATTATGAAATATGATTTGCACATTGACCTCACATCATGCTGCCCCCTCCTCACAATGTCCCATGCATGCTGCCCCCTCCTCACAATGTCCCATGCATGCTGCCCCCTCCTCACAATGTCCCATGCATTCTGCCCCCTCCTCCCAATGTCCCATGCATGCTTCCCCCTCCTCACAATGTCCCATGCATGCTGCCCCCTCCTCACAATGTCCTATGCATGCTGCCCCCTCCTCACAATGTCCCATGCATGCTGCCCCCTCCTCCCAATGTCCCATGCATGCTGCCCCTTCCTCACAGTGTCCCATGCATGCTACCCCCTCCTCACAATGTCCCATGCATGCTGCCCCCTCCTCACAATGTCCCATGCATGCTGCCCCCTCCTCACAATATCCCATGCATGCTGCCCCCTCCTCACAATGTCCCATGCATGCTGCCCCCTCCTCACAATGTCCCATGCATTCTGCCCCCTCCTCCCAATGTCCCATGCATGCTGCCCCCTCCTCACAGTGTCCCATGCATGCTGCTCCCTCCTCACAATGTCCCATGCATGCTGCCCCCTCCTCACAGTGTCCCATGCATGCTGCTCCCTCCTCACAATGTCCCATGCATGCTGTCCCCCTCACAATGTCCCATGCATGTTGCCCCTCCTCCCAATGTCCCATGCATGCTGCTCCCTCCTCACAGTTTCCCATGCATGCTTTCCCCTCCTCACAATGTCCCATGCGTGCTGCCCCCTCCTCACAATGTCCCATGCTTGCTGCCCCCTCCTCACAATGTCCCATGCATGCTTCCCCCTCCTCACAATGTCCCATGCATGCTTCCCCGTCCTCACAGTTTCCCATGCATGCTGCCCCCTCCTCACAATGTCCCATGCGTGCTGCCCCCTCCTCACAATGTCCCATGCATGCTGCCCCCTCCTCACAATGTCCCATGCATGCTGCTCCCTCCTCACAGTTTCCCATGCATGCTGTTACCTCCTCACAGTGTCCCATGCATGCTGCCCCTCTCATGAGCTCCTAATGCTGCCTTCCTCTTTTCCATAATGACACCTCCATGCTGCCCCATTCATCATACTAAGACCACCACACTAACGCTTATGCTGAGACACCCCCCCCTACACACACACTACCCCACTCTTGATATTGACTCCCCTACATTGCTCCACTCCATACTGAGCCCATACATGCTGCCCCTTCTCCAAAATGAGCTCCCAATGCTGCCCCCCTCTCATTCTGAGTCCTTACACTGCCCCCCATCGATTTTGTCATTGCACTATCCCTCAACCCTTGTCCTCTGTCTCTAGGATTGGCCCCTCTCTCCCATTCCCCCAGCATCAACCGCTCTCCCCTGCCTTCACCAGCAGCCTCTCCCCCCAGCATCAGCCTCTCTCCCCCCAGCCCCCCCAGCATCAACCTCTCTCCCCCCAGCGTCCCCCAGCTTCAGCCTCTCTCCCCCCAGCCTCCCCCAGCTTCAGCCTCTCTCCCCCAGCTTCCCCCAGCATCAGCCTCTCTCCCCCAGCTTCCCCCAGCATCAGCCTCTCTCCCCCAGCTTCCCCCAGCATCAGCCTCTCTCCCCCAGCTTCCCCCAGCATCAGCCTCTCTGCCCCCCGCATCAGCCTCTCTTCTCCCAGCCTCCCCCAGCATCAGCCTCACTCCTCCCAGCTTTCCCCACCATCAGCCCCCCCAGCATCAGCCTCCCCACTCACAGCCTCTCCCAGTATCAGCCTCCCCCAGCATCAGCCTCTCTCCTCCCATCCTCCCCCAGCATTAGCCTCCCCCAGCATCAGCCTCTCTTCTCCCAGCCTCCCCCAGCATCAGCCTCTCTCCTCCCAGCCTCCCCCAGCATCAGCCTCCCCCTCCCAGCCTCCCCCAGCATCAGCCTCTCTCCTCCCAGCCTCCCCCAGCATCAGCCTCCCTCAGCATCAGCCTCCCTCCTCCCAGCCTCCCCCAGCATCAGCCTCCCCCCTCCCAGCCTCCCCCACAAGAGCCTCCCCCCTCCTAACCTCCCCCAGCATCAGCCTCTCTCCTCCCAGCCTCCCCCAGCATCAGCCTCCCTCAGCATCAGCCTCTCTCCTCCGAGCCTCCCACAGCATCAGCCTCTCCCAGCATCAGCCTCCCTCAACATCAGCCTCTTTCCTCCCAGCCTCCACCAGCATCAGCCTCTCTCCTCCCAGCCTCCCCCAGCATCAGCCTCCCTCAGCATCAGCCTCCCTCCTCCCAGCCTCCCCCAGCATCAGCCTCTCTCCTCCCAGCCTCCCCCCTCCCAGCCTCCCTCAGCATCAGCCTCCCTCCTCCCAGCCTCCCCCAGCATCAGCCTCTCTCCTCCCAGCCTCCCCCAGCATCAGCCTCCCTCCTCCCAAACTCTCCCAGCATCAGCCTCCCTCAGTATCAGCCTCTCTCCTCCCAGCCTCCCCCTCTCTCCTCCCAGCCTCCCCCAGCATCAGCCTCCCTCAGCATCAGCCTCTTTCCTCCCAGCATCAGCCTCCCTCAGCATCAGCCTCCCCCCTCCCAGCCTCCCCCAGCATCAGCCTCCCCCAGCATCAGCCTCTCTCCTCCCAGCCTCCCCCAGCATCAGCCTCCCTCAGCATCAGCCTCTCTTCTCCGAGCCTCCCGCAGCATCAGCCTCTCCCAGCATCAGCCTCCCTCAGCATCAGCCTCTTTCCTCCCAGCCTCCCCCAGCATCAGCCTCCCTCAGCATCAGCCTCCCTCCTCCCCCAGCATCAGCCTCTCTCCTCCCAGCCTCCCCCTCCCAGCCTCTCTCCTCCCAGCCTCCCCCAGCATCAGCCTCCCTCAGCATCAGCCTCCCCCCTCCCAGTCTCCCCCAGCATCAGCCTCCCTCCTCCCAGCCTCCCCCAGCACCAGCCTCTCTCCTCCCAGCCTCTCCCAGCATCAGCCTCCCTCAGCATCAGCCTCTCTCCTCCGAGCCTCCCGCAGCATCAGCCTCTCTCCTCGCAGCCTCTCCCAGCATCAGCCTCTCTCCTCCCAGCCTCCCCCAGCATCAGCCTCCCTCAGCATCAGCCTCCCTCCTCCCAGCCTCCCCCAGCATCAGCCTCTCTCCTCCCAGCCTCCCCCCTCCCAGCCTCCCCCAGCATCAGCCTCCCCCAGCATCAGACTCTCTCCTCCCAGCCTCCCCCAGCATCAGCCTCCCTCAGCATCAGCCTCTCTTCTCCGAGCCTCCCGCAGCATCAGCCTCTCCCAGCATCAGCCTCCCTCAGCATCAGCCTCTTTCCTCCCAGCCTCCCCCAGCATCAGCCTCCCTCAGCATCAGCCTCCCTCCTCCCCCAGCATCAGCCTCTCTCCTCCCAGCCTCCCCCTCCCAGCCTCTCTCCTCCCAGCCTCCCCCAGCATCAGCCTCCCTCAGCATCAGCCTCCCCCCTCCCAGTCTCCCCCAGCATCAGCCTCCCTCCTCCCAGCCTCCCCCAGCACCAGCCTCTCTCCTCCCAGCCTCTCCCAGCATCAGCCTCCCTCAGCATCAGCCTCTCTCCTCCGAGCCTCCCGCAGCATCAGCCTCTCTCCTCGCAGCCTCTCCCAGCATCAGCCTCTCTCCTCCCAGCCTCCCCCAGCATCAGCCTCCCTCAGCATCAGCCTCCCTCCTCCCAGCCTCCCCCAGCATCAGCCTCTCTCCTCCCAGCCTCCCCCCTCCCAGCCTCCCTCAGCATCAGCCTCCCTCCTCCCAGCCTCCCCCAGCATCAGCCTCTCTCCTCCCAGCCTCCCCCAGCATCAGCCTCCCCCAGCATCAGCCTCCCCCAGCACCAGCCTCTCTCCTCCCAGCCTCCCCCAGCATCAGCCTCCCTCAGCATCAGCCTCCCTCCTCCCAGCCTCCCCCAGCATCAGCCTCCCCCAGCATCAGCCTCTCTCCTCCCAGCCTCCCCCTCTCTCCTCCCAGCCTCCCCCAGCATCAGCCTCCCTCAGCATCAGCCTCTCTCCTCCCAGCCTCCCCCAGCATCAGCCTCCCTCAGCATCAGCCTCCCTCCTCCCAGCCTCCCCCAGCATCAGCCTCCCCCAGCATCAGCCTCTCTCCTCCCAGCCTCCCCCAGCATCAGCCTCTCTCCTCCCAGCCTCCCCCAGCATCAGCCTCCCTCAGCATCAGCCACCCTCCTCCCAGCCTCCCCCAGCATCAGCCTCCCCCCATCCCAGCCTTCCGCAACATCAGCCTCTCCCTTCCCAGCCTCCCCCAGCATCAGACTCTCTCCTCCCAGCCTCCCCCAGTATCAGCTTCCCTTCCCCCAAGTTTCCCCCAGTATCAGCCTCTCTCCTCCCACCCCATACGCAGATCTCCAGTCTGCATTAGAGACACCCCCATGCTCCTTATGAATCTTCAGCTCTGCGAGCACTTACCTGCTCCAGGGCCCGCCGTCATCTTTCTGGCTCACGTGAGTATCCTTTTCTGACACCGGCTTCCATCGCGGCGTCCTGCTGTGAGCTCTGCATGTGAAATCCACACAGCATTGGACGCAGCACAGAGGAAGGAGCTGATTGGCGCGCCTGTGACCCCGGAAGTGCAGGCGCCGGCAGTTCCGGGGTCAATCAGCTCTCTGTGCCCGGCCGCCGCAGTTTGTCTGCATTCGCGTCTTAATTGACGCGGATACAAATAAATAAAGGTGCGCCTCCCCCCCTCCCCCCTCCGAAAATACAGCGGATTTAATGAATGTGTAAAAAAAAAATTTTTTTTTTACTGCTAGAAGGTGTTGCCCCCTGCATCCTTACGCCCTAGGCATGGGACCACGGGTGCCTAACGGTAAATACGGCCCTGCAAATATCCTAAAAAACTCTCAGGTAGTGGCTTAATGGTAAAGCTACTGCATACAATGAGTTTACAAGCTTTAGTCTTGTGAAACAGGAGGAGAATATTTAGTTTATGCACTGCAGTGAGAGTAGGAGAAGCTGGCACAAGAACAGTGACTGCTGGGACAGCGGGATGGTTGGGAGCTTTGGTGATTTACTAGTCCAACAGTATTGTGTAGCAGTGTCCTCAGCACCAGTTCACACACCTAGAATTTCTCTAATCCCCCTTTGGGATGTTTAGTTACATTGTGCCTTCTGTGTACAGTGACAGTGGGGTACAAATATTCCTGGTTCAGATACTGTCCAGAAGAAAAACATTCATAGGCCCCCAGACTGCCACTCCATCTCCTGAAGATATCTTACTACTTAAAACAACAGGCCCACAGCTGGATCCCATGATGAGTCCATCCAGACACAGGGAAGGGCATTTATTGAGTGCAGGGCTGTATTTTCACATCTTGCTGTGCCTAAATAAGTGCCCATTTATAAACGCCAATTGTCAAAATTATTTTCTTCTTTTGAGCAGCCATTGGTCCATTGGTCAATTGGTCACTGTCAGGGCTCGTTCCTACAACCATAATTTTGGTCTGAGTGCTATCTGTGAAAAAAACGGACAGCAATCAGACCAATATTATTCAATGGGACAGTGCAGATGGCTGATTTTTTCACTTCCCCCAATTGATGCTGCTTCTCTTATTCTGGAACAGTTTTTCTTGTTCTTCTGTAACGAGGCGAGCAGCTCTGACTGTTTTGTGATTAAAATGGACGTGGAGACTGACATTACACAGGATGGTGCTGCCACCTTGTGGACAAGTACTGAAACTGCTCGAGGGGTGGACGCTGTAAAATCTAATCCCCTCCCTCAGGCACTTGTTGTACAGGAAGTAAAAGTGCGGGAAAAGGACACTGAACTACTTTAGCTGGACCTGAACAGACCTGCCTCGGACTGCCCTCATCGCTAAAGTGTGAGGGATTGCCAGAACTGCTGCAGACGTGATACTGGACTCAAGGGACCTCCAGACCGTCTCCTTCCTCCATACCAAGAGACTGTAAGCTAGTCCTCTGTTGAGAGGGCTGAAGATCTTCCATCTCTCTCCCTTGGAGTCGCCGCTGTTTACCCGGAGACCAGGCCTGCTACGTGGGAGCCCTCCCTCCTTGTGTTTTGGACTGGTAATATAACCCATAGGGCAAGTCAGGGACAGAATTCTTGTTTATCATTGCTGTTTTTTTGTGTTCTGTGCCGGGTGTCCGAAGTTAGAGACACGGATAGCAAACTCTGGTTATGTGTGCTGCTAAGCCAGCTGCATGTGTCATTGAGATGTTTACCAGTAACGAAATGTACCCTTGCATAAAATCTGAGCGTGGGGATTTTGTTGGCACAGATTATGGGAACTCAGCCGCGGTCTTACCCGCGGCCACTTCACTTCTGTTCCCCACCATTCCAAAGTTGTGTCACCCATTAATAAAGGTGGATGATTCTTTATTTTTTTCGGGGTTTTTTGGGTATACTGATGTATGTCAGTCAGATGGAGGCTAAAGGAACAGTGATTTAGTCCGTTACTGAAATAATGCCCAAAAGTACATAAGTTATAATCTTTCCCAGCCTACACAATAAATATTAACCAAAAATGTGACGTGAATATGTGACGCCCTGGCAAAACCAGGTAGTCACAGAAGTTGTACAAATCACTCATTTACAATACTCCATCCTCCTTGGCAGTCCAACACAAAACCCACACCCAGGTGCACCACACAGCTAGTAAAGCCTAGTCACCCCCCATGGCAATAGGGACACACCAGTGGGCGGGACCAGGTGGATGGGAGTGCTCACCCAGGGGTCCTGAGGTGTCGGGGAGGGAATAAGTAAGTTGAAGTTAAAGTGGGAGTTGAGTTCTGACAGCTGAAGAGAGAGGAGTGTGGAGAGACAGCGGAGTCAGAGGTAGGGGTCCCTGGACTGCCAGACTAGGTGGCAGACGGCAAGCAGGACCACAGGTGACGGAGATACGGTCACGGGAGACCTAAAGTGGTCTGGGGCAGGGTTGTAGCCCGCCGGTGCCGACAGCGTGAATCCGGTCCGGAGGCCATGCACAGTCGGGGTGCCTGGAAGAGGAAGGTTGCAAGCCCCTTGTTAATTAACCAGCCAGGGGCAAGGTTTCAGGCCTTGTTCCACCGTAAGCCCAGAGAGCAAAACAGAAGCCCAACGCGGGGGATAGGGTGTCCGTAAGAACCAACAGAGATCCCAATTGTCAGATTTTGTGGGCCACAGCTCCCAACATACACCGTAACGGGAGTGGACTTCCCCGTTCCAAGCAGAGTTGTCCCATTGAAGACACAAACACTGAGTGCAGGAGGAAGGGACCCCTGTTTGCTACACCCGGGTGTGGGACCAAATACACCCGCCAGAGGCGACCGGTCACTGGCAATTTGGTTTACCACTGGACTTTGTGTGCAATTCTTTGAACTGTGAGTTCACCATCCATCCCCGGTCCAACCCTTCACGTCATCCTCAGCATTCATTGCTCCCGTACTCCTCCGGGCCCCGGGACTACAATTCCCCTACCCGTGGAGGAGATTCTATCCACCTGCCCTGCTCCATCAGCCCCGGGCATCCCATCACTAGGCAGCGGCGGTGCTACCAACTCTCACCACAACCCACGGGTGGCGTCACTGACAAAAACTCTCTCCCCTGTAAATACCCCCCTTTTCTACGGTTATGAGGATTGACTGCTGTACGAGCCTGGGTCCGGCTACCACTCGAGCCGCAGTAACGAACCCGGATCCGAGCAGCCCCTGCAGCGACCCGGCTCCCGTCCGCAACAAATAGGACCACAATAATGTCCTCCTAGAGCTGCTGCTGGTACCTGCTCATGTAGACACCGAATACTGGCTGCTCCACTTCATTCTGCGCAATCATATTGTCAAACACCGGTGTGCAACCATCCACCGCAAGGGAAGGGTACGCCAGACCCAAAATTCCATCAAAATTTGCATCTTCGAAAGTGCTTCCAGGCTCCGACACACTTTCTGCAAAAATCTGATTCTGCACAGTTATTCCCTGAACCTGAAAGATAAAAGATATAGATTAGATGTGGAAGAAACAGGTGGCCAGTATGTAAACACTATACATAGTGACAATAGCTAAATCATAGAGGTGTAAATAGGGTAGACGTTGGATTGGTATGGTCATTAAACAATGGGGTGGTCCATATTGTATGGTATCTATTTTGGTAAAACTAGTTTTTCTTCCTTCATGTGTCATAACTATAGGTTTAATGTTGTTTACATTTGACATTCCCATGTGGTATATGGCTTCTATCTAGTATATGTCACTTGTCACTTTCATTGCACATGCAACCTATACCATAGGAAAGAGAGCAATGTTTATTGTGTATAGTTTTTTTTTTGTCTAACTGAACGTTTTAGGAAATATACTCTTAGTATTTATATTTTGAGTTGGTCCTTCTAGGAGATGTATAAATCATCTGATGACCCTGCCCATTTAGATCGTTGGGAATTATCGCTTTAGCATTTGTATTCATTTGGCGTATAGCAAATGTGTTGTCTATATTCAAAAAGGGGACAAAATCTGAGCCTGGTATTTATAGGCCGGTAAGTTTAACCTCTACTGTGGGTAAAATCCTTGAGGGTTTCTTTCCTAAGAGATACCATCTTGGAGTATCTCAAGATGAATAACCTCATAACCTAGTATCAACATGGGTTTATGAGGAATCAGTCCTGTCAAACTAATTTGATCAGCTTCTATGAGGAGGTAAGTTCCAGACTGGACCTGGGAAGTGCAGTCTATATTGTCTATATGGATTTTTCAAAGACGTTTGATACAGTGCCATACAAAAGGTTGATACATAAAATGAGATTAATGGGAATAGGGCAAAATATGTGTAGCTGAGTTAAGAACTGGCTCAATGATAGGAAACAAAGGGTAGTTATTAATGGAACACACTTGGACTGAGTCACAGTTAACAGTGGGGTACCACAAGGATCGACCAAACAAATTTTCAACCAAAATCAATTAATAACCAGAAGGAGAAGTTTCAGTGGTCAATCAAAAGGAAAGATAGTACCACCACACCATGGTTATAATAAATGGATATACAGCTGATTCAAGGGTTGATATACCACCAATTCACACAAAAACGAATCAGAGAACAAGTTGTAAAAGGTAAATCTTTATTGAAGCCAAAGTAAAATTAAATAGAAAGCAAGTGGTGTAATTACAAGACAGTGCACAAGGTGGCGTACCTGAGCAGTGAAGGAAAAATCATAGTGTCTGGTTGATGAACAATGAAGCTCAATACAGCCTCAGGGAAAATACCCAACACACAGAAATCAGTCAGAGTATACAACCCCTGACGAAGGCTAGTGCCGAAACGTGCGTAGGCGGGACCTGGCGTCATCTCAGCGGTGAGTAAAGTGATCTCTGTTTTCATACTTCTCTTTATATACATGTCACTCTGGGTTTTTCCACCCACCACGGGGTTGTATACTCTGACTGATTTCTGTGTGTTGGGTATTTTCTCTGAGGCTGTATTGAGCTTTATTGTTTATCAACCGGACACTATGATTTTTCCTTCACCGCTCAGGTACGCCACCTTGTGCACTGTCTTCTAATTACACCCCTTGCTTTCTATTTAATTTTACTTTGGCTTCAATAAAGATTTACCTTTTACAACTTGTTCTCTGATTCGTTTTTGTGTGAATTGGTGGTATACCACAAGGATCGGTATTGGGCCATCTTCTTTTTAACATATTTATTAATGACCTTGTAGGGTGCATTGAAAGGAGAATTTCAATATATTGAGATGATACTAAACTATGCAAAGTAATTAATACAGATTGAGATAATTTAATGTTGCAGAGGGATATGGGTAGGCAGGAGGCTCGGGCTTTGAAATGGCAATTGAAGTTTAATGTGGATAAATGTAAGGTCATGCACTTGGGTAGAGGAAATACAGTGTATAACTATGTACTCAATTATAAAACACTGGGTAAAACTGTCACAGAAAAGAATTGAGTGTATGAGTGGACGGAAAATTCAAATTTAGTGAACAATGTCGGGCAGCTGCTGTCAAGGCTAATAAAATAATGAGATGCATTAAAAGACGCATATATGCTCATGAGAAGAACATAGTTTTACTCCTATACAAGTCACTGGTGCGACCACACTTGGACTATGAAGTACAATTTTGGTCTCCGGTATGGGATGGCATGGCAAAAAAATCTCCTGATTGACCTGGTTTACAGGGGATAGTACATAATATTAAGATAATATTTCTGTTTTAAGGGAATATACAGGAGGTTAAAAAAGTGTCTTCTTTTCTAGAAATATCGCCACCATTGTCCATGACCTGGTACTGTAGCTCATTCCAATTCAACTAATTGGGCTTGAACTGCAGTACCTGTCACAGCCATAGGCAAGGTTGGTGCAGATTATTTTAATTTTCCTGAACATCCTCTTTAAGTACTCAGAAGTATCAAAGTGTTCAAGATTCCAGAAATGTATACTTTTGAGATACTTACAGTAACTTGATCAACTCCTAATATTCCTGTTAAGTTGCCAGTTCCATACTGGATAAAGAAAGGTTGACCATCTGTTTTATAGGTGGAAGACTGACTTGGCTTGAACCTGGAGTGTTCAACTGTGTAAAAAGTATAGATTTTTTTTTTTTTTAATTATTGCTTTTTCAAAGTTATTGTTTTTGTTAACAATGCCTATAATGCAATAACTATATGGTTAAAAGAACTTAAAGGCTAAGGATGCATGTGCTCTGAAAGGGGAGAGGCAATGCTTAAAGATGTCCTATCACTTGCTCGAAAAAATGTAGCTAAACATCTAAAATTCCTGAGCTTACTTGATTCTATTGATCCTTCCATTTTGCTCTGTTTCGCTTCATTGCACAGATATCTATACTTATTGGTTTTGGAGCGTAGTATGTGAAATTTCTGCTTGCAGGTGTACTGGGCACTTCTCAGAGTCTTTTCTGTGGACGTGCACTTTCACACTTCCCTCCCAGATGCCATTCACAGCTCGCTGCCAAACTGTGATTGGCAACATCTAGGAGAAAGGGGAGAAAGTAATCCCCCACCTCTCACAAAAGGCTCTGAAAAGATGCCCTGTTGGACTGCAAGCAGAAATTTCTCATATTTTGCACCAAAATCAACAAATGTGACTACCTCTGCAATAGAGTCAAGCAGTGCTAAATAGAAAAGAGTGGCAGAATCAGAGGCGCTCAGGGATTTTTATTAGATATTTGACTCAATTTTTAGCAAGTAATGGGTCATTTTTTACTCCTATGGGAAAAAGGATCAAAATCATCAGATAGAGTGGAAAGGTGCCCATTATCATGTCTGTTCTAGCTGAAATTAATGGATTCAGCTGACTTTGCTCTAGTGTGCATAGGTACCTTTTGTGATCAAATATGGGGCGCAATTCCACAGGTAGCCTATAGACCTCATCCAAGAATTATGAATCAGTGTTAGATAGATCCATTAATAGCATTCATAAACTGCATTGGGTTTATATTGTATCTCAATATGCCTCTACTTTCTATTTTACACCATTGCATTATTTGATCTATGCTTTTTTGATTAGAAGTACTACTTCTATCTGCTATGGAGGAATTATAATTTGGAACTCATTAGTGGCTAAATAGGATAATTCCTCTGAAATTTCTATCCTTGTATTTTAGGCACATGTGTAGTCAAACAGTCATGGTTGAAAGTTTTGGCGCCCTTGAAATTGTTCCAGAAAATGAAGTATTTCTCCCAGAAAATTATATAATTACATGTAGTCAAAAGGAAAGAAAGCTAGGCACTGCAAGCCCAGGTGTGTACTCACTGATCTGTGGTTTTCACGTGGAACACGGACCTCCAGCCGAACTCCGTGGTACTCTGCCAGAAGATGAGGATCCAAAAAGAGCTTCAAAAAAGAAGGAATGGCGGCAACCCACTGGTAGATATGAAATGGCAAATTTATTGCACAAACTGCGGCATAGTTACAGCAAACACGGGGAGGGGGGAGTGCAGGAGCGCCGAATGAACGGCGCTCCTGCACTCCCCACCTCCCCGTGTTTGCTGTAACTATGCCGCAGTTTGTGCAATGAATTTGCCATTTTATATCTACCAGTGGGTTGCCGCCATTCCTTCTTTTTTGAAGCTCATTATATAATTACATGTTTTGTCATATGCACGTTTATTTCCTTTGTGTGTATTGGAAGAACATAAAAAATTGAAAATAAAAAAAAAGTCAAATTGGACATAATTTAACACAAAACTTCAAAAATGAGCAGGACAAAATTCTTGGCACCCTCAACTTAATATTTGGTTTCACACTCTTTGAAATAAATAACTGCAATCAGTCATTTCCCATAGCCATCAACAAGCTTCTTACATCTCTCAACTGGAATATTGGACCACTCTTCTTTTGCAAACTGCTCCAGGTCTCTCAAATTTGAAGGATCCTTCTCTTTACAGCAATTTTAAGATCTCTCTACAGATGATCAATGGGATTTAGATCTGGACTCATTGCTGCCACTTCAGAACTCTCCAGTGTTTTGTTTCCATCCGTTTCTGGGGGCTTCTTGAAGTATGTTTATTGTTCTACTGGAAGACCCATGACCTAGGACACAAACACAGCTGTCTAACACAGGGCACTACATTATGACCCCAAATCCTTTTGTAATCTTCAGATTTCATGATGCCTTACACAGAGTCAAGGCACCCCTGCCGTGCCAGAGGCAGCAAAACAACCACAAAACATCTGTGAAAATCCAACATATTTAAGTGTAGGTAATTTATTTTTTACTTTGTAGGCCTCAGTTCATATTCTGTAAACAATAGAATGATGTGCTTTACCAAAAAGCTCTACCTTCGTCTCATCTGTCTACAAGATGCTTTTCCAGAAGGATTTTGACTTACTCAGGATTATTATGTCAAACTGCAGTCTAGCTTGTTTATGTCTCTGTTTCAGCAGTGGGGTCCTCCTGGGTCTCCTGCCATAGCGATTAATTTCATCCAAATGTTGGCAGATAGTTAGTGCTGACATTGATGCACCCTGAGACTGCAAGACAGTTTGAATTCCTTTGGAGCTTGATTGGGGCTGCTTATCCCCCATCCGGAGTATCCTGCATTGCAACCTTTCATCAATTTTTCTCTGCCGTCCATGTCATGGGTTGTAAAGTTCTTGATAATGTTGTGCACTGTGGACAAAGGAACATCAAGATCTCTAAAGATGGACTTGTGACCTTGAGATTGTTGATATTTTTCAACAATTCTCAATTGGTTCTAAAATCTTCAGACAGTTCTCTTCTCCTTTTTCTGTTCTCTATAGCAATGTGTCACACAGAGACATCCAATGCAAAGATTGAGTTAACTTCACCCCTTTTTATCTGGTTTCAGGTGTGATTTTCATATTGCCCACACCTGTTAATTGCCACAGGTGAGTTTGAACAAGCATCACATGCTTGAAACAAAATTGTTTAGCCATAAGTTTGGAAAGGTGCAAAAAATTTGGTCCAGCCCATTTTGTTTTTTTTTGTGTGAAATGATGTCCAATTTGCCTATTTTTGTGCTGTTCCAATACAAAGGAATACATGTGTATGACAAAACATGTGTTATTGCAATAATTTCTGGGAGAAAACTTCATTTTCTTGAACAATTCCAAGTGGACCAACACTTTTGGCCATGACTGTATGTAATATTAGGTTGATATGCATTCTTACGGCATGCTTGACTTGTGCAGTATACAGATGGAACCCACAAGTTGGAGGAGCCAGTATCAAAGATCACAGTGAACACCTGAGGAGGTGATCCAATAGAAATCTGTCCAAAATATTCCACCTGAGAAAAAGAGAGAAATCAGAGTTTCTATTTAGCTGGAACACATCTTTGTTACATTGGTATTTTACAGATATTCCTTATATGACTTAATTGATCCAGTTTTTTATTGTAAGATTCACTCAGATGAAACAGTACTTGGTGGGGATTTTCCCATTTGTACAATTTTTTTTTTCATTTTCAAAAATTTAAATATGACAGAATATACACAGTATGGTGCATACACAACAATAACATTGCCCTTTTTCTATTCAATACTATATTGAAAGAAAGGCGGAGGATACATACATCAAAGTAATTATAAAGGGGCTCAGTGGCAGTCTCTGGGTTATTGCACGATTGCAGTAGCTCAAATTCCCGGCGTGACCATACATCAGAGAGGCGCCCCTTTTCCCTGAGAGTTTTTCTCAATGACTTCTGCCGCTTTAGAGGTATTCTATTGTGGAGAATAAATATGTTAAAACACTGGTAGTATGTCATCTTTACTATACATTGGGGATACCCATACAAGGGACAAATTAAGGCAACATTCACACATCACTTTCCATTTTTGCAACTATCAAAAACTGACCATTTTTCTCCCATGTCATCCATTTTGCTTCCATTTTGGATGCATGTTACATCTAGTTGTTTTCTTATCCTTCGTTAAAAACTGAAGCAGACTTAACTTATTTTATTCATTGACAACAAGCAATGGATCATTTAAAAACAGATGAAATTGATGGAAAATTGGTATAAAATCGATGTCTTGTGTACTTCATTTATTTTGTATGGATTGCAATAGACATTAATGGCCGAATCTGACCTGAAAAACGGACATTCCATGATGTCACTCATGGGTCAGTTTTTCTCATGGATGTCTAACTTGATCAATGAAGCTGTATGGGTTCATGTGTTGTCTGTCTAGGAAACACCCACTTCATAGTCAATATATGGAACGCATCAGCCTGACTGACCATGGGTCTCCAGAACCCAATGATATAGCTTTATAGACACATATGAGGCTGTAAGTTTTGGTCAGGAGACCAGCGGTAAGTATGGGCATTATGGTCCATATATAGACTGTGAGATACGTTCATGTGAATCCGGCCTTAAAGGGGTTTTCCCACAAACAAAATTAATTTCAAAGTTCATTTTAATTAATAGATCTTAGAATAATAATAATTTATACAATTGGATAGGTTTAAAGGGAACCTGTCAGGTCCCATATGCGTTCTAACCTACAAGCAAGGTGATGTGTGGCCTAGAAACCCCTTCCTACCCATACCTGTGTTGTAATATTGTGTAATATGAGTTTATAAAAAAAGTTTTACAACTTACATATTCCCTATGTAAATAAACAGAGGGTGAAGTCTCCCGGGCGTCGCTTCCCCCCGTGGGCGTTTGCATGCTTTCCGTGGTATCACGACCCTGTGGGCGTGATACCATTTACATGAGTGATGTCACCGTCAGCTCCTGGAGATCCCGCGCATGCGCACATCTCATTCGCGCAGCCTTCTTATCCGGATGTTTACTTGCTGGCTTTAGACGCGCTCTGTGCATGGTGGGGACCGCAGAAGTCTTTTGATCATGCGCAGTGCACTTGTGAAACCGACAAGCAAACACCCGAATAAGAAGGCAAGTGCGCACGCGCGGGATCTCCATCACCCTGCTTGTAGGTTAGAGTACATAAGGGACCTGACAGGTTCCCTTTAAATAAATGTTCCTGTGCTGAGGTAATCTTATATTTGTGTCCCTGCTGTGTACTGTGTAATGGCCGAGTCTGACTGTATAGAGACATGGTGTGATCATACCTCAGGTTCTAGGCCGTGGAGGAAACAAAAGTGAGTATACAGATAGCACAACATGAGATCGTATCTGATTCCTTTTATGAGGTAAATCATTTCCTTGCCTGTTTTAAAAAAAAATATTTTACCTCATAGAAAGAATAATTTGCGATCCCAAGCTGTAATGTTTGCATACTTTATTACTTCCTCCCTGGCCCAGGAGCTGTGTTATGATCAGATGATAGTCCTGTGTAATGGATCTATCTGTGCCGCCCCAGCGCAGACCGGGGTGTTCGGATCCGGGGTGGTTGTGGCTCGAGGGGTCCGGACCCGGGCTCGGCAAACACGCCGATCCTTGAAAAGGGGATATTTACAGGGTAGAAGTTTGTGACGCCACCTGCGGGTTGCGGTAATGAGAGTACCGCCGCTGCTGGAAGGAGTACCGGGGCAGATGGTGTGGAGCAGCAAGGTGTCAGTCCCTCCGCAGGTAGGGAAGGCCCTGGCCTCTGGGGTATTGGTTGGTATTTGGGAGCGCAGGGTGCAGTGATCCAGGGTACTCACTGTGGTAGTCATGGTGCTGGATGAGGATTAGAAAGTAGACACTCACACTGAAGGTAAACCAAAGTCTCTGTGCATCACGGTCACTACAGAGAGCCTGTCCAGATGTCCACTCCCACCGGTGTCACTTGGTAATCCGGAGCCTACCACCATGTACAATTTTAGTCGTCTGTTGTGGCCTCTTGGCGTGAAGCTGTTAGGGCCCCGCTCACTATATGTAATGTAGCTGTGCTCTTGATGGCTGGCACTTAGGATTTCAATGGGTTGCTTTACTTGGAAAACCCTATCCCCCACATTGTGATGATGCCTTCAATTTCTGACCTCTTAGGGAAGTTCATAAAGATACTCTCCCTCCCAGGTTAATTATCAGGACGTTGAATCGGTTCCTGACTGGGTTTCTGATGCCGACAGTCCTCCTAGACTATGTCTGTCACACCCTTTTCCAATGTCACTGCCACCGGTCCCCGACTCCTCTGGTCCCATACCACTGTTTGCGACCCAACCTCGGTCTAGCTCACCGTGATCTACCACTCCAGCTTGTCACTCCTTGAGAGCTCTCACTACTCTGATCACTTCCTCCCTCCCACCAGTCTGCCTGACCCCTAGGTGGGTGGCCCTATTCCAGCTAGATCAACCCACTGGTGTGTCTGACAGGTCATGATGTGAGGTGTGGTTGGGATTTGTGGTGCTGATGGTAGTGACACCAGTTTCTTAGGAACCTGGAACCATGGAGGGTAGGCCCTGCACCCTGGGTGAAAGGACACAGTTCCCTGTGGCACCCTGATATACTCAGGGGTGCCACACCTGTACAGTCAGACACAGTTATTACACAGTACATAGCAGGGGCACATTTATAAGATTATCACAGCATAGGAACATTTTTTTAAAAATACATCCAGTTGTATAAATTATTATTATTCTAAGATCTATTGATTCAAATCAACTTTAAAAATGAACGTTGTTCGTGGGAAAAGTCCAGTAAGCGAAAAAAACAAGTCTGATGAGCTTCTATACTGCAAATGAAATGAGTCTAATGACAGGGCCATTCTTCTGGAATGTTTTACAAGAAAGCTCAATTCCCAGCTCTTAATCCTTAAAGTCACTCAACATATTAGTAGATCATAGTAATGGAAACGTCAACCATCAACTCTTAGGCGGGCTTTGCACACTACGACATCGCAGGTGCGATGTCGGTGGGGTCAAATTGAAAGTGACGCACATCCGGCATCGCATGCGACATCGTAGTGTGTAAAGCCTAGATGATACGATTAACGAGCGCAAAAGCGTCGTAATCGTATCATCAGTGCAGCGTCGGCGTAATCCATAATTACGCTGACGCGACGGTCCGATGTTGTTCCTCGCTCCTGCGGCAGCACACATCGCTATGTATGAAGCCGCAGGAGCGAGGAACATCTCCTACCGGAGTCACCGCGTCTTCCGTAGAATATGCGGAAGGAAGGAGGTGGACGGGATGTTTACATCCCGCTCATCTCCGCCCTTCCGCTACGATTGGTTGCCTGCCGTGTGATGTCGCAGTGACGCCGCACGACCCGCCCCCTTAACAAGGAGGCAGGTCGCCGGCCAGAGCGACGGTCGCAGGGCAGGTGAGTGCATGTGAAGCTGGCGTAACGATAATTTTCGCTACGCCAGCTATCACAATATATCGTACCTGCGACGGGGGCGGGGTCTATCGCATGCGACATCGCAGCATCGGCTTGCGATGTCGCAACGTGCAAAGCCCGCCTTAACCTAAAAAATTGCAACCACCCAAGTTGGTGGAATGTCAATAGTTGCACAATTGGCATGAAAAAAAAATCCACTGTGGATTCAGTTGCATATGTGTAGCCCGAGTTTGTTGCAATTTTGCTGCAGATTTCACCCTATGCATTAAAAGAAGCCATAGAAAGAATTGACTTAACAGTGGATTTGAAATATGCATCACAGGGCGACAACAAACTGGAAAGTCAGATAGTCCAGCATTCAACTATATTATAATTCATTTTAAAATTCACATAGAGGAAGGACTGATGCGTCCAAAACATGTTGGGTGGACTGAACGCCAGGGCTCAACGGAGATTTTAATAAGGTTTAAATAAAAATGGACGTTTTTATGAAGAGCTCCCTGGATACTGGACTATTTGTTTTACTCCCTTTGCTAATATTTTGTTACGCTGTGGATTTTTGGCTCACAAATCTGCAATTTATATGCTGTATGGTGGCGTTACACACAAAACATTTTACCATGTTGCAGAAATTTTCATGACTGTTCTATTTATCTGAAGGGAACTTGCAAAATACATGTTTGCCACAAAAAGGACCCAATTTAGATAAATGGAACTGACTTTCTACCACAGACATTTTTCTAGCAAATACTGCAGCATCAATTCACCCTCACTACCTCGTCACTAGTCTGACTTTTGTGACTTATATTTTATGTATCATTGAAGTCTATATGTGGATATCCCCTTCTAATGAGTGTCAATATACAGTATAATATCTGTCTATATATTATTATACAGATACACAGACAGATAGACACAGACAAATACAGATAGACAGAGAGAGACAGAGATAGAGAGACAGACAGACACAGACAGAAAGACACAGAGAGATACACAGACAGACACAGAGAGACACAGACAAACAGACAAAGATAAACACAGACAGATACAAACACAGACAGACAGACACAGAGAGCTAGACACAGACAGACAGACACAGAGAGACACAGACAAAAAAATAGACAGGCACAGACAGATAGACACAGATAAACACAGACAGATACAGACAGCCAGACACTGACAAATACAGCCAGACACAGACAGATAAACACAGACATACAAAGACAGATAGACAGATAGACACAAACACAGGTAGATAAAGATAGACACAGGCAGACAGACAGACACAGAGAAACAGTCAGACACAGATAGACACAGACAGGACAGACAGACACAGATAGACAGATGCACATAACACTTTGGAAACTTTCTTGTTTCTACCACAATATATCAGACTTGCAGAGAGACCACTCACCGTACAATCCCTTGGACAATAGCTGCGCACAGTAGGATTATAAGCAATGCCTTCATCTTCTGTATATTCAGCGACACTGAACCCCCGAGCAAAGCTAGTGCAAATGGCAATTTATATCTTTCTCTAGAACCAAGCCCATATACTACAGATAGTGTTGTTTGCTGTGTAAAGTAAACATATGACTGATTTCCGAAGTTTTCACAGAGTTAACAAGGTTAAAGCTTGTGCCAGGATCTACCACCCTACTTCTCATGACAGGGCATTTCTTTGTGAACTCCAATTGTGGACATGGTGGGCTGAGTAGGTTGGGTTACCAATGTGCCCCAGAATGGGGATCAGGTGAGTACAAACATAGGTATTACATTTAGCATACATTGATAACTTTTAGGCCCCCTTTACATGTCAGTGGTTCCACTACGTATGATGTCTGTTTTCATATGTGCCTGAATTACCGACATATGCAGACCCATTAAAATCAATGGGTCTGCACACACATCAGTGTTTTCACAAGGACTGTGTGGCCATATGGAGCACATGCGTGTCCACGTGTTCTGCACAGAGACAAGTCCGTATTTCTTGAGCAGCATTGATGTCACACGGACCACACACTGATGTGATCCATGTGACATCAATGTAACACGTACCAGACAAAACATGTGTCTTTGAAAGAAAATGATTTTCTATACTCACCTGTCTGCAGCATTGTGGTCTTCGACGCTGCTGCCACATGCTTTTGGGTCCGCTCATTATGCTCATGAATATTCACTGCACCACGGACCTGGCAGCAGCGCTGGAGACAGCAGCGTTGGGGACAGGTGAGTCAAAAGTTACTGGTCTCCATGGGCTATCACGAACAGCACATGGTGAAAACTTTTGTGCCAAAATTACGCACACGGATGGACCATACGCACTACCAACATGGTCGTGCAAAACACTAACGTTTTTCATGGACGTGTGAAGCGGGCCTTAGATTGCTGGGAGTCGCTGTACTTGGCTATCTCCAGGAGCCCCATAAGGAATTAATAGAATGACAGTGTCCATGCTCAACTTAAAGGACTAAAGTCCCTCGTTCTAGCAATCAGTAAGGCATCAAGGGTCTCAGATGTTAGACAGATATTGATCTAGAAATAATCACCTATCCTGTCAAGAGGTGATAGCTTGTTTTTATAATAACATCCCTTTAAACTAAAAGTTCTTTGTACGTAGTCAAAAAGCTAATTTAGTTACTCAAATGAAGCAGTTTGTACTAATTTAGTTAGTTAGGCCCCCTCAGATACCACATGTACTCATTATAACCTAAGGGGATCTTCACTTGTCCATGTTTCCACACGGACCATGTGTTCATGTGAATCACACAGAGACATGTCCATTTTTTTCCAGCAGAACAGATGACAAGGTTAATACAAGTTTATGGATCTTACCGATCCATAAACTTGTATTAACCTTGTCATCTGTTCTGGTTTGTGATTTAATTCCTTTATCCATTCTCAGAAAAACACGTATGAGACACTGATGGCACACGGATGACACACAGATGGCACACGGATGACACAGAGGACACGTGGATGACACACTGATGTCACACAGATGACACACTGATGGCACACAGACGATACACTGATGGCACTCAGATGACACACTGATGCCACACGGACGACACACTGATGGCACACAAATAACACACTGATGGCACAAGGATGGCACACTGATGGCACATAGATGGCATGGATGACACACTGATAGCACAAGGATGACACAATGGTTGCACACGGATGACACTGATGGCACACGGATGACACACTGATGGCACATAGATGGCACATGGATGACCCACTGATGAGACATGGATGACACACTGATGGCACACAAATGACACACTGATGGCACATAGATGGCACAGATGATGGCACACAGATAACATGCTGATAGCACACTGATTACACACGGCTGACACACTGATGGCACACAAATGACACACTGATGGCACATGGATGACACAATAATTGCACACGGATGACACACTGATGGCACACAGATAACACACTAATGGCACACTGATGGCACAAGGATGACACAATAATTGCACGCGGATGACACACTGATGGCACACGGATAACACACTCATGGCACATGAATGACACACTTATGGCACAAGGATGACATAATGATTGCACATGGGTTACACACTGATGACACAAGGAAGACACACTGATGGCACATAGATGGCACATGGATGACCCACTGAGGAGACATGGATGACCCACTGATGGCACACAAATGACACATTGATGGCACACAAATCACACACTGATGGCACATAGATGGCACGGATGATGGCACACTGATGGCACACAAATGACACACTGATTATACACGGATGACACACTGATGGTGTGACGCCCTGGCAAAATCAGGTAGTCACACAGTTTTAGGCCCCCGCACAACACCTCTCCCACACAGGGTTAAAGCAGCTAACCTGAAATCCTAGTCACCCCTCTCAGGGAAGGACAGACACACCAGTGGGTGGGACCAGGCGGATGGAGAACGCCCACCTAGGGGTCTGGAGAACCCGGGGCGGGAAAACAGTCTGTTGAAGTTGAAGGAGAGTTAAGTTAAGTTTGGAGTAGAGTGAAGTCAAGTTTGGAGCTCAGGCAGTCAAGGCCTGAAGTTCAAGCTGACAGGTGTCGGGGTTGGAGCCCTGACGTGCTGGCTAGGTGGCAGACAGTGACCAGTGGCAGGAGGAGATGGGAAGACGGCTGCCGGAGATCCGAGGTGGACCGGGGCAGGGTTGTAGCCCACCGGTACCGACACCGGAGAACCAACCCGGAAACCGTGCACAAAAGGGGGTACTTGGACCCTGAAGCCAGGACCGGCACCAACGGCATAGCTAATTAACCAATTGAGGGCAGGATTATAGATCCTGTCCCAACCTAAGTCCCGAAAAGTAGACAACCACCCACAGAGAGGGATAGGGCATCCGCCAGGGCCCGGTAGATCCCACGGCTCAGCGTCAGACGGGCACGGCTCCCAACCGAAGGACCGGGAGTGGATTCCCGTGTTACACACCGGGAAGTCCATCACAGAAAATACAGAGTGCAGAGGAAAGAGTCACTGATCACCAGTCTGGGTGTGGGACCAGATATACCCATCTGCGGAGGCCGGCCACCATCACCTTGGCTTACCAAAAGAACTGTGTGTTTATTGACTCCACACATCAGTGCAACCTCATCCAGCACCATGACAACTGAACTGTAAGTGTGCTGATCCCTGCAACCCTACACAACAATGGGCCCCAGGGCATCCATCCCTACCCACGGAGGGGTTAACATCCAGCTGCCATCACATCTTCCCGGGGCGTCCTATAATGGCAGCGGTGGTGCTGCAACTCACCACACACCATGGGTGGCGTCACAGACAGTTTTACAGCAAATCCCGTACAATTACGTCCCTTTTTATTCTAAGTGTCCGCGCGACCCCCGGGTCCGGTGGAGTCCCTCGAGCCATACCGCTGATCCGGATCCGAGCAGCACTGGCTGCTGGTACGGGGGTGGCACAATGGCACACAAATGACACACTGATGGCACAAGGATGACACCATGATTGCACACGGATGACACACTGATGGCACACTGATAACACACTCATTGCACATGAATGACACATTTATAGCACAAGGATGACACAATGATTGCACATGGGTTACACACTGATGGCAAATGGATGACACACGGATGATACATAGATGGCACATGGATGACACACTGATGGCACACGGATGACACACTGATGGCACCCGGATGACACACATATGGCACTTGGATGACACACTGATGGCATGCGGATGACACACTGATGGAAAAAACTGATGACACAGGTAATGGTTTTTCAAGTGCGTGTGTAGCACCTAGGGATATGGGATACCTGGTTCCGGGCACTGTCTCTACGGGGAATGTCACGATTGTGGCAGTTACCCGGTTCCGTGCCCTGGTCCCTTTTTGTAGTGGGGAATATTTACAGGGAGTTGTGAATAAAGTTATTCGTGACGCCACTTGCGGTGATGCGGCTAAGTGAAGGGAGCCACCGCTGCAGGTTTTGCTGGGGCTGATGGAATGTGCAGCTCTGATGACTTGGGCCCTCCACAAGTAGGGTATTGCCCCAGCAGGTGTAAGGTGCGGTGGACGTCAGAAGAAGGAGTCCAGACAGGTATTCAGTGCAACTGGTTTACTCACTTTTCGGGTGTTAACTGGTTGCCCGAGGCCAGCTGGTTTTGCCTCCAGGTCCCCTTCGTCCCAGTGCCAGTCTGGTTCTCTGGTGGCTTCTTCCCCTGCACCTGTGTTTGGTAAGTTGGTCCCTGTGGTATGGATCACTGCATGTCTCCGGTTTGTGGTTTGTCCACCTCTGTCTGCCTGACGGTAGCGTGAACCCTGTGGGGTTGGAGTCTCTGTTCCTGTCCCCGGTTCTCCCTTTGCTACTGAGTCTTCTGATTCTTTAGGGTCAGCAAGGTTCTTGATGGTCCCCTTTGCTATGCAGGTGTTAACAGGTCGGCTTGAAGCTCTTTCCTGTCCTAGGATCCTGTACCACGTCAGTGCGTAGTTCCGGGAGTACGCCACCGTACTCCACCGGCAACCACCTCTCCTGGGTACCAGGTCACCGTTAACCCGAGTCAGGGTGTCACTTCCCTACCACCTGCACACTTCCATAGTCACACACATTCTGACTACTCTCCACAGTCTGCCCCTCCCACCTGGTCAATTAGTAGACTGGAATGGCTCCACCTCTAGGCGGCCATCCATGGTCCCACCCTAGCTAAGTACCATTGTATGGGTGATTGTTGGGGAAAACTGGGATTACCTAGGTTTTTGTTGGCACCGGCACTGGGGTTCTGGGTACCTAAGGGGGTAGGCCCTGCATCCTGGTGGGGATGCAGAACCTTGTAGCACCCTGAGGTGTTCAGGGGTGCTACACGTGTTTTATATGCACGTGTCAAGGGGGCCTTAATGTTTTCTCTTGCTGTTGGATAAATAGCCTCTTAGCGTGCAGCTGACAACCGTTCCCACACACTCCCAAATTCAGGCATAGTTTCACTGCTACCAAAAAGGTCAGATTTTATAACATTAAAAAATTAAGTGCTGTTTATTTTTTCTTGGAGATAGAGTTTTATTGATCCATGCATACATCACTTTTAAAAAGAGATCCATATGTCCGATTCGTGTGACTTAGAACATGTGACTCATCCATTTTGCAGATCCGACTCAGCCTTGAAAGTCTGTGGGGATCCATATAAGTTCTCTTTCACATGTCTGTGGAAAACACACGTGTTTTTCACGGACATGTTGAAGGTCTTATGGCCCTCTGTGTGCAGTGATTTTGGCACACGTGTGTTCTCCATGTGCTGTCTGTGATAGCACACTGAGATCAGGAACTTTTTACTCACCTGTTCCCAGCACTACTGTCCGTAGTACTGCTGTCTCCAGCGCTGCTGCTTCTGGGACAGTAATGCAATGAATATGCATGAGCATAATGAGCAGGCCCTGAAGCAAGTGAAAGCAGGGCCAAAGACAGCAGCGATGGAGACAGGTGAGTATAGAAAATAATTTTATTTAAAAAACACGTGTTTCCTCCGGTATGTGTCACATGGATCACTTCACTTTGTGGTCCGTGTGACATCAGTGTTGCCGGAGAAATACGGACTTGTCTCCGTGCGGAACACATGGACAAGCGTGTACTCCATACGGACACACGGTCCTTGTGAAAACACTGATGTGTGCACAGACCCATTGATTTTAATGGGTCTGCATATGTGGGAGTGTCCGGTAAATATGAAAGCAAACATAATGCATACCGGATTCACTGACGTGTGAAGGGGGCCTAACATGGATGAAACATACTTTGTTCTGAAGTCCTATCTGGGGTTCATCATTTTTTCACAGATTTATTGTTAAGGTTTAATGGATAAAAAAAACTCAGACATTCTACCTGCTTCAATAAAAAATATGGACGAGAAAGAATATTAGGTGGCAATTAGGATGGCAATGGCCAAAATAAATTGGTTGATTTCCCTATCTATGTGCACATATTGAGCATTTACAGCAAAGTTTTCTGCATCAAAAAAGTGCTATTTTGCCACATTTTTCTGTGCATTTTTTCACAATCATTTAAATGGGTGAAAAACGCTGCAAATAAGATAAGAGGCGTCTCTCAGTACAGCGGTGGACATTCTCCACCATACGCCTCAGACTACAGGCAGTCCTTTTCCGGCAGTGAAGGTCTGTACTTAGACCGAAACGTCTTCACTTATACACTGCATTCTGCTATTTTTTAAATAAAATCCAAATTGGTATCTACTAGTGATGAGCGAGTATGCTTGTTACTACTCGGTACTCGCACGAGTATCACTGTACTCGGGCTACTCGGCGGGTACCGAGTAATTTTGCAATACTCGTGCTGTACTCGTGGTCTTCATCCCTGCATGTTGGCGCTCTTTTGAGAGCCAGCCCTCATGCAGGGATTGGCTGGCAGACCACTGCAATGCCACAGCCCTGTTAGTTGTGGAATTGCAGTGATTGGCCGGCCTGTACAGCGTGACCCAGCCTTTATACCGGCGGGCGCGCTGTGCTCTGTACACAGCCATCTCATATTCCCTGCTTTCCACGCCCACAGGCGCCTATGATTGGTTGCAGTGAGACACGCCCCCACGCTGAGTGACAGGTGTCTCACTGCACCCAATCACAGCAGCCGGTGGGCGGGTCTATACTGTGCAGTAAAATAAATAAATAATTAAAAAAACCGGCGTGCGGTCCCCCCAATTTTAATACCAGCCAGATAAAGCCATACAGCTGAAGGCTGGTATTCTCAGGATGGGGAGCCCCACGTTATGGGGAGCCCCCCACCCTAACAATATCAGTCAGCAGCTGCCCAGAATTGCCGCATACATTATATGTGACAGTTCTGGGACTGTACCCGGCTCTTCCCGATTTACCCTAGTGCGTTGGCAAATCGGGGTAATAAGGAGTTAATGGCAGCCCATAGCTGCCACTAAATCCTAGATTAATCATGTCAGGCGTCTCCCCGAGATTCCTTCCATGATTAATCTGTAAATTACAGTTAAAAAACACACACACCCGAAAAATCCTTTATTAGAAATAAAAAACACTAACAAAGTCCCTCATTACCAATTTATTAACCCTGACAAACCCTCCATGTCCGGCGTACTCCACAGTCCTCCAGCGTCGCATCCAGCTCTGCTACATTCAGGTGACAGAAGCTGCAGAATACACCGCCGCTCCGGTCAGCTTCACACAGCAACTGAGGTGAGTAGCGCGATCAGCTGCTGTCAGTCAGGTAACTCCCGGCCACCGCTGGATCCAGCGTTGCCGCGATTAACCTCAGTGACAGCAGCTGATCGCTATACTCACCTCAGTTGGTGCATGGAGCTGACCGGAGTGGCGGTGAGTAGCGCGATCAGCTGAGCTGTCACTGAGGTTACCCGCGGCCACCGCTGCATCCACCGCTGGATCCAGGTAACCTCAGTGACAGCTCAGCTGATCGCTATACTCACCTCAGTTGCTGTGTGAAGCTGACCGGAGCGGCGATGTATTCTGCTGCTCCTGTCACCTGCATGCAGCAGAGCTGGACGCGACGCTGGAGGTCCGTGGATTACGCCGGACATGGAGGGTTTGTCGGGGTTAATAAATTGGTAATGAGGGACTTTGTTAGTGTTTTTTATTTCTAATAAAGGATTTTTCGGGTGTGTGTGTTTTTTAACTGTAATTTACAGATTAATCATGGAAGGAATCTCGGGGAGACGCCTGACATGATTAATCTAGGATTTAGTGGCAGCTATGGGCTGCCATTAACTCCTTATTACCCCGATTTGCCAACGCACTAGGGTAAATCGGGAAGAGCCGGGTACAGTCCCAGAACTGTCGCATATAATGTATGCGGCAATTCTGGGCGGCTGCTGACTGATATTGTTAGGGTGGGGGGCTCCCCATAACGTGGAGCTCCCCATCCTGAGAATACCAGCCTTCAGCCGTATGGCTTTATCTGGCTGGTATTAAAATTGGGGGGACCACACGCCGTTTTTTTTAATTATTTATTTCACTGCACAGTATACACACACACCGGCTGCTGTGATTGGGTGCAGTGAGACAGCTGTCACTCAGTGTGGGGGCGTGTCTCACTGCAACCAATCATAGGCGCCGAAAAGCAGGAAAGCAGAGAATACGAGATTGATTAATGAGCGGCCGGCTTTTTCAAAAGAGGAAAAGCCGCCGGAGTTTAGTGAACAGTAGTGCAGCGCCGCGCCGGTGATCGGGGAACGGTAAGTAAGAGAGAGGGGGGAGACTGACCGACAGACTGTGAGAGGGGGACAGACAAGACAGAGAGAGACAGACAGAGCGAGACCGACCGACGGGAGATAGAATGAAAAAAAAAATGACCGACATCGTTAGTAAAAAGCACAAAACGTGCGTTTTGGACATCGGAGTGCCACACAAGGTTTTCACGTAAAATCTTTCATGTATTAATCTCAAAAAGTAACATACACCAGCTCTATCTCACTATTGGGTATTTGCCCTTAACATTTCCGCCATGAAAATTCATTTTGGTGTCATTTTGGAGGTTTTCTGGTGAGTCCGTAAAAATGGCGTAAAACTCGGACAAAGTTGTTCACAGCTGTGACTTTTGAGTGATAAATGCTTCAAGGGGTCTTCCCCATGCTGTTGCCATGTCATTTGAGCACTCTTCTGAGACTTTTGTGACATTTTTAGGGTTTCTACATGCTGCCGGGGGTCACTTCACAAAAATACTCGGGTCTCCCATAGGATAACATTGGGCTCGGTGCTCGGGCCGAGTACACGAGTATCTTGGGATGCTCGGCCCGAGCCTCGAGCACCCGAGCTTTTTAGTACTCGCTCATCACTAGTATCTACCTTGAAGTGCCTGGTTCATTGCCATCTGTTGGAAGGAGTTTCTGGCTTACATGACCATCTCTTTGAGAATGCACAGAAAATGAATGAGAAAAAAATGGGACTGCTATTGTGACGCCCTGGCCTATCAGGTCATCACAGGGTATTGTGCAATCTGCCCTTCTGTACAGTATCCACCCTCCTTAGTTACGGATCCTGGTCCTTTGGTGTTGCTAACAGCTTAGCCAATCAAAATCCTAGGAACACTTCCCACTTTAACCTACCAGCCACACCATTGGGGGGCCTGAAGGAAATAGGGCCACCCATATGGGGGGTTGGTGAGGGGAAAGTAAGGAAAGTGACAGTTGAGTTGAGAGAGTGGAGTTGAGCAGTGGAGAGTGAGAGGAGAGGAGGTGAAGTGACTCTCTGAGAGGGAGAGGTCACGGAGGAGAGCTCCTGTGTACTAGGTGGCAGACGTTGGTCTGGGCCTGGTAGGAGCTGGATCCCCGGTCACAGGGGACAGTGTCAAAGGGCACGGACTGCCGAGGAGGGCGATCGGCGGCCTTGAGCTATCACCGGGCAGGAGCCAGGGCACGATGGGGTACGTGGACCCCAGGCCGGAAAAAAGCTTCACACGTTCCGGTAATTTACCCGACGGGGGTGAAGACTTCAAGTGTCATCCCCAACCCGCTCCAAAATCGGGAAACTAGCGCACCGATGGGATAGGACTTTCCCACTACAGTCCAAAGAAATCCTACGCGTGAACCCTGATAGCAAGCTCACTCTGTTAGCCATACAGGTGAGCGGGACCCAGAGAGTTTCATACCAACGGGTCCAACAGAGACAAAGGTGCCAAGGACAGGGCCACAAGCTAACAGCAACATCAAGGGCACGGATCCAGGCGTGCTCCCTATCGGCTACAGTGGTGCTCAGAATTGTGGTTTACAAGCTGTTGGTGTAGTTATTCCGGGCCTGAGTGAGTACATTGAAAACCCCTGTTCTAATCCCCAACGTCACCCAAATACCATCCTATCTTCAACGGGCCCCGGGACACAATTCTCCTACCCACAGAAGGGTTAAACATCAGGCTGTCACACCATCATCACTGGGCTCCCCAACAGCAGCGGTGGTCTCTCACATTACCACGCACCGTGGGTGGCATCACGAACTTTCCAAAAAAAAACCTGTACATATCCCCCCTTTTTTTAATCAAGTGGCCGTGCAACCCCAGGGTCCGGAAACCCCTCGAGCCACCGTGGATCCGGATCTGAGCAGCGGCCCGGCTACTGGCACGGGGGCGGTACACCGTGTGCCTAGGTGGGGCCCACTCCGTGAGCGGCTACCTAGTGACCTTGTCCAGGTTGTATTCTATGATAACTAGAGAGCAGTAAGGCAGGCTACGGTTTATGTCAGAGGTCCACCTGTTCACCAATTCATGCAGATGACTTGGTCCCGGGCCGTATAAGTACGGCGATCCTGTGTCACGGGTGTGTAATGGCTGTTGCCCGGTTCCATGACCCTGGAGGTCGATTGAAAAGGGGTTATATACAGGGGAGATTAGATAGTTTATGTTGTGACACCTAGGTAGATTGAGCCACCGCTGCCACAGTCTATTGCCAGCTGGTGGTGATGGCAGCCTGGATGTTGGGCCCTCCGCAAATAGGGCCAAGCCCCAGGGGGTGAATGATGGAGTTCGGAGTGGAAAGAAGGGAGATTCTTGTGAATACATTTTCCAGTTTGGGGCTCCCTCTTGTGGTCAGTGCTGGTGGTGCACTTGATTTGTGGAATGAAAGCCACACACCTGTGGAGGACTGGCAATCAGGCATTTCTGATTGGACTATTTTACTGAGCAGTTTCCTCCTGTTACATGCTGGTGCTCAATGGATATCCTGTGTGTTAAGGATATTCTGAAATCAGCCCTGCTCACTACCAGAACTCCTCTCAGATAAGTGGTCTTGTGCTTCTGCTTATTGTTTCCACTTTCTTGTAGTTTTTTCTGCTTTGATACTATGCTTGATTCCTATTTTGTCTGTGTGGAGTTCTTGGTGGAATTGGATCATTCCCTGCTGGGAGTGTCTGTATGCTTAGCTCCATGATTCTGCTATGTCTTTTGTCATGCTTGGTATTAATTCAGTCCCTCATCTATATTAGTTATTTTGGATCCCAGTAACATCTGAGTGCTGATCTAGTGGGGGAGAGGCCGTGTGGCCTCAGCGTTTTTACATATCAGTCATGCTGGTATTTATTAGGGATTTTATGGCTGCAGATAGTGCTCCTTCCTATTCTTTCCTATAAAGATAGTTTAGGCCTCACCTTTGCTGAATCTGTTTTTTTCTAGCTTTGTATTATGTTTTCCTATATCACTGTAGTCTTTACATGTGGGTGGGCTATCTATATCTTTGGGGATTGCTCTGAGGCAGATTAGCTTTCTTATATCTATCTATAAGAATATTTAGTTCTCCGTCTGTGTCGAGACGACTAGGTCATCGTAAGCTCGTCCCACGGCCACTTCTAGTTGTGTGTCAGGATTTGGTCTGCAACAGGCTGTTAAGGTTCCAACCACTCTGTTACCTTTTGGGTTTCCGCATTTTTTGATCCTCCTCGGTCCCTGATTCATAACAGGAGACCACACGATGGGAATGCAGTGCAACTGGTGTTTACTCACAGCGGTGGTAATGCTGGCTCACTGAGGATGGCTGGTTTCGACCCCTGGTCCCTTTTGTCCCAGTGCCGGATTTGGTGACCTGGTGGCTTCTTATCCCTGCACCTCACACTGGTTGGAGGTACCCCGTGGCTTGGAGCATCTGGGGGTCCCCTCCTGTTTGACGTTCAGTCTCTGGTCCATACGGCGGGCAGTGTGAACCCTGTAGGGTCGTGTTCTGTTCCAGTGCCTGGCTCTCTCGTTACTGCTGGTGCCCCCGGATTCTTGGGTCAGTAAGGTTCTGGATGGTCTCCTCACTGTGCAGGTATTTGTCAGGTAGCCTGAAGCGGTTGCCTGACCTAGGACTCTGTGACCCATCGGTGCTATGGTTCCAGTGGTACCTCGTCGTACACTCTCTGGCAACCACTCTCCTTCACCAGCTAGGTCACTGCTACATGACCCCTTCTGAAGACACGTCCGTCTCTTACAACTATCACTACAGACTGAACCACTGTCTCTCTCTCCTCCCCCCTGGTTGTTATCTAGTCGACTGGATCGGCTCCACCCCTGGGTAGCCATCCATTTTGTCCCAACTAGTCAATCACCCATGATTGGGAGAGGGAAATTGGGGATGTTTATGTGTTTTGATGTTACCGGCACTGGTCTTCCAGATCCCTGGGGAAAGGCCTTGCATCTTTGACAGGATGCAGTACCTTGTAGTGCCCTTACGGGTTCAGGGGTGCTACACAGACTCTAAAAACAGACCCTTATCAGAGGTGATAATCTTGCAAAATTAAGCTCATACTCAACGCTTACATCAGCACTGTCTGTTCCAGCAATGTCGGCACCAGATCTCCCAGTGACATTTTTACGTAACATGAGCAATACAGCCAATCAATGGTCATTGATCAACTGCTGCCCATCAATATTCCATCAGAGCGGAAACGGATGAAATAATAGGAGCTCGAGCCGCCAGTGGCAGCTTATTGGCTGTAGCGCTCATGTTACAATAATGTCACGTGTGCCAGGAGACCTGATGTTGACATAGTTTTCAAAATACAGCTACATTTTTAGCAATCTTCCTCGAACTTCGTGCACATAGCCCAAAGAACAACACTGTTATAAATTCTCAGTGTAACCTCAACCACGTTTTACCACATTAATCACCTACCATATCTGTAATTTAGATGATTAATCTATTAATACCAGGGGACTTTTTGCTGGTGGGCTTGCATAATTTCATCTAAAAGTGTGTTAAGAACCTTTAGTTTATAGTTTGTCTATAAAACTGTATTGCAATTCATCCATTAAATGTCTATTGTGGGAAAATGCCCTTAAGACATGTTGAAATGATTTAAACACTAATGAATTGGAGAGTTGCACCACGCCTGCTGACCTGCAGACACTTGTTGAAGAGATGTTATCAGCATCATTCACTTGCAGATAAGGAAGCACCAAGTTAGGGTACCTTCACACTTAGCGATGCAGCAGCGATCCGACCAGCGATCTGACCTGGTCAGGATCGCTGCTGCATCGCTACATGGTCGCTGGTGAGCTGTCAAACAGGCAGATCTCACCAGCGACCAGTGAACAGCCCCCAGCCAGCAGCGACGTGCAAGCGACGCTGCGCTTGCACGGAGCCGCCGTCTGGAAGCTGCGGAGACTGGTAACTAAGGTAAACATCGGGTATGGTTACCCGATGTTTACATTAGTTACCAGTGTGAGCAGGGAGCAGGGAGCCGCGCACACTGAGCGCTGGCTCCTTGCTCTCCTAGCTACAGTACACATCGGGTTAATTAACCCGATGTGTAATGCAGCTACATGTGCAGAGAGCAGGGAGTCGCGCACACTGCTTAGCGCTGGCTCCTTGCTCTCCTAGCTGCTGTACACATCGGGTTAATTAACCCGATGTGTACAACAGCTACATGTGCAGAGAGCCGGAGCCGGCAGCACAGGCAGCGTGAGAGCTGCAGAGGCTGGTAACTAAGGTAAATATCGGGTAACCACCTTGGTTACCCGATGTTTATCTTGGATACAGCTTACCTCAGCTGTCAGACGCCGGCTCCTGCTCCCTGCTCGCTTCATTTGTCGCTCTCTTGCTGTCACACACAGCGATCTGTGTGTCACAGCAGGAGAGCGGCTTTGAAGAAAACGAACCAGGGCTGTGTGTAACGAGCAGCGATCTCGCAGCAGGGGCCAGATCGCTGCTCAGTGTCACACACAGCGAGATCGCTAATGAGGTCACTGCTGCGTCACAAAAACCGTGACTCAGCAGCGATCTCGGCAGCGAGCTCGCTGTGTGTGAAGCACCCCTAAATGTCTAAACAGTTTGGAGCTGGGGTAAGATGCTCCAAATCAATGAAAAGATGCATGCCAATTAATACATTTGCTTTGTTTGTTATATAGTCCAATTAACTGGTGTAATTGAGTGGTGATGGTGAACAGAAGATGGACTCAGCCAACACCTCACAGTATTTGCAAATAAAAATTGCCATCTGCTGGTTGGATAAATCGGGGGGAAGGGTTTGGAGGGGACGCTGGGTCAAGTGACAGCTGTGACGCAGGTACAAAATATAAAAGAAAAACACGGAAAATTCGTCCATATTACTAGCGTATATAAGGAAAGTCACCCTATTATTACAAAATACCTAAAAAAGGACTTTCAACCAAATTCATTATGCAAATAATGTCTACAATAGACACAATATGATTAGAAAAAAATAAAAAAATATTTTATTACATATTACAAGGTACATACAAAGGAAAACATAGAGTACGACATGTGGATAAAAACACCATGAAAATAGGAAAGGCAGCGTGATCAATAGGATCCAGAATGTGCAATCAAAAAATATATAATAAGCCTAGTACCTAGCCAGATCTCAAAAGCCTAATAACACCTCCATAATAGAGATATTACACATTAGGGTTCTAATATCACAAGATATAAATAAATGGATAAAATACACCTTTACTAAATGCAATCCATTAGCCCCTTCACAATGTGCACACCATCAGACAACGGTATGGAATTAGGCTATAGTAACTGGCCCTAGACTGATGAAATATGGTTAAAGTAACCCACCAGGGTACCGCAATAAGGACCCCTCAGACCAACACCGCCCTGCACTTCAACGCGTTTCGCTATCGCTTCGTCGGGAGGTGCAGGGCGGTGTTGGTCTGTGGGGTCCTTATTGCGGTACCCTGGTGAGTTACTTTAACCTCATTTCATCAGTCTAAGGCCAGTTACTATAGCCTAGTTCCATACCTTTGTCTGATGGTATGCACATTGCGAAGAGGTTATTGGATTGCATTTAGTAATGGTGTATATTACCCTTTTATTTATATTTTGTCATATTGGAACCCTAATGTGTAATATCTCTATTATGGAGGTCTTATTAGGCTTTTGAGATCTGGCTAGGTACTAGGCTTATTATACGTATATTGTCTGATTGCACATTCTGAACCCTATAGATAACACTGCCTTGCCTATTTTCATGGTGTTTTTATCCACATGTTGTGCTCTATGTTTTCCTTTGTATGTCCCTTGTAATATGTAATTAAATATTTTTTGCTATTTTTTTAATCATAATGTGTCTGTGACGCCCCTGAACTAGTCAGTGTATCACAGAGTACTGCACCCCCTTTCCTTCTGGTGCAGGACTCAAACCCCCATGGTTCTGGGATCCCAACCGTTTGTTGCTCCATCAGCATTCCAATTCTAGTCACACCTCACACCACACTCTGTCAGGCGTACCAGTGAGTGATCTAGCTGGAACAGGGCCACTTGCCTAGGGGTCAGACAGACTGGTGGGAGGGAGGAAGTCAGTGAGAGGAAGTGGAGAGCAGAGCTTAGAGCAGTTGAGTAGTAGCTCCCAAAGAGTGAGGAGCTGGGAGTTGGAGCTCCCTGTGGGACTTCTGGCTAGGTCGCAGACGGTGGTCTGGGACCGAAGGAGTCGGAGACCCGGTCGCAGGGTATTGGAAAACGGTGCCCGGCTTAGTTTTGGAGAATGGTCGACACCAGAGTACCTAGTAACCGAACTGGTACCGAGCACGGTGGGGTACTGGACTCTAGATCAGGGAGTAGCTTCACGCAACCTGATAATTAACCTGTGGAGGATAGTCTCTTTATAAACTTTCCCCGAGAGCTCAGAGATCAAAGGCATCAACACAAAGAGGGGAATAGGGTTTTCCAGCTTATGCGGCCCACTAAAATCTCAAGTGTCAGCCATCGAGAGCACAGCTCCCCTACTTAACAGTAGGGAGCGGGACCCCGACAGCTTCAAGCAGAGGGGTCACTTAGAACATCTAAAATACAGTGCATGGAGGCAAGGTACAGACCATCAGCAATACTAATGGGAGCGGACTCCCAGACAAGCTCCCCTGAAGAGGCAGCAGCACCCAGAGACTTGGTTTACTTCTGTGTCAGAGCCTGCTTTGTGGTCGCATCGTTACCAACACTGCCTGAGTGAGTACACTGTCCTCCCCTGCTTCCAATCTGCACCACGCTCCCCTACACCCCCATCATCCAGAGTCCTGGGGCCTCCCCTACCCGTGGAGGGAACATTATCTGGCTGCCCCACTCCATCTCCCCCGGGTACTCTCATCGGCAGCGGCGATACTCCCCTTACCGCGAACCATGGGTGGCGTCACGAACTCTCACTCCCCTTTAAATTTGAAGTGGCCATCAGCCCCCGGGTCCAGAGACCCTCGAGTCACAGTACCCCCGGATCAGATCCTTTCGACCACTGCAGGGGTGGCACATGTCTATTGTAGACATTATTTGCATAATGAATTTGGTTGAAAGTCTTTTCTTAGGTATTTTACAAAATATAAAAGGTTGGGACAACAAGAGAGATAGATTAGTTGGCACCAAGACTTGAAGGAGAGCGGACGTATGCATAATGTACCTGGAAGTAATCGGACCCCAAGGAACCCTACCATCAAATACCGATTTCAGAAGGAACCCATAGACAAAACACCGAATACTAATTTCCGGACCTACCCAAAGACCAAACACCGAAGACCAATCATCAACTCCAGAATGGTATCTTAGTGAGCCGGGCCGTTGCTTCCTGCCTAGTCGTACGGTACTAAACGAGAGAAGTTGCTTACCGAGATTGAACTTGTAGGGTAGTGGGTTGTATCAGTCCCGTTAGGCCTGTGTGCTGATATATTGAAGTATATTCATATATAGGGGTAATTTGACAAGAGTACCAGTGACACTGACACTACCCTGACAGCAAGACCAAGGTTACTGTTAGGGCCAGGTGGACGGGCAGACCCAGGAGGTGGATCCACTGGGCCGAACTCCTTGATGAAGGTAAGGGGTCCGGTAGCCGGAGCACTACAGGTAGCAGGACAGTCCGTGTACAAGAGGAGAATGCAGAAGTCCCTGGGACCACGGAGTCACTGATGGTAGTCCGGGTGACGGAGCTCAGGTTCGGAGGCCAAGATGTTGTCAGGCGGAGTCCGGAACCGATGGAGCGAGCAGACGGGTCACCGCAGGGATCAGAGATGGAACGGACTGTCAGGATGGCAGATGGACAGCGTTCGGGGTTCGGGATCTGGCAGAACCGGGTGGCGAAGCAGGATCGGCTCTAGAAGAGAGAGGTGAGTATCTCACAGAAACACAAGGAGACCTGACTCCTAGCTTGGGAAACACGAAGAAAAGGCCCCGCCCACTTGGACATTAAACCCCTTTATACCCTGTACCTGCGTGTTCAATTTCCTGTTAGTGGACGCTGGCCCTTTAAGAGAGGGTCAGTGACAGCGCGCGCGCCCTAATGCGCATGCACGCGGCCCGGGTGCCAGAAGCCAGAGGAGGGAGCGGTGAGGAGGAAGCAGGAGAGCCGGGCTGGGGCTGGTTTGCCATCGGACGCCGGGAGCGGGGACCGGGCTGCCTGGGGACCGCAGGCAATGGGGCAGGAAGGCTGTGGAGCAGGGGACCAGGAAGCCTGGCACGGGAGCGGCGGAGCGCGGCAGGGGAGCCGGTGAGTGTGACAGGGGACCCGGGGAGTGTGACAGGGGACCCGGGGACCGTGACAGGGGACCCGGGGAGCGTGACAGTACCCCCCCCCACGCCCCCCTCCCCGCAACCGGGACAGGAAGGCACGGATCAAAGGAGTACCCACATTCTCCCGGGGTTCCCAGGACCTATCCTCAGGACCATAGCCTGCCCAGTCGACCAGGAAGAACTGTCGGCCCCGTACAGTTTTCATGGCCACGATATCCCTTACCGCATAGATGTCGTCATCGGCAATAGGTGGAGGAGCCGAACTGGCAGCAGCGGAGAAGGGACCAAGGACAACCGGCTTGAGCAGGGAGACGTGGAAGGAGTTGGGTATCCTCATCGTGGCCGGGAGCTGCAGCTTGTAGGACACCTCATTGATCTTGCCGAGGACTTTAAACGGCCCGATGTAGCGAGGTCCCAGCTTGTAGGATGGTAGCTTCAATCGGACGTACTTGGAAGCAAGCCAGACGAGATCTCCTGGAGAGAAACACGGAGGGTCCAGACGCCTCTTGTCTGCGTGTCTCTTCATCCGCAGGGAAGCACGTCCAAGGGATGCCTTGACAGAGTCCCAAATCGTTGAAAAGTCACGGGCTACAGCATCAGCAGCAGGGACATCCGAGGAAGAGGATACAGGTAATGGGACGGAAGGCTGAAGTCCGTAAACGACATGGAAGGGAGAGCTGGAGGAGGACTCACTGACGTGGTGGTTATGGGAGAATTCAGCCCAAGGAAGAAGCGTGGACCAGTCGTCATGATGGGCGTTGACGTAGTGACGTAAGAAGGAGGTCAAGATCTGATTGACCCGTTCCACTTGGCCGTTCGACTGAGGATGGTAGGCTGAAGAAAAGTCCAGAGTCACTCCCAGATGTTTGCAGAGAGCCCTCCAGAAGCGGGAGGTAAACTGAGTTCCTCTGTCGGACACAATGTGTGATGGAAAGCCATGCAAGCGGAAGATGTGTTGTACATAGGCGTCAGCGAGTTCCTGGGCAGAGGGCAGTCCAGCCATAGGGACGAAATGAGCCATTTTAGAGAATCGATCCACCACGACCCATATGACTGTGTGTCCGGAGGACAGTGGCAAGTCCGTAATAAAGTCCATCGCAATGTGTTGCCACGGAATTGAGGGTATAGGCAGAGGCAGAAGGCGGCCATATGGCAGGTGTTTGGGTGTTTTGTTCCTGGCACAAGAGGAGCAGGCTGAGACAAAAGAAGCGACATCCGTCCGAAGGGAAGGCCACCAGTAATGACGTACAATCGTACTCCATGTTCTCTTCTGACCAGCATGACCGGCTATTTTTGAGGCATGGCCCCAGTGTAACACTTTTGTCCTGTCAGTCTCAGAGACATAGGTCTTCCCGGGCGGTATCTGGGCCAGGGTGACAGGAGCCACCGGAATGATCTTACTAGGGCAGATGATGGGCTGGGATGTCTCCTCCTCCTGCTCCATGGGCATGAAAGACCTGGACAAGGCATCTGCGCGTACATTCTTGTCCGCGGGTCGGAAATGGAGCTGGAAATCAAATCTGGCAAAGAACAAGGACCACCTGGCTTGCCGTGGGTTCAGTCGCTGAGCAGACCGCAGGTATTCCAGGTTCTTGTGGTCCGTGTATATAATAACGGGGTACACTGCTCCTTCCAGAAGGTAGCGCCATTCTTCCAGAGCCAGTTTGACTGCCAATAGTTCTCGATCACCGATGGTGTAGTTGCGTTCAGGCGCTGAGAAGCTCTTGGAGAAGAAACCGCAAGTCACCATCTTCCCGGAGGAGGACTTCTGCATGAGCACTGCTCCAGCTCCCGAGGAGGAGGCATCCACCTCCAAGGTGAACTGTCGGTTTAACTCCGGACGGTGGAGCACAGGAGAGGAGGCAAATGCCCGCTTCAGAGAGCCAAACGCGGCGTCGGCCGCAGGTGACCAGTCCTTTGGATTAGCCCCCTTCTTGGTCAAGGCGGAGAGAGGAGCAGTCAGAGCAGAGAAGTGAGGGATGAATTGGCGGTAATAGTTGGCGAATCCCAGAAAGCGTTGGATTGCCTTCAGTCCAGAAGGAGGGGGCCAGTTGAGAATGGAAGAGACCTTCTTCGGATCCATCTGCAGTCCGGTATCGGAGATGACGTAACCCAGGAAGGGAAGTGAAGACTGCTCGAAGACACACGTCTCGTACTTGGTGTACAGACGATTCTCCCTCAGTCGTCGTAGTACCAGCTGCACGTTCTCTCTGTGGGTCTGGAGGTCCGGAGAAAAGACCAGGATGTCATCGAGATACACCACCACACAGATGTAAAGAAGGTCCCGGAACACGTCGTTCACCAATTCCTGAAAGACTGCTGGTGTGTTACACAGGCCGAAGGGCATCACACAGTATTCATAGTGCCCATCGCGAGTATTGAACGCGGTCTTCCATTCATCCCCAGAGCGGATGCGGACCAGGTTGTAGGCACCCCGAAGATCCAACTTGGTGAACACACGAGCTCCTCTAAGCCGATCAAACAATTCGGGGATGAGCGGCAGAGGGTACTTGTTTTTCACGGTGATTTGGTTTAATCCCCGGTAGTCTATGCATGGACGTAGATCACCTTCTTTCTTCTTCACGAAGAAGAAGCCTGCTCCAGCAGGAGAGGAGGATCTCCGAATGAATCCCCTTGCCAGGCTCTCTGTGATGTAAGTAGACATGGCCCTTGTTTCGGCTGGAGACAGCGGATATATCCGTCCTCGAGGTGGTGTGGTTCCCGGAAGCAGGTCGATGGCACAATCGTAAGGACGATGTGGCGGAAGTACCTCTGATTCCTTTTTGTCGAAGACATCCGCGAAGGACCAATAAGCCGAGGGCAGTCCCGGTAAGGACTCTGGACCCGGAGGTCGTCGGATGGCTTGTATGGTCTTCAGACACTTCTCGTGGCAAGAGGAGCCTCATCGGGTGATCTCACCAGTACCCCAGCTGACTGATGGTTCGTGTGTCCGTAACCAGGGAAGTCCCAGCAGGATTTGATGGGACATGTGTGGAAGGACGTAGAGAGCGATGTTCTCGGTGTGCAGGGCACCGATACGCAGTTCGAGCGGCCTGGTGATCCACGAGATGGTGTCAGAGAGGGGTCTGCCATCCACAGAGGCAATCACGAGGGGTTTATCGAGTGGAGTAACAGGCACCTGGTATTTGTCCACCGTGGCCTGCTGGATGAAATTGCCTGCTGCCCCAGAATCGAGGTACGCCTCAGCCGTGAACCGCGTCTCTCCCGTTGTCACTTGCACAGTCCAGGTAACCGGGTCTGAGAGAGTCCCAGCACCTAGGGTGGCCTCTCCTACCAACCCTAGGCTTTGGAGTTTCCCGGCCTTTCTGGACAGGAGCGTAGCAGGTGTGTGCCTTCTCCGCAGTAGAAGCAGAGGCCCTTGGCGAGCCGCTCTGCTCGGCGTTGTTCAGACTGCCGCACACGGTCGATCTGCATGGGCTCGTGGACGGAGACACCAGATGCCGCTGACTGAAGGACGGCGGGCTTCTGTGGAGGAGAGGAGTGTCGTACCGGACGTCTCTCATGGGACACCTCTTTTGATCGCTCCTGAAAGCGAATGTCCACTCGGGTCGCAAGAGTAATCAGGGCATCCAGGGTGGACGGTACGTCACGACCAGCCAGCTCATCTTTAATTCGACCCGAGAGCCCTTCCCAGAAGGCGGCGGTTAGAGCCTCGTTGTTCCACTCGAGTTCCGATGCCAAAGTGCGAAAACGTATGGCGTATTGACCCACCGTCAGAGTCCCCTGACGTAGCCGGAGGAGAGATGAGGCAGACGCGGAGGCGCGTCCAGGCTCGTCAAAGGTGCCACGAAATGCCTGCAGGAACTCCTGGATGTTCTTGGTCACAGGATCCTCCTTTTCCCACAAGGGGTTCATCCACGCCAGTGCCTCACCCTCTAGATGGGACATGATGAACGCGACCTTGGCTTGGTCGGAGGCAAACAAATGCGGCAGCTGCGTGAAATGGAGGGAGCATTGGTTTATGAATCCCCTGCAGGTCTTGGGATCTCCGGCGTACCGGGGTGGTGAGGCCAAACGAAGTCTGGAAGCATCCGAAGAGGCTGCCACGGGGGCTGGAGCCGTGGATTGTCTAGTGGAAGCCCGAGATGCTGAAGATGTAACCGACGCTTGTAGCGTGTTCAGGCGGGCGTCCACAGAAGACATGAATTGCAGCATGCGGGTCTGAGTCTCACGCTGGCGTGTGAGTTCCTCCTGCAGGGCTGCTAGTGCTTCAGCGGGATCCATGGCCTGTTCTTACTGTTAGGGCCAGGTGGACGGGCAGACCCAGGAGGTGGATCCACTGGGCCGAACTCCTTGATGAAGGTAAGGGGTCCGGTAGCCGGAGCACTACAGGTAGCAGGACAGTCCGTGTACAAGAGGAGAATGCAGAAGTCCCTGGGACCACGGAGTCACTGATGGTAGTCCGGGTGACGGAGCTCAGGTTCGGAGGCCAAGATGTTGTCAGGCGGAGTCCGGAACCGATGGAGCGAGCAGACGGGTCACCGCAGGGATCAGAGATGGAACGGACTGTCAGGATGGCAGATGGACAGCGTTCGGGGTTCGGGATCTGGCAGAACCGGGTGGCGAAGCAGGATCGGCTCTAGAAGAGAGAGAGGTGAGTATCTCACAGAAACACAAGGAGACCTGACTCCTAGCTTGGGAAACACGAAGAACAGGCCCCGCCCACTTGGACATTAAACCCCTTTATACCCTGTACCTGCGTGTTCAATTTCCTGTTAGTGGACGCTGGCCCTTTAAGAGAGGGTCAGTGACCGCGCGCGCGCCCTAATGCGCATGCGCGCGGCCCGGGTGCCAGAAGCCAGAGGAGGGAGCGGTGAGGAGGAAGCAGGAGAGCCGGGCTGGGGCTGGTTTGCCATCGGACGCCGGGAGCGGGGACCGGGCTGCCTGGGGACCGCAGGCAATGGGGCAGGAAGGCTGTGGAGCAGGGGACCAGGAAGCCTGGCACGGGAGCGGCGGAGCGCGGCAGGGGAGCCGGTGAATGTGACAGGGGACCCGGGGAGTGTGACAGGGGACCCGGGGACCGTGACAGGGGACCCGGGGAGCGTGACAGTTACTTTGGTAATAGCTGTTATCTAGTGTAACCTGTTCACACTTGCCATTGTCGACAAAATGCAACATTCTAGCTCAGAAACTGGAAACCCGTCAGTGACTGAACACACCAGGGGCAATGTTCCCTTGGGGGCAATGCTTAGCAACTTGTCAAAGTTTACGGGGACTGGGTAGAACGGCTGAAAAGCATGTGATACATGCACCCAATGACGCCCACATTTCAGCAGGAGATGGTCCTACTGACTTTGGACAGAGAGGCCCAGCAGACTGTTATGTTCCAACATCCACGAAAACGTAGTAGATAAGGTAATTAAAATCTTAGGGGACATGCAACATGACTGATTTGTATATACAAATCTATATATATATATATATATATTTTATACTGATATATTATACTGATATATTATACTGATTTGGACAATTTGTGCATCCACTTATTCCGTCGGATTACGAGGGAAATGCAGATGGTGGTCTAGTTTGTAAATGCTCTGCAGGAGGTAATGGCCCACATCACATCACTAAGAAAACTGATGAAGAATTCCGGGGACAGGGACTGTTGGACGAAGTATTCAGAAATTAGCTACTTGTGGGTATGAGAGATCCCTACATGAGATAGTTTTTGACAGAGCCATTAGATTAAAATCCCAATATGACCTTTCTGGAGGTTGGAGCAGGAGCTAGAGTAGGGGAGTGAAAGGTGCCAGTTATGACTGGTGTTCTTCAGAGCTATGTAGTAACCACTTCTGAGTTGCCTAAAGATGAGCTGGAATGGGCCTGAGAATTTCTGCAAGAAATGAAAAAAAAAACTGGGGGGCGGGGATTGCGCAGTATTAAAAGAACCTGTGCAAATGCCGTCATGTTAGATGGTGTCACGCTCCCCGGGTCCCCTGTGCTGCCCTCCGGCTCACCTGTCACGCTCCCCGGGTCCCCCGTCTCGCTTCCCGGTTCCTTGGTCCGGTCACCGCCGCTCCCCGCTCTCCAGCACCCCTTGCCAGCGCGTCCCCAGCGTCCTGGTCCCCGCACCCGGCGTCCGTCGGCTTCACAGCCCCATCCTGGCCCTGCTGCTTCCTCCTCGCAGCTTCCTGCTCTGGCTTCTGGCACTCGGGCCGCGCGCATGCGCATTAGGGCGCGCGCGCGGTCATTGACCCTTTCTTAAAGGGCCAGCGTCCATTAACAGGAAATGATGCAAAACAGGTACAGGGTATATAAAGGGGGTTTATGTCCAAGGGGGCGGGGCCTGATCTTCGTGTTTCTTAAGCTAGGAGTCAGGTCTCCTGGTGTATATGTGTATATACTCACCTATCTCTCTTGTAGAGCCGTGCCTGCCTCGCCATCCGGTCCAGACCGAATCCCGAACCCCGAACGCAGTCCATCTGCCATCCTGACAATCCGTACCATCTCGGATCCCTGCGGTGACCTGTCATCTCGCTCCAAAGGTTCCGGACCCCGCCTGACATCTTCTCGGCTTCCGAACCTGAGCTGCGTCACCCGGACTACCACCAGTGACTCCGTAGTCCCAGGGACTTCTCCGTTATACTCCTGTGCACGGACTGTTCTGCTGCCTATAGTGCTCCAGCTACCGGACCCCTTACCACCATCTAGGAGTTCGGCCCAGTGGATCCACCTCCTGGGTCTGCCCGTCCACCTGGCCCTGACAGTAAGATCAGGCCATGGATCCCGCTGCAGCACTAGCAGCCGTACAGGAGGAACTCACACGCCAGCGTGAGACTCAGACCCGCATGCTGCAATTTATGTCTTCTGTGGACGCCCGCCTGAACACGCTACAAGCGGCAGTCACGTCTTCAGCATCCCGGGCCTCCACTAGTCAAGCCACGGCTCCAGCTCCCGTGGCGACTTCTTCAGATACTTCCAGACTTTGTTTGGCCTCACCACCCCGGTACGCCGGAGACCCCAAGACCTGCAGGGGATTCTTAAACCAATGCTCCCTCCATTTCACGCAGCTGCCGCATTTGTTTGCCTCTGATCAAGCCAAGGTCGCCTTCATCATGTCCCATCTAGAGGGTGAGGCACTGGCGTGGATGAACCCCTTGTGGGAGAAGGGGGATCCTGTGACCACGAACATCCAGGACTTCCTGCAGGCATTCCGTGGCACCTTTGATGAGCCCGGACGCGCCTCCGCGTCTGCTTCGTCTCTTCTCCGGCTGCGTCAGGGGACTCTGACGGTGGGCCAATACGCAATCCGGTTTCGCACCTTGGCTTCGGAACTCGGGTGGAACAACGAGGCCCTAACCGCCGCCTTCTGGGAAGGACTCTCGGGGCGAATTAAAGATGAGCTGGCGGGTCGTGACGTACCGACCACCCTGGATGCCCTGATCGCCCTAGCGACTCGAGTGGACATCCGCTTTCAGGAGCGATCCAAGGAAGTGTCCCGTGAGAGACGACCGGTACGGCATTCCTCTCCTCCGCAGAAGCCCGCCGTACTTCAGTCTTCGACAGCTGGGGTCCCCGTCCACGAGCCCATGCAGATCGACAGAGTGCGGCAGTCTGAACAACGTAGAGCTGAGCGGCTCGCCAAGGGCCTCTGCTTTTACTGCGGAGAGGACACACACCTGCTACGCTCCTGTCCTGAGAGGCGGGGAAACTCCAAAGCCTAGGGTTGGTAGGAGAGGCCACCCTAGGTGCTGGGACTCTCTCAGACCCGGTTACGTGGACTGTGCAAGTGACAACGGGAGAGACGCGGTTCACGGCTGAGGCATACCTCGATTCCGGGGCAGCAGGCAATTTCATCCAGCAGGCCACGGTGGACAAGTACCAGGTGCCTGTTACTCCACTCGACAAGCCCCTCGTGATTGCCTCTGTGGATGGGAGACCCCTCTCTGACACCATCTCCTGGATCACCAAGCCGGTGGAACTGCGTATCGGTGCCCTGCACACCGAGAACATCGCTCTCTACGTCCTCCCACACATGTCCCATCAAATCCTGCTGGGACTTCCCTGGTTGCGGACACACGAACCATCAGTCAGCTGGGGCACTGGCGAAATCACCCGATGGGGCTCTTCATGCCATGAGAAGTGCCTGAAGACCATACAACCCATCCGACGACCTCCGGTTCCAGAGAACCTACCGGGGCTGCCCTCGGCCTATTGGTCCTTTGCAGACGTCTTTGATAAAAAGGAATCCGAGGTACTTCCGCCACATCGTCCTTACGATTGTGCCATCGACCTGCTCCCTGGAACTACACCACCTCGAGGACGGATATATCCATTGTCTCCAGCCGAAACAAGGGCCATGTCTACTTACATCACAGAGAGCCTGGCAAGGGGATTCATCCGGAGATCCTCCTCTCCTGCTGGAGCAGGTTTCTTCTTTGTCAAGAAGAAAGAGGGCGACTTACGCCCATGCATAGACTACCGGGGTTTGAATCAAATCACCGTAAAAAACAAGTACCCTCTGCCGCTCATCCCTGAATTGTTTGACCGGCTTAGAGGAGCTCGTGTGTTCACCAAGCTGGATCTTCGGGGTGCTTACAATCTGGTACGCATCCGCTCTGGGGACGAATGGAAGACCGCGTTCAATACGCGCGATGGGCACTATGAATACTGCGTGATGCCCTTCGGCCTGTGTAACGCCCCAGCCGTCTTTCAAGAACTGGTGAACGACGTTTTCCGGGACCTTCTTTACGTCTGTGTGGTAGTATATCTGGATGACATCCTTGTCTTCTCTCCGGACCTCCAGACCCACAGAGAGAACGTGCAGCTGGTTCTACAAAGACTGAGAGAGAATCGTCTGTACGCGAAGTATGAGAATTGTGTCTTTGAGCAGTCTTCTCTCCCCTTCCTGGGGTACATCATCTCTGATACCGGACTGCAGATGGATCCAAAGAAGGTCTCCTCCATTCTCAACTGGCCTCCTCCTTCTGGACTGAAGGCAATCCAACGCTTCCTGGGATTCGCCAACTACTACCGCCAGTTCATCCCTCACTTCTCGGCTCTGACTGCTCCTCTCTCCGCTTTGACCAAGAAGGAGGCTAATCCAAAGGACTGGTCACCTGCGGCCGACGCCGCATTTGGCTCGCTGAAGCGGGCATTTGCCTCCTCTCCTGTACTTCACCGTCCGGAGTTAAACCGCCAGTTCACCTTGGAGGTGGATGCCTCCTCCTCAGGAGCCGGAGCAGTGCTCATGCAGAAGTCCTCCTCCGGGAAGATGGTGACTTGCGGATTCTTCTCCAAGAGCTTCTCAGCGCCTGAACGCAACTACACCATCGGTGACCGAGAGCTCTTGGCAGTCAAACTGGCTCTGGAGGAATGGCGCTACCTTCTGGAAGGAGCAGTGTACCCCGTTATCATTTACACGGACCACAAGAACCTGGAATACCTGCGGTCTGCTCAGCGACTGAACCCACGGCAAGCCAGGTGGTCCTTATTCTTTGCCAGGTTTGATTTCCAGCTCCATTTCCGACCCGCGGACAAGAATGTACGCGCTGATGCCTTGTCCAGGTCTTTCATGCCCATGGAGCAGGAGGAGGAGACTACCCAACCCATCATCTGTCCTAGCAAAATCATTCCGGTGGCCCCTGTCGCCCTGGCCCAGATACCGCCCGGGAAGACCTATGTCTCTGAGACAGACAGGCAAAAAGTGTTACACTGGGGTCATGCCTCGAAAACAGCCGGTCATGCTGGTCAGAAGAGAACATGGGGTGCGATTGTACGCCATTACTGGTGGCCATCCCTTCGCACGGACGTCGCTGCTTTTGTCTCTGCCTGCTCCTCTTGTGCCAGGAACAAGACGCCCAAACACCTGCCATATGGCCGTCTTCTGCCTCTGCCGATACCTTCAGTTCCATGGCAACACATAGCGATGGACTTTATTACAGACTTGCCATTGTCCTCCGGACACACAGTCATATGGGTCGTGGTGGATCGATTCTCTAAAATGGCTCATTTCGTCCCTATGGCTGGATTGCCCTCTGCTCAGGAACTCGCGGACGCCTACATACATCACATCTTCCGCTTGCATGGCTTTCCATCTCACATCGTATCCGATAGAGGAACTCAGTTCACCTCCCGCTTCTGGAGGGCTCTCTGCAACCATCTGGGAGTGACTCTGGACTTTTCATCTGCATACCATCCTCAGTCTAATGGCCAAGTGGAGAGGGTCAATCAAATATTGACCTCTTTCTTACGTCACTATGTCAACGCCCATCACGACGACTGGTCCACGCTTCTTCCTTGGGCTGAATTCTCCCATAACCACCACATCAGTGAGTCGTCCTCCAGCTCTCCCTTCCATGTCGTTTACGGACTTCAGCCCTCCGTCCCATTGCCTGTATCCCCTTCTTCGGATGTCCCTGCTGCTGATACTGTAGCCCGTGACTTTGCAACCATTTGGGACTCTGTCAAGGCGTCCCTTGGGAGTGCTTCCCTGCGGATGAAAAGACACGCAGACAAGAGACGTCTGGATCCTCCGTGTTTCTCTCCTGGAGATCTAGTCTGGCTTGCATCCAAGTACGTCCGATTGAAGATACCATCCTACAAGCTGGGTCCTCGCTACATCGGGCCGTTTAAAGTCCTCAACAAGATCAATGAGGTCTCCTACAAGCTACAGCTCCCGGCCACGATGAGGATACCCAACTCATTCCACGTCTCCCTGCTCAAGCCGGTTGTCCTGGGTCCCTTCTCCGCTGCTGCCAGTTCGGCTCCTCCACCTATTGCCGATGACGACATCTATGCGTTAAGGGATATCGTGGCCATGAAGACCGTACGGGGTCGACAGTTCTTCCTGGTGGACTGGGCAGGGTATGGTCCTGAGGATAGGTCCTGGGAGCCCCGGGAGAATGTGGGTACTCCGCTGATCCGTGCCTTCCTGTCCCGGTTGCGGGGAGGGGGGCGTGGGGGGGGGGTACTGTCACGCTCCCCGGGTCCCCTGTGCTGCCCTCCGGCTCACCTGTCACGCTCCCCGGGTCCCCCGTTTCGCTTCCCGGTTCCTTGGTCCGGTCACCGCCGCTCCCCGCTCTCCAGCACCCCTTGCCAGCGCGTCCCCAGCGTCCTGGTCCCCGCACCCGGCGTCCGTCGGCTTCACAGCCCCATCCTGGCCCTGCTGCTTCCTCCTCGCAGCTTCCTGCTCTGGCTTCTGGCACTCGGGCCGCGCGCATGCGCATTAGGGCGCGCGCGCGGTCATTGACCCTTTCTTAAAGGGCCACCGTCCATTAACAGGAAATGATGCAAAACAGGTACAGGGTATAAAGGGGGTTTATGTCCAAGGGGGCGGGGCCTGATCTTCGTGTTTCTTAAGCTAGGAGTCAGGTCTCCTGGTGTATATGTGTATATACTCACCTATCTCTCTTGTAGAGCCGTGCCTGCCTCGCCATCCGGTCCAGACCGAATCCCGAACCCCGAACGCAGTCCATCTGCCATCCTGACAGTCCGTACCATCTCGGATCCCTGCGGTGACCTGTCATCTCGCTCCAAAGGTTCCGGACCCCGCCTGACATCTTCTCGGCTTCCGAACCTGAGCTGCGTCACCCGGACTACCACCAGTGACTCCGTAGTCCCAGGGACTTCTCCGTTATACTCCTGTGCATGGACTGTTCTGCTGCCTATAGTGCTCCAGCTACCGGACCCCTTACCACCATCTAGGAGTTCGGCCCAGTGGATCCACCTCCTGGGTCTGCCCGTCCACCTGGCCCTGACAGATGGCACATGCCAGTATGAGGAGAGATGAGAACCAGGGTATCTCCCATCTAGAGGCTAGCAGTACCAGCACACTACAAGAGCAAAGGATCGAATATTGCACCTGTGGAGACAGGGGCCACATATCTAGAAATTGCCCGACCTAGGGAAACCAAAGGCTAAGGTGGGCATTAAGCTAATGTTTCCCGCAGTTGAGTAGCATATTAAGGGGCTCAGTACTCCTGGATAGGCAGATAAAGGATCCGATAACATAGTTACAAAAATACCTACGACATGGGCCAAATTTAATGGACAAAGAATTTGTTATTTAATGGACAGAGGATCTCAGGTTTCCACTATGTCTGAAGTGTAGTATCGACGACATTTCCCAGGGCTCAGTACTCCTGGGGAGGCAGACAAAGGATCTGAAGACATAGTTTCAGAGAGAACAACAACATGGACCAAATTTAATGAAGAAAGAATTTGTTGTTTAATGGACAGAGGATCTCAGGTGGTCACCATGCCTGAAGAGTAGTTTCGACGACATTTCTCAGACACAGTTCGCTCCAGGGAGGTATCGACCATATGATTGATGGCTGTCAACCAATTGCCTATTCCTCTAGCGGAAGTGATATGGATTAAGATACGAGTTTGTGGAAACAATCTTGGAAGGTAGGGAAGTGTGTTAGTGAAAGTCCCTATCAGAGGTGGACTCATCATGACTCTCGGGATAAACATTCTAAGGGAAGTGGGACAGTTTCTGGCAGACAGTAGATGAGGGAGTGACTGTTTCCACGCAACTTGACATTGCACGAGTAGAAAAATATTCTAAAATGTCATCAGAGTTATTCAGATCAAAAGGCTTCCCACTGCATCCCAACCTCTGGGAAAGGTAATGGTGCCCCCCAACACTGCCTTAACTCTGCCACTGGGACAGACAGTCCTCACCATGCCCGGTCCGGGCTCAGGTGCCATTAGGAGCAGTAGAGGTGAAGGTCGAACCTCAGAGGAAGGAGAAGTGATACCAGGACTATTAGTTGCCATACACATTGGCGACTGTGCATCAGGAACATGTGCGAGTAAGGTGCCTTAACTTGAGTTAAATGAGTCTGACACTGATTCCCAAGAATGAACTGGCCTGAGTTTACTTGAAGACCCTTATCCAATGTTATACAACTGACTCTAGTAAAAGGGGACTCATGGACTTTCTCGGTGTCTCTTAATCAAAAGAAGAGAAGTGTCGAAGCAAGAGATGGCTGTGACTTTCTGGAACAAATGGAAGTGAATGTGAGAGAGTTCTCTCATAGGCAGGTGGAAGAGCTGCTGAGAGGATATCAGGAAGTGTTTGCTTGACACAATGACGACTTTGGGTGTACTACAGCCATTCAACATGAGGTCCCTATAGGAAAAACAATGGAAAAGATGCTGCCAGATTCCATGCCATGTGTATCAGGAAGTGAAAGACTTAAGCGGGCTTTACACGCTACGAGATCGCTACAGTGATCTCGTTGGGGTCACGGATTTTGTGACGCACATCCGGTCGCTGTAGCGATCTCGTTCTTTGTGACTCCTAGGAGCGATTTTGGATCATTGCAAAAACGTCCAAAATCGCTCCTCGTTGACATGGGGGTCCTCTCCCAATTATCGCTGCTGTCGCTTGGGCAAAGTTGATCCTCATCCCTGAGGCAGCACACATCTGTGACGCCGCAGAAATGAGGAACCTCTCCTTACCTGCCACACGCCAGCAATGAGGAAGGAAAAAGGTGGGCGGGATGTTCGTCCCGCTCATCTCTGCCCCTCTGCTTTGATTGGGCGGCCGCTTAGTGACGTCGCTGTGACGCCGAGCGAACCGTCCCCTTAGAAAGGAGGCGGTTCGCCGGTCACAGCGACGTCGCCGAGCAGGTAAGTACGTGTGACGCTGCCATAGCGATAATGTTCACTACGGCAGCAATCTTCACATATCGGCATAACGATAGGGGCAGTTGCTATCACGCTCGCCATTGCTAGCATCGGCTAGCGATCTCTTAACGTGTAAAGCCACCCTTACTGTCACCCATGTTACAAAGTGGGCTGATATGGGAGAGTCAAAGCCTCTGGGCTACACCCATCGTTCTTGTCTGGAGGAAGGACAAAATGCTGAGATTCTGTGTAAACTACTGACGGTTATACACCTGTAAAGTTCGAAACTAGTGATGAGAGAATATATTCTACACTATTAGCTACTCACATGAATATTAAGGTATTAGCAAAATCTTTTACTCGCCGAGTATTTTGGTATGTGCCTTGTGAGATTCGAGACCCTACCAGCATGTTTGGTGCATGATTTTCAGATGCTTTGAATCATAATAATGCCGTACTCATCTTTGCTATTAACATTCCTGTGCTTGGGATGCACAGTGAAAAAAATTTACTTACTGAGAATCCCCGAGGCTGTCTCACTACTTCCAGGTCTGCTCATTAGATCTCATACGTATGCACTGCTTCCCCTGCTCACCTCTCTGCCAGTGTCTGTGATTAGCTTCAGTCAGACTGCTGGCGTGCTGGTGTCTCTGATTTGCTGCCCTCACAGAGATTGTCTGGGTCCCCTAATGAGTGTGCGTGCGGTCCCTGCCAATTTTGATACCCAGCAAAGATAAAGCCGACAGCTGGAGGCTGGTATTCTCAGGCTGGGGAGGCCCATGGTTATTGGGCCCCCCAAGCTAAAAATTTCAACTCAAAGCCACTCAAAAATTGTCGCATCCATTAGATGCGACAATCCCGGCATTTTACCCGACTCATCCTGATTGCTCTTGTGTGGTGGCAATAGGGGTATTATAAGGGGTTAATGACAGCCGTGATTTGTCAAAAATCACAGCTACCACTAAACCCTGGATTAGTAATGAGGAGGGATCTATGAGACCCCCCATTACTGAACCTGTAGGTAAAAAAAAACCACAAAAACACAGAACATCCTTTATTTTAAATTAAAAAAACAGTCTTTCACCAATTTATTAACCCCCGAAACACCCCCGCAGGTCTTACGTAATCCACATAAGATCCCACGACAATCCCGGCTATGTTACATCCAGACTAATTACATGACCAATCCCTACAGGCTCCAGGAAACAATGAAAAACCTATAAGAATATCGAATATAAGAGCCAAACAAAAAAAAATATTTACATATAAAAAAACTTTTTTTATTTCAACATATTTTAAAACAGAATGAAAAGAGGAGGTCAGTCACAATAGACCCATATAGTTGTATGTGGCACAACAATAATATTAAATGCATATATAAATACACAGTCAATATAACAGTATAAATGTTTTTTAAACTTGAAGAAAATGAAAGGCACTCACCAGTCTTGCATTGAAAAAGGAATTTATTCCGACATCAAAAATGCGGGTGTAGGTACGGAGGGAGGGGGAGCACACAACACGGTGGCTGACAGCTGTTTCGTGTCTCACACAGAAGCTTCCACGAGTGTGGCTCGTAGAAGCGTCTGTGTGAGACGCAAAACATCTGTCGTCCAGCGCGTTTTGTGCTCCCCCTCCATCACTACCTACACCCGCATTTTTGATGTCGGAATAAATTCCTTTTTCAATGCAAGACCGGTGAGTGCCTTTCATTTTCTTCAAGTTTAAAATGGATATGGATCTGGACTGTTTGAAATGAGCACCACATACTGGGGTCTGAAATCTACTGCCATATAGTGCTAACAAGCTCTATATTTTGCCTCAGGTAAGCGGCTGAAACAAAAGCGATGGACTGCTTTGTTTGAATTTTCACAGTGTTTCTGCCTTTGTTTGTTATTGAATAACTATAAATGGTCAACTGTTAAAAAAGGGCAAAAGATTGATTCCACCAGATGTCCACTAGATGGCAGTGTGCTTCACAAATAACATTATTTTGATAGATAATGTGAAAATATATATATAATATATAATCTGCATGAACACATGCTAGAAAACACAAAAAAAATCTTTGACCAAAAAATAAAATAAAATATCACAGCGGAAATAGGATGATTCCTAGGTGCTTATCAAAAGATGATAGTAAGCTGTATACAATTAATAAGATCTTTGCACACACTGAACAGAGATACATAAAGAAGTGGACTTCTGAAATATAGGAAAGGTATACTGAACACCTAAGTAGGAGAAATGAAAAAATGAGGAAAATTAAAAAATACCCAAAAAGGCCCAAAAGGGATCGCAGCGAATAAGATCAAAACAAAAGTAGGATACAGTACATGTGAGCCAGACAACAACCTGAGGTCTGAGGGTCCCCAACGCACTTTTCCCGTATTGCTTCTTCCTATCAGGATGCTCCGTCCATAAAGGAGAAGAGCAAAAGACCTAAGGAGCAACGACCTCCGAAGGAACAACAAAATACCACTTTGGGAGGGACTTCTGATGATGATGAATAATGGTTTCTGGTACCTACTGAACCCAGAGAAGTTGTGCTACCTTCTTAAGCTGAATTGGAAAATGAGCCTGAATCTGAACCTCTGTATGAAGCAACTGAAGTTTCGAGTATCCCTGCCGAGCCCACTCAAGAGAAACTCTGTATAACTGAAGGTGCTAATGCTGGTATTCCACCTACAAGGTATACCCTGGGTGAGTTCATATGGCAGCGCATCATACAAAAGACCCAGGATTGTGCTCAGCTGCTGACAACATTAGGACCAACCCTGTCGAACATCAAGGTGTGCAAATGTGCCGCCCCTGCAGCGGATCAAACCGCTCGGGTCCGGGGGTGGTGATTCCTCGTGGCTGAAGGGTCTCCGGACCCGGGGGCTAGAGGCCACACTCAAATGAATAAGGGAAGTATTTACAGGGGAATTGGTATATAGTTCGTGACGCCACCCGTGGTGTACGGTAATTGGGAGTACCGCCACTGCCGTTGGGAGTACCCGGGGTGATGGAGTGGGGCAGCAGGATGACTTTACCCTCCACGGGTAGGGGAAGGCCCCGGGACTCTGGATGATGGAGTGGGATGCAGGGGGGAATGCAGGCTTGCTGATTGCAGGGGTCAATCGGGTACTCACTCAGCAATGAAGCAGACGACAGGGTAAACCAAGTCTCTGACTGCTGCCGTCTCTTGAGGGGAGCTTGTCCTGGTCCCGTCCCCTGCAGCACTGCCTGGTGGTCCGTGACCTGCCTCCTGGCATAAATTTAGAGTGTCCTTTGTGGCCTGTTAGTTTGGAGCTTTCCGGGCCCCGTTCCCCACTATGGCTAAGTGAGGGAGCCTGCTCTCAGGGGCTCGCGCTTGGGATTTCAGTGGGCCGCTTGTTTGGGAAAGCCCTATCCCCCTCGTTGCGCTAGTGCCCCCAATCTCTGAGCTTCATGGGGACAGTCCATGAAGACCCTGTCCTCCGCAGGTTAATTGCCGGGTCGCCTGAAGCTTCTCCCCGACCTAGGGTCCGTGTACCCCGACGTGCCTTCAGTCCCAAACCAGTGATAGGACCAGGCTGCTGACCGTCCTCCAAAACAGGTCCCAGGCACCTAGCCTCAATCCCCTGTGACAGGGAGTCCAACTCCTCTAGGTCCAGACCACCGTCTGCGACCTAGTCTGTTTCTCCCCTGGGATCTACAACTCCCAGCTTCCTCAGAACTCCTGACAGCTCTAGGGCTACCACTGAACTGACTTGACACCTCCCACCTCCCTGTCTGACCCCTAGGTGGGCGGCCCTATTTCTGCTTAAGCAGCCCACTGGTGTGTGACTCGCCCACCCCAGGGCTATGGGACACCCGGTGCCGGGCCGGACTAGTCCGGGGGTCGTCAGTGGTGGTGGGGCCCGACTCCGTGGCCCTGGTGGGTGTCAATTAAATATGGCTGGTGACTTGGGGTTTGTGTTCGTGACGCCACCTGTGGTATGCGGCTATAAAGCCGCCGCTGCTGTATGAGGCCTCCGGGATGATGAAGTGGCAGCAATGGTGGTACTGCTCCCCACAGGTGGAGCGGTGCCCCGGGGCACAGTTGGTGCTCGTGAGAGTCTATGGTGTAGTGGAAGTCTATGCAGATGGAATAACAGAGGCAACACCAAGGGTGCAGTTTCAAGTTGTTTACTCACACATCCTGGTAGGTGCACACTGGTGCCTCTGGACTGCTGGAACCCACTGTCCGGGACCTCCGCCGTTTCTGGGTAATTTCTGGAATAAAAGCCGGTACCCTTCTCTCTAAAGTGTCTCTGTCTTCAGCTGTCTTCCTAAGCCTAGCTCTTTTAGGATGAACCTGCTCGGCCTCCACTACAGCCTCCAGGCTGGGAGCTCGCCTGTCGGTTACTTGCCCCCTTTCTAGAGGTTCTGCTGTGGGCTGTGGCCCGGGGAGTTTACAACTTTCCCTGGGCCTCGGTTTTCACTGTTGGAGATGATTTTTCACTCTTTCTGTTTCTAGGGACCGTCCCCTGTTGCAGCTTGATCCCTCCACCGATGTTCCTGTGGAACAGGCCACCACAGCTCACCAGCTATCCGTGGCCCTGGAATCCTTTCTCTTCCTCTGCTTGGTGTCACCTGGACCCTCTGAGTCCCAGGGTCTTCACCAGGAAGCGTCATTTTCTTACTTAGCTCCTGTCTGACTAGAGCTTTTCTTCTTCTTCTCCTTCTTGTCTGCCTCCTGCAGACCTCCTCCTCCTTCCCCTCACTCTCTTCAACTGCCTACACTTGACCTTCCTTTCTCTGACTGCTCTCTGGTGGCTCCTCCCACCTCCCCAGTTGCTAAGCTGTACCCTATAGGAGCAGGGATGGGTCTTACGGCCCCTCCCAGCATGCAGCATGGGAGGGTTGCTGCCACTATCCCTGGTCCCAGTGTGTACCTAACAATGGGTGTTGTGTAGATTTGCCAGGGGACCGGCGTTCACTCCTTTCCTCACCCAGAATGGGGCATCACACCGCTGGATGGGGTGCAATGTCCTGTGGCGATGGAAGCCTCAGGGGCGCCACACTCCCCCACAGCGAATCCCAGCACGTCCTCGGGCTGAAAAACAACAGAAAGATGTGGAAGGAATTGCAAAATTTTTGTTATGCATAACATAAAACTATAAAACTTTTCTTCCCTTTATGGGAGGCACAGTCACTTTAACGTTGCAAAACTTTCTTATAAAGAAACTCTAAATGTGCACTTCCAGTCCATTGCACGGTTTTGCACTTCCCCCATAATTCTGGTAGGGGGCACAACAGGTGCAACTATTTACATTCTTGGCTACAACAAGTCCAGTAGCCTGGCAGTTCGTTCAACTTTTCAAACTACAAAGGGCAAGGACAAGACCAGCCACTAAGTCCAGTGGCCTGGTTATACAGGACACATTACATTCACATTCACATTCACCGGGGACCACATTCCAGTTCCGTGGCCCGGTACATATAAACAAAGGGGGGTGACATCTTTAAAAAGTACAAGGGGCAGTAAGGCAGGGTAGGGTGTTGTCTTCAAAAAGAACATGAGGGCAGCATAAAAGGGACGCCTTCACAAAGGGATGTGGGGCAGACAGGGGCTATATACAGTTCAGCACCTTCATCTCTTTACTCGCGGGGGTAGATGCGAGGATCCCACTCCGGCATTGCCCCAGGCATCAGGTAGGTCGAGGAGATCATAGTCTGAGTCTCCCGGGTGCTGGTCACTGGCCTACTGCGGGACGCTGCAGCCTGGGTAGGAGTGGGGCTGCTAGCATGCACAGCACGGCTTTCTTGTAAAGGACTGCTTGCTTGCAGGGGGCTGCCGGCTTGCATGGGACTGCTTGCTTGCATGGGACTGCTGGCTTGCTGGGGGTTGCTGGCTGGCACGGGGCTGCTGGCTGGTGAGGGGTTACCGGCTGTACGGCGCCACTCTGGCTCTTCCAGTGGTGCTTCCTTCCGCACGATATGGGCACCCAGGGCTGTGAGGCAAATCCCGGGATATGAAGATGAATTATGACTCCAGTCATAATCCCTCATCCCTCCCTGGCAGTGCCCCCTCCCTTCTTGTTCTCAGTGTTCCACTTACACCTCCATGGCCATGTCCTGTGATATGGAAATGAGGTGGTGTGGGAACAATGGACACAGGATGACTCCCTGCCGTCACCCTGTAACAAGAGTTGTATCTCATTAGCAAGGCTATGGAAATAGCCAGACAGAACGACTCCAGTAAAAAATGGTTCATATCTCGCAAGCCATATTTCCGATAAATATGGCAACCATAAAAATGGTGTCTCCGCATGCGGACGATGCCGGCACACCCTTTTTGTGGGAGCAGGACATTGGGAAATGCCCCAGGCGTGATATCAGCCAATGGGGAACTGGCAGACAGGTCATGAGTCCCCTCGTTCTGTAGCTAAATTCATAACTGTCACAATGAGAGCATTGGCGTCCGCCTACGACGCTCCCAGGCAAAGTTATGGCCCATATTCCATGTTGGGATATTGTCCATAACTCAAGCCAGGGGTGGAGCAGTGCTCCCTGTGAGGTCACTAAGGTAGGAGGGGACCTGGACTTGCCCAGGTTGATAACCCTACTTCGGCCATTTTCCAGGGTTCTTTCGCTGGGGGCACGTGTAGGAAACATCTGTGGGAAGGATCCTAGAAACCTGGGTACAGCGCCCCCCTGTGGCCAGACGCAACAAGGTAACTGCTGGAACTGTGTATGCCTGTTTGTAACCCATGCTTTGATTGTAACTGTACTCTGACATATGTATATTCTGTAGATTCCCTATTGTATATATTGTAGTTTCTAGTGTGCTTTAGGCTGATTAAATTATATAATTAATCTTGGGCTGTTCTGTTATCTCGATCTTGAATCCCACGTCTGTGTGTTCGGCTAATAGTTACCGTGAAGCGGTTGGTGGCAGCGAGTTGTGCCAAGGATTATTGTGGGGAGGCCAGTGAGATTCGGGAAGATATTATATATTCCGACCGCGGAGGTCGGGGGAATATATACCCTACTCTCACCGGGGACCCTTCAATAATCGGCATAAGTAGTATAGCGGCCTCCTTGCTTATTGTCGGGCTATTCCATAATTGGCCTGACTATAAGAGGGGCGCTAGAGAGCGCGTCACGTGCTCTGTCTGTCGGTCGGGAGGTATAAAGGAGGGGTGACCCCACTTGTTACCCCCCGATTGTGACGTACTGGTAGCCAGCGCGGGGGATTTCTGAGTGACCCCCCCGGTGGTTTGTGACATATGGACTGCTTGCTTGCAGGGGGCTGCCGGCTTGCATGGGACTGCTTGCTTGCATGGGACTGCTGGCTTGCTGGGGGTTGCTGGCTGGCACGGGGCTGCTGGCTGGTGAGGGGTTACCGGCTGTACGGCGCCACTCTGGCTCTTCCAGTGGTGCTTCCTTCCGCACGATATGGGCACCCAGGGCATACCAGCCACAGCTCCCCATCAGCCTGGTGTACTCCAGCACACCTCCCGGCTTTACATCACGCCCTGGGTGACCTTTGGTGAGGTGCTCCTCTATATCGTGGCGTTCAATAAAGACGTCCTTTCCTAGGCCTGGTTCTCGGATAAACCCCCAGCCTTCCTTCAGCTTAAATTCCAGCACCCGGCCTCTGCATACTGGGCCCTGGTGCTCTCTGCGGCTTCGCCGGATCCGGGCCTTAGCAGCCAGGTTGGACGCCTCCTCTGCGCGGCGTCTCTCCTCCCGGCTCTCCCGCTCTCGCTGGTACTCCTCCAGCATCCTCTGGCAGGCCAGTTCATTAGCCATGGGGGTCTCTTTGGGGCGCAGTGGCTGCTGCAGTCTCTCGCTGTCGATGGGCGCTGCGTCCCAGTTCACTCCCGGTGATGTTGCTCCCAGGAGGTTAACAGGGGGACTCGGAAGGTGGCCCACCAGTGGCTCAGGACCCAGATGACACCAGGCGCCATCTTCGAGGCCCTCTGGCAGGTCTCCGGCGTCCCCTGGGGCCAGACTGGCACCCAGCCCATCACGCCGGCACCGCTCCGCTTGCGATCAGGTACATTTTTGCTCTTGTCTGGTCTGGCATTTAGACTCGGGTTGCCAGCCAGCCAGCTTTTCTAGGCGCCATATCTTCTTCTTCCGCTCTCCATAGCGGGCACCGCTTTGCGGGTTTTTTCTTAGACAAGGGGGCGGGGCTTACTTTCGCGCCCTTTCTTCAGGCACGCCCCCCTTCTTCCCGCTCTCAGCAGCGCTAATGGCGTTGGTTTCCACAGTAAAACACAGTCTTTTCAAAGGCGCACAGTACCCGGTGGGCGCCGGGCACGAAATCCTGTTTGTGACGCCAAAGTTGACTCGCCCACCCCAGGGCTATGGGACACCCGGTGCCGGGCCGGACTAGTCCGAGGCTCGTCAGTGGTGGCGGGGCCCGACTCCGTGGCCCTGGTGGGTGTCAATTAAATATGGCTGGTGACTTGTGGTTTGTGTTCGTGACGCCACCTGTGGTATGCGGCTATAAAGCCGCCGCTGCTGTATGAGGCCTCCGGGGTGATGAAGTGGCAGCAATGGTGGTACTGCTCCCCACAGGTGGAGCGGTGCCCCGGGGCACAGTTGGTGCTCGTGAGAGTCTATGGTGTAGTGGAAGTCTATGCAGATGGAATAACAGAGGCAACACCAAGGGTGCAGTTTCAAGTTGTTTACTCACACATCCTGGTAGGTGCACACTGGTGCCTCTGGACTGCTGGAACCCACTGTCCGGGACCTCCGCCGTTTCTGGGTAATTTCTGGAATAAAAGCCGGTACCCTTCTCTCTAAAGTGTCTCTGTCTTCAGCTGTCTTCCTAAGCCTAGCTCTTTTAGGATGAACCTGCTCGGCCTCCACTACAGCCTCCAGGCTGGGAGCTCGCCTGTCGGTTACTTGCCCCCTTTCTAGAGGTTCTGCTGTGGGCTGTGGCCCGGGGAGTTTACAACTTTCCCTGGGCCTCGGTTTTCACTGTTGGAGATGATTTTTCACTCTTTCTGTTTCTAGGGACCGTCCCCTGTTGCAGCTTGATCCCTCCACCGATGTTCCTGTGGAACAGGCCACCACAGCTCACCAGCTATCCGTGGCCCTGGAATCCCTTCTCTTCCTCTGCTTGGTGTCACCTGGACCCTCTGAGTCCCAGGGTCTTCACCAGGAAGCGTCATTTTCTTACTTAGCTCCTGTCTGACTAGAGCTTTTCTTCTTCTTCTCCTTCTTGTCTGCCTCCTGCAGACCTCCTCCTCCTTCCCCTCACTCTCTTCAACTGCCTATACTTGACCTTCCTTTCTCTGACTGCTCTCTGGTGGCTCCTCCCACCTCCCCAGTTGCTAAGCTGTACCCTATAGGAGCAGGGATGGGTCTTACGGCCCCTCCCAGCATGCAGCATGGGAGGGTTGCTGCCACTATCCCTGGTCCCAGTGTGTACCTAACAATGGGTGTTGTGTAGATTTGCCAGGGGACCGGCGTTCACTCTTTTCCTCACCCAGAATGGGGCATCACACCGCTGGATGGGGTGCAATGTCCTGTGGCGACGGAAGCCTCAGGGGTGCCACATGTGCCTGACAGGTATGGTGCAAGGTGTATCTAGGATTTGTGAATGCTGGTGGAGGCAGTACTGCAGGATGGAGACCCAGAACCATGGGGGGTTGAATCCTGCACTAAGAGAAAGAGCATGCAGAACCCTGTGACAACCTGAATAGTCCAGGGCGTCACACAAAGACGCCTCTCATTCAAGAACTGGTGAGTTAATAGAGAGTAGAAATGAAAGAGGGTGGTGAACAGAAGATGCTCAGAGCCAACACCTCACAGTATTTGCAAGTAAATGCCAGTTGGATAAAACAGGCGGGAACTGAAGAATAAGGAGTATTTTGAGAAGAGTTTGAAGGTGATGCTGGGTCAGGTGACAGCTGTGGTGCTGTTACAAAATATAAAAGGTCGGACAACATAGGAGGAGAGGAGATGATGCCAAGACTTGAAGGTCAGCGGACGTGTGCATAGTGTTTCAGACTTGTGGCTACTACCACAGTAGAAGTATTTGGAAGTAATCTGACCCTAAGGAACCGGAAGACCAAACACAGAATACCAACTTCAGGAGGAGCCCAAAGACCGATCATTAGTGATGAGCGAGTACTAAAAAGCTCGGGTGCTCGAAGCTCGGGCCGAGCATCCCAAGATACTCGGGTACTCGGGCCGAGCAACGAGCCCAATGTTATCCTATGGGAGACCCGAGTATTTTTGTGAAATGACCCCCCGGCAGCATGGAGAAACCCTAAAAATGTCACAAAAGTCTCAGAAGAGTGCTCAAATGACATGGCAACAGCATGGGGAAGACCCCTTGAAGCATTTATCACTCAAAAGTCACAGCTGTGAACAATTTTGTCCGCGTTTCACGCCATTTTTACGGACTCACCAGAAAACCTTCCAAAATGACCCCAAAATGATTTTTCATGGCAGAAATGTTAAGGGCACATACCCAATAGTGAGATAGAGCTGGTGTATGTTACTTTTTGAGATTAATACATGAAAGATTTTACGTGAAAACATTGTGTGGCAGTCCGATGTCCCTGAGAAGAGACGTACATGAAGGCCTCTTGAGTCTAATGTGCCCATTTTGAGGAAGTGAGTCTTTGTAGTATTTTCTTTTGCCAGGGCAGACCAAAATTGTGAGGTTCACCAATGCCCCTGCATAGAGACGTGCATGAGGGCCTGTAAACCTGAAGTGCCCATTGTAAGGAAGTGGGTGTATTATAGTATAGCCCTTTGGCAGGGCAGCCAAAAATTGAGAGGCTCCACATTGTCCCTGGATAGAGACGTGCATGAGGGCCTGTAAACTTGAAGTGCCCATTGTAAGGAAGTGGGTCTATTGTAGTATAGCCCTTTGGCAGGGCAGGCAAAAATTGAGAGGCTCCACATTGTCCCTGGATAGAGACGTGCATGAGGGCCTGTAAACTTGAAGTGCCCATTGTAAGGAAGTGGGTGTATTATAGTATAGCCCTTTGGCAGGGCAGCCAAAAATTGGGAGGCTCCACGTTGTCCCTGGGTAGAGACGTGCATGAGGGCCTGTAAACTTGAAGTGCCCATTGTAAGGAAGTGGGTCTATTGTAGTATAGCCCTTTGGCAGGGCAGCCAAAAATTGAGAGGCTCCACATTGTCCCTGGATAGAGACGTGCATGAGGGCCTGTAAACTTGAAGTGCCCATTGTAAGGAAGTGGGTGTATTATAGTATAGCCCTTAGGCAGGGCAGCCAAAAATTGAGAGGCTCCACATTGTCCCTGGATAGAGACGTGCATGAGGGCCTGTAAACTTGAAGTGCCCATTGTAAGGAAGTGGGTGTATTATAGTATAGCCCTTTGGCAGGGCAGCCAAAAATTGAGAGGCTCCACGTTGTCCCTGGGTAGAGACGTGCATGAGGGCCTCAAAACATTAAGTGTCCATTGTCAGGAAGTTGGTGTATTATAGTATAGCCCTTAGGCAGGGCAGCCAAAAATTGGGAGGCTCCACGTTGTCCCTGGGTAGAGACGTGCATGAGGGCCTCAAAACATTGTTCCCATTGCAAAGGAGCGGGTCTCCTGTCGTTGTAATGTCCATTCTGCAAAGAATGGGCGAAAAAATTTACCACTGGGGGTATACCTGAAACAAAGGCCTAAGTATTGCAATTTGTAACGGTCATCATGGTGGCGCATGAGGAGAAGGAGGAGCAGTCCAGCGATTATCCAAAGTCCAGAAGTGTGTATCCATGGGTGAGTGGAGGTACATGGCAAACTTTAAATTCCGCTCTCATTTGCTGGTGGTGTGGTGAAGTCTGGCCCAATCCAACCCTTGTTCATCTTGATCAGAGTCAGCCTGTCAGCATTTTCAGTTGACAGGCGGGTGCGTTTATCTGTAATGATTCCACCTGCGGCACTAAAAACACGCTCTGACAAAACGCTAGCGGCAGGGCAGGCCAGGACTTCCAAGGCGTAGAGAGCCAATTCATGCCACGTGTCCAGCTTGGATACCCAATAATTGTAAGGCACAGAGGAATGTCGGAGTACAGTTGCTCGATCTGCAAGGTACTCCTTCAGCATCTGGGCAAACTTAGGATTTCTTGTGGCACTACCCCGCACCTCAGGGGCTGTGGTACGTGAGGGGCTGAGAAAACTGTCCCACATCTTAAAGACTGTTCCCCTACCTCTGGCGGATTGGACTTGTGCCTCTCTCGGCTGTACGCCTCGGTTGTCCACTGATTCCTGACCTATGCCGCTAGCGTTTTGTGAGGGGAATGCTTTGCCTACTTCCGTGACTATGGCCTTCCGGAACTGCTGCATTTTGGTTGACCTCTCCTCCACGGGAATAAGAGACAAAAAGTTCTCCTTGTAGCGTGGGTCTAACAGTGTTACCAACCAGTAATGATTGTCGGCCAAGATGTTCTTAACGCGAGGGTCACGAGACAGGCAGCTTACCATAAAGTCAGCCATGTGCGCCAGACTCTTAACAGCCAGGACTTCAGTAGCCTGACCAACAAGATGACTGAACATGCTGTCCTCCTCCTCCTCCTCCTCCTCCTCATCTACCCTGTCCTCTGGCCAGCCACGCTGAACCGAGGATATGACTGGTGTGCATGTCATATCCTCAATTTGGCCGGAGAGTTGCTCCATGTCTTCATCCTCCTCCTCGTCATAGTCCTCCACTGCACGTTGTGATGAGACGAGGCTGGGCTGTGTGTTATCACCCACACCCACTACTGTTTCTTGCTGCAACTCATCGCGCTCCGCCTGCAATGCATCATGTTTGTTTTTCAGCAGAGACCGTTTTAGAAGGCAGAGTAGCGGTATGGTGACGCTAATAATGGCGTCATCACCACTCACCATCTTGGTGGAGTCCTCAAAGTTTTGGAGGATGGTACATAGGTCTGACATCCATCTCCACTCCTCAGGTGTTATGTGTGGAGTTTGACCCATTTCCCGACGGCTTAGGTGATGCAGGTACTCAACAACTGCCCTCTTCTGCTCACATATCCTGACCAACATGTGCAGAGTTGAATTCCAACGCGTGGGGACATCACACACCAGTCTGTGAGCCGGAAGATGCAAACGGCGCTGAAAGCCGGCAAGGCCGGCTGAAGCAGTAGGTGACTTTCGAAAATGTGCAGACAGGCGGCGAACTTTTACCAGCAGATCAGACAGCTCTGGGTATGACTTTATAAACCGCTGAACCACGAGGTTGAGCACATGGGCCACGCATGGAACATGTGTCAGCTGGCCTCGCCTCAAAGCCGCCACCAGGTTCCGGCCATTGTCACACACGACCTTTCCTGGCTTTAGGTTCAGAGGTGTGAGCCAGTGATCTGCCTGCTGTTTCAGAGCTGTCCACACCTCTTCTGCATTGTGGGGTTTGTCACCGATGCAGATTAGCTTCAGCACAGCCTGTTGCCGCTTCGCCGAGGCAGTGCTGCAGTGCTTCCAGCTTGTGACTGGTGTGGAGGGTACAGTGGATGAGGATGCGCAGGAGGAGGAGGAGGCTGAAGAGCATGACATTCCTGAGCTGTAGAGTGTGGGTGAAACACTGACTGAGGTAGGGCCTGCAAACCTTGGTGTGGGAAGGACGTGTTCCGTCCCTCGCTCAGACTGGGTCCCAGCTTCCACAATATTAACCCAGTGTGCCATCAACGAGATGTAGCGGCCTTGCCCACAAGCACTTGTCCACGTGTCTGTGGTTAGGTGGACCTTGGGTGAAACAGCGTTGTTCAGGACACGTGTGATGTTTTGTGACACGTGGTTATGCAACGCGGGGACGGCACACCGGGAGAAATAGTGGCGGCTGGGGACCGAGTAACGTGGGACAGCTGCCGCCATCAGGTCGCGGAATGCTTCTGTCTCCACCAGCCTAAAAGGCAACATTTCCAGCGCAAGCAGTCGCGAAATGTTAGCATTTAGAACTGTGGCATGTGGGGTGTTGGCAGTGTATTTGCGCCTGCGTTCAAAGGTTTGCTGAATGGATAACTGAACGCTGCGCTGGGACAAGGACGTGCTTGATGATGGTGTTCTTTCTGCGTAGGCAACTGCAGGTGCAGGAGTGGAGGAGGCTTGTTCGCAGGCAGCATGGACAGGGGATTGGCTCGCATGCACAACCAGCGAAGACGTAGCAGTGACATCAGCAAGCACTGCTCCTCGACTCTGTTGTACTTCCCACAAAGTCGGGTGCTTGGCTGACATGTGCCTGATCATGCTGGTGGTGGTCAGGCTGCTAGTTTTGGTACCCCTGCTGATGCTGGCACGGCAGGTGTTGCAAATGGCCTTTTTAGAATCATCTGGAGCCAACTTAAAAAACTGCCAGACTCGGGAAGACCTAACATTTGTACAGGCACCTTGTGTCGTCGTGTTGTTCCGGGGAACGGTTGCCTGACTTCTGCCTGGGGCCACCACCCTGCTTCTTACTGCCTATTGTGATGCTACACCTCCCTCCCCCTGTGCACTGCTGTCCTCGCTCTGCATATCCTCCTGCCAGGTTGGGTCAGTTACTGGATCATCCACCACGTCGTCTTCCTCTTCCACACCCTGCTCCTCCTCCTGACTTCCTGACAATTGTGTCTCATCATCGTCCACCACTTGTTGAGACACGTTGCCAACTTCGTGAGAACGTGGTGCTCAAATATTTGGCCATCTGTACAGACGATCTCCTCATGACCCACTTCAATATGAGCTGGCGAGAGGCCAGAATGTGTGAATGGAAACGTGAACAGCTCTTCCGAGTGTCCAAGTGTGGGATCATTAATGTCCGAGGAGGACGTGTACTCAGCCTGGTGGTAGGAAGGAGGATCAGGTTCAGAAATGTGCGGTGCAGTATCACAGCTACTGACACTTGACCGTGTGGAAGACAGAGTGTTTGTGGTGGTGCCAATCTGACTGGAAGCATTATCTGCTATCCAACTAACAACCTGTTGACACTGGTCTTGGTTCAAGAGCGGTGTACTGCTGCGGTCCCCAAGAATTTGGGACAGGACGTGCGAGCGACTAGATGTGGCCCTTTGTTGTGGCGAAATTAGAGCTTGCCCACGACCTCGGCCTCTGCCTGCACCACCATCACGTCCACTTCCTTGTTCCTTGCCAATGCCCTTGCGCATTTTGCAATGCTGTGCTGACGTGTATTGACTACTTGTGCGTTATATCAAAGTTTGTGGAAATTGCGCACAAGTGCACCTGTACGCTGCCACCGACAGGCACACACGTGCGGTTTTAAAAACCAAGCACGGACGCACTAAGAACCTAACAGGTTTTTTTGGGGAGCAACAATTACAGACAAGTCAGACACTATCTGGACTGTTTTAGACTGTGTACACCAGCCCCAGATATGATGAAGGCTGGTATACGGTCACCACTAGGAATGGCTATATATACCCTGCCTGCCTGCCTGCCTGCCTGCCTGTATACTGGTACAATAGTCCTGACAAGGACTCTTCTGGTCACTAGCCTGTATTCAGACCTGGCTATACCCTGCCTGTATATAGCAACAATAGTCCTGAGAAGGACTCTGCTACTGTACTCCGACCTGGCTATACCCTGCCTGCCTGTATACAACTAGAATAGTCCTGAGAATGACTTTTGGTCACACTGTTTGCAGCCCTGCAACTGAAAAAGCTATAAAGGGCCGCAAAGCTTTCCCTGAATCAGCGACACTCTCCCTGCACTGACTGTCTGGATAGCTGTGAGCAGAGCACAGCGCGCCGGCCGGTATAAAGGCTCGGTCACGCTGTGCAGGCCGGCCAATCACTGCAATTCCACAACTAACAGGGCTGTGGCATTGCAGTGGTCTGCCAGCCAATCCCTGCATGAGGGCTGGCTCTCAAAAGAGCGCCAACATGCAGGGATGAAGACCACGAGTACAGCACGAGTATCGCGAGATTACTCGGTCCCCGCCGAGCAGCCCGAGTACAGCGATACTCGTGCGAGTACCGAGTAGTTACAAGCATGCTCGCTCATCACTACCGATCATCAATTCCAGAGCAATATCTGAATGAGCCGGGCCATGACTTAGGAAAGTTTGACTGTCGGCTTCACCTTACCGTACTGCCCCTAACCCGAAAAGCCAACCTTTTCCAGTTTCTTAACCTAAAATAAGACACAAGACTGCATGACATTGGATGTAAAAGGCCACAGCAGCCCCATTTAGTATCACCAAAATAATCAATAACATTTTTTCCATAAACATAACCACCAGCAAAGGAGGGGGGGTAAGTGAAGAGTCCCGTTGTACATGATTGCAACACCAGCTCCACCACATTCCCTCAGCCGCACCACATCGGCTCGAGGACACTCAGCCGAGTGTTGCCCAACCACTGTCCCGCTGTGACCCAGCCCAGCTGGGACCCACTTTAACCAACTATACCATTGCGTCACCAGGGGTAACCCGTTCCTACACTGGGTTACCCCCCGCTCTTTGTACAATGCACCGACTTCAAATACACCCCTACTTTCCGCCACAGCGAGCAAGTATGACACCTTGTACATGCGAGTCCCACCACCAAAGACCAACCCTCCATTTTCCCATGCCTTGATATCAATCAGGCTATACCGAACCCCATTGGACCTCACAGAGACTCCAGACTTCCCGTGCTCTGAACCACTTTCACAACATGGTCAGCCACAGAAAAGACCTGTCCCTAGCCAACTCCCAGCGTCCGATCCTACACACAGCCTATGGAATCCCTTCGTTCCCTGCTTGGTGTCACCTGGACCCTCTGAGTCCCAGGGTCTTCACCAGGAAGCGTCACTTTCTTCTTTCTTTAGCTCCTGTCTGACTAGAGCTCTTTTTCTACTCTCTGTTTCTCTCCTTCTCTGTTGCTTTCTTTCTCTGTTGCGGACACTCTGAACTCACAAAGCTCCTTTCTATTTCACAGCTACATGCTGTCTCCTCACTCTCTCACTCTCTGAGGTAAACTGAAACTCTGACCTTCCTCTCTGCTCTACACTCGGCTGGCTCTTCCCACCCCCGGTTGCTAAGCTACCACCCTATGGGAGCAGGTATGGGTCTTACGACCCCTCCCAGCATGCAGCATGGGAGGGTTGCTGCCACTGTCCCTGGTCCCAGTGTGTGCCTAGCAATGGGTGTAGTGCAGTTTTACCTGTGAACTGGCATGAACCCCTTTCCTTACCCAGGATGGGACATCACACCTCTGACTGGGGTGCAATGTCTCTGTGGCGACGGAAGCCTCAGGGGCGCCACACTACCCCATGACCTGTGCCACCATACAAAATTATCCCCCCGAAACGATACAAAACATTGTGCCTTGGGTGTGACATACACCCATGGCATGAAAACACAAGAGTTAAAATCAAGATTATCAATGTGATACCCTGGCAAAACCAGGGTGCTACAGAGCCTGCAGAAATCCAGCAAAGTGCAGGCCATTCTCCTCCTTGGCACCAACACAGTCCTCACACAGATGCACACCAACCAATCAGGCCCTACTCACCCCCTCCTCAGGAAAATGGGAGGGATTGGAAAGCACTGAGGAAGTGTTAGAGCAGAGTTTAGTCAGTCTATGCTGAGGTCAGTGGAAAGCTGACAGGGGAATCTTGCAGCTCCCCGGAGAAAGCCATTTTCACTCGTGGGCGAGGAGCGCTGCCCGAGCCCCGGGTCCGGCCCACTCAAGCCACCAAGGAGAAGGTATCGAACCCTGCGATGGGGGACTGGCCCCCACCTGCGACAATTTGGCGTCTGTGAACAGGATCGAACCAGTTCACTTACCAGTGGAAGTGCGCCTTTAAGTCCCAGTCAGCGGCGTCCCGCTGAAAAATCTGAAGATCCGCCATCTTGGGCGCGAAAAATTCCCGCCTTCACCATCTTCCCCGAGAGAAAAGGCGTGAAAAAGAGGCTCCGCCCCCTGGGAATGCGGGCGGAAGGGAATGCGCCGGAGGACCGGAAGCGAAAGGAAAACTGTAAAAAGTTGCTAGAAGGAGTTCTGCGAAAAGACCAAGGGGGAGCAGATGGAGAGTGTCTGCTCCCAAGCCTGATGCCGGCCCCTGCTCCGGCCGCAGGAGCAGCGGACCCTGAAGTTCCGGTGGTGACTCTCCGTGTAGCAGCTGGCGGTGACCCGCCTGCCACAGAAAGGATGTCGGCTCCGGCAGTGCGCCCGGCCGCAACAGGAGCGGCAATCAACTCAGATGACATCGGCTCCGGCAGTCCGCCCGGCCGCAACGGTAGCAATGCCCTGTAAGTTAACCCACGAAGTTGAAGTTAAAGAGTTTTAAAGAACCCGTTCCTGCTATGATACCTGCTTCCTTTGTTGAATGCCCCCTGTTCCCGTGGGGCGCCATCCGGTACACCGGGTGGAAGGAGCCGGACCCTGCCTGACTTGTTGAACGTCGCTGGGGCCGGAACCCTAGTGGGCACCATCAGGGGTCGGAGCCCCTGGTGGAGGACGGCAAGGAGTTAAAGGAGAGAGGACAGTTCCTGTTTACAGAATCCAGTCTACCGTACCCACACCGCCTGCGGCTGAAGACTGATTCTTTGTGGACAGTGTCACCGTGAGTGAAGTGGCATTGGGGACTCGTGCTGCCCAGTGGTGGACTGAGGGAAAGTTGCTGGAGGAGGCTGCATCAACAGCAGAGTTACCGTGTTTTAAAGGAACAACTTTCCGTTCCGCAGTCTCTGGAGAGGCGGATTGGAGGATGGGCCTGCGGGAAAATGATGGCCGAGGCCCGCCACTACTGCAACCGGTGGCGATCCTCAGGGGCCAGGGGTCCCCTGGACATGGGGCCCCTGAGAGACTGCTGGGTGTGGAACACCGTACCCGGCCCACCTGGCCCGTTCCTGGACTGGGGAAGAGGGGTGCTGCCCATTTCTTAGGGGCAGCATCAAGGTTCAGGTTGCTTGGGTGGGCGAGCGGAAAGACCCGTTCCCGGTTAATACAATTGTCTTACTGTTAGTATGCTTGTAAACCTGTTTTATCTTTTTTTTTTTTTCAGTTCAAGTTACAATAAATGTCGGTGCCGGACAGCCCGAGGACGGGCTGTGTTTTACCAAGGGTGTGTTTGACGCCCTGGGAAAGCTGACAGGGGAAGCTTGCAGCTCCCCGGAGAAAGTGGTAGCCGAGGGTTGGGGCCCTGGACTACCGGACTAGGTGGCTGTAAGGGCCCTTGCTGTGCATCCGTGTGTAGGACCCAAGCACACCCCTGCAAAGGCTACCGGCATCCCGCCTTGGTTCACTATAAGGACTCTGTGTGACTTTAATCTGAATAGTGAGTACACCAGTACCCTCAGGCACAGCGCCGCGCTACGCCGCCCTGCCCTGCACCCCTCCAGCAGCTCCGTCGTCATCTCCCCAGCGGGCCCCGGGACTCACACCCCCTATCCACGGAGGGGTCAACACCTAGCTGCGCCACAACACCGCCACCCGGGAGCCCCCACCATCATTAGCAGCTGTGGTGCTAACAATCACCACGACCCGTGGGTGGCGTCACGAACAATCTCCATAGCGGCCCCGGCCGCGCACCCGCCCGATCACCAACCCAATCCCCATTTTCACTCGTGGGCAAGGAGCGGTGCCCGAGCCCCGGGTCCAGCCCACTCGAGCCACCAAGGAGAAGGTACCGGACACGAGCGTGATCTCCCCGGGCAGCCCCCGCGACGGGGGACTGGCCCCCGCCCACGACATCAACGCCGTGCCACGACAAATCTAACACCAGCGATAATCCAGTGGTACGAATAATCTACGCAGCATTGAAACTGCCCCCTACCAAGTTATCACAGGTCCAATGAACAAATAAAGTCTTCACGTCCCAGCCCCAAAGATTCAGGGCTACTCAAAAGGGGGGACAACCCCAGACAGGCCACATATTGGCAGGCCCGCAGATTTCAAGATCCAACCATACCTTGTGGTGCTAGGATCTCCCATAAACGGCCGAAAACCCTTATCCCACAGTGGACGTCAAACCCCGGTCCTTGTTGAAATGATCTCTAACCACCTTAGACCTTGCCATGTCCAGAAACTAAGTCCGCATTATGCAGTCCGCTTTTGCTCCACCCACATACCTACAAAATGCCAAGGTGGAATCCCCACTACTGTTGCATGTGCTCATTGGTGAGAAATCTGGGCAGAAGCCTACCATCAGCATCAGCTAACCCATCAAAGGAACTGTAAATCATGCAAATGAAACTATTTAGATAATCAAGAGACCCGTGGTAATGGACCAGAGCTCTCAAGTTAACCGCCATCCAGGAACCTTCCAGAACACCAGAATCTACCACGATACCCAGCCATTGCTACACAGAAAACTGGCCCTCGGAATAGCCTGGCACGGCAAAATAATGAAACACCGCACAATACCTCAATCACCCCAGTGCATTCAGGAACATGTTGGAGCCCCCGCTGGGCCCCAAAACCAACCGGGCAATTAAAAACTATATCATGTCCAGACTGACCCCACCTTTTACCTCAACCCAAAACAACCAAACTACACAGAACACAAACTGAAAATTAACAACCCCTGAGCAAACCGGAATCCGCCTGATGCTTAGCCACCCACAACAACCTCACCAGTGAAAACCTAAACAACGCTAGCAACTGGCAAACAGTAGCCCAATACCCATCTTAGCCAGAAGGATAACTCATCCAGCTTGCACAACAATACCACCGCTCAGTCACATTGAACAACTGACACAGACCCCCTAGTCCAGAAGTTTTACAACTGAACTCTAAGGTATGACACGCCATGAATCCACCCCAAACCCTTAGCGTTCCTGCCCCAGAGCAACCCCGCCGTCAACTGCGGCAAGAAAGGGACTCAAAAGCCCCCCGACCGATCAGGTTCAAACTCCTACTGTGGTTAGTCCACAACAACCCACCACAGGCTCTGGTAGACCTAAACTCACCAATAACCCTCACAACGACTCCGCCACCTTTGTTAACCGATCAGGGCGGTGACAACCAATCCCCGCCCGCCCAGGTCCATGGGTTTTTCTCCTTTACCTTTCCAGAAGCCCAAAAATAACCCTGGAGAACCCCTATCTACTGTAGCATATACCTCCTATCTCGACCTGACGACCGAAAACAGCACACTACTCAGTGAACTGCCTGGTTATACCCCTCCACTATGATTCGGGGTGCTAACACTCCCCCAGAGCCACACCGGGCTCCCAGAAATTACTGCAAAGCCACCATAGGCATGGCAAATAAACATATCCACCAAACGTCCTGAGGACCCTCCACAAACTCAGTCTTAGGACCTTTGTCCGACTCGACCATGACATCAGGATGCTTGTGTCATGTGATTGTGACGCCAGGCTACATGACCACGCGCCGGGTCTCGTGGCTGCGCCGCCCGTGTCACCATGCTGGCCCCCACACTATAATCCGGAAGAAGTAGGAGGCCGGTGCCGTTACTCACCACCATGCACCCTCAGCTGCGTGTCCTCCACCGACGCCTTACAACTCTGGTGCCTTCCTCGATCCTGCCGCTGTCGCCGGAGAGGTTCTGTTGGGCTCCTCATCCTGGGCCCCATCTGGACTCAGTAGCTATGGGGCCTGGACCTGCTCATCCGTCTCCAAGGCACTGGGAGCTCAGTCACCTCAGCCTCCCGGTCGTCCGTCGTCCACCGCTGCTGCTTCTCCTGTAGCTGACACTGCCCCACGCCGCGCCGCCATCCTCAGGATAGGGGGCCTGCTCTTCAGACCATTCTCGATTCAGCCACAATTCCGGACGTCTGCCAGGTAGCAACTGACCATCCCACCCCATATCCCAGCCCTATATACTCCCTTATAACTGACCTCCCCCTGACCAATTACATGGCCCAACAGCCCCTATAACTCCACCTCCTACTTTTCCGCACAAAATGAGAGAAGGGAGACAGCACAATCTGAAAATGGCATGCATCATATAAAAAGTGTAAATTCACAGATCTATTCCAACTGATCTTGGTTTGCAATATATTCCTCCTGTTGGTAGCTGTTCATATTCAGTTGCCTCACCCTTTTCCACAGGCATAGCTAATTAAGCACCATACTTGGATCTGGTCCGCCTTTATCAATGGTTGCTGTCTGGCACTGGGAAGGTCAGTTCTGATATAGTCCTGGTATGTGTAGCGTTTGCTCCAGATGCTAGGACCTGGGCTGCTCCTTATCCACAATTGCCTCTTTTGCAACATAGAAGCGGTTATATACAGGTTACAGGTATGCGTGCTCCATTATGGTTCTGCTTTTAACTTTATCTAGAAGGCCGCATGGCACCTTGAAATACATTAATATAGAGTAGGACATCCCTATTGAGATTTGCCGTGAAGTTGGCAGGGGTGGCTCAAAGAATTGATCAATTATTTGCTAAACATCTCATTTTGTATTATAGTACAGTTGGAATAAATTTGTGAATTTACACTTTTTATATGATGCATGCCATTTTCAGATCGTGCTGGCTCCTTTTTTTTCTTTTTTCTGCACAAAATGCCCTACACCTTAACTCGTTGCTCTACCTTGGGCCTAGCATCCCTCCTCAGTCATGTTGCCCTGCCTTGAGCACCTTCATGGCAGACAGTCCAGGCTTTCTTTGCTTTCTGTCAATCATGTTCCTACAATTCTAAAGGGTGCTTTACACGTTGCGACATCGCTAGCGTTTGCTAGCGATGTCGCGACTGATAGCACCCGCCCCCGTCGGTTGCACGATATGTGGTGATCGCTGTCGTAGCAAACATTATCGCTACGGCAGCGTCACATGCACATACCTGTGCAGCCATGTCGCTGTGCCCGCCGTCACTGCAGCGTCACTGAGCGGCCGGCCAATAGAAGCGGAGGAGCGGAGATTTCTTCCGCATTGCCGGTGGAGGCAGTTAAGGAGATGTTCGTCGTTCCTGCGGTGTCACACATAGCTATCTGTGCTGCCGCAGGACGACAATCAACATCATACCTGTCGCAGCAGCAATATTAAGGAAATGAGCGATGTGTCAACGAGCAACGATTTTTCACGTTTTTGTGCTCGTTGATCGTCGCACATTGGTGTTATACGCTGCGATATGTGCGGATGTGCGTCACTACCAACGTGACCCCGACTATATATCGTTACCGATATCGCAGCGTGTAAAGCCCCCTTAAGTGAGAGAAGTTGCTTACTGATATTGGATGGCGTAGCAGGTTGTGTTATTCCCATTAGGCCTGTGTGCTATATATTGAAGTATACGCATATATAGGGGTATTGTGACAAGACTAGGGGGTGACACTGATGCCTCCCTCATAGAAAGACAGGAGTTAAGCTACCTTTTGTAATATCTGTTACCTAGTGTTCAAAGGGAATCTGTCACCACGTTTTTGCCACCTAATCTGAGAGCAGCATAACGTAGAGGCAGAGATCTTGATTCCAGCGGTGTTTCACTTACTGTTAGCCGTACACTTGATCTGTGCTGGGTACGCCAATTTATTTATTTATGTTATTGTATGATAGACCTGTAGACTGGGTCTGTGATTGGAAGCGTCAGACAGGCTGTCACTCAGCGTGGGGGCGCCTCTGACTGCAACTAATCACAGACGCTGTTGGGCGGGGAAAGAAGTGCATATTCAATGACGGTAATGAGCAACCCGGGAAGTGAATAAACGGCCACGGGAGCGTACAGAGGCACCAGTGACTCGGTAAGTATGAAGCACTTGCACCTACATCTTTGATTCTAGTCTCTATGGATTATATGCAGATGGCATCTGGCCAGATCAATCCCCCACTGGCCAAAAGGGGCCCCTGCACTTACCCTCAAGCTAAGTGGGGTACCCTATGCTATCCCTCAACCCAGAGGTACGGTTGAAGGTAGCAAGGTCTGAGCCGTTAGCCTCTCCCTGTCTCCTGTTTGAGCCCTGATGGTACGAGCCCCTCCACACCCACCACTCAAGAGGCCGGACCAGGACAAATGCCTCTAGACCCCAGCAACAAATATAGACCGACAGGGAACACATGCACAACTACAACCAACACCAGGTGACAACAAAAGGTGAAAGGAAAAACTAAGGATAGAAGAAGGATACAATACAACAAATAACATCCACTCAGTCAAACAACAGATGACAGCAGCAGCTCCCATGACATGTCCTGCCACCTTCAGACATAGCTTCAGTATAAATCCTGAATAACTGGCACCCTATGTTGGAAGAAGAGGGCTTTTATCCAGACAGGAAGTGGTAATCAATGGAAAGAGCTGATAACCACTGTGGAGTCTGCTGCTGCAACACAAACTGACATTAACTCTACATTTGCCAAAGGAAAAAAAATGCCTTTAAACAACAGTGTCTCAGAAGGCAAAGAGACAATGGCCCTGAGCCTGTCACAAGACACATGGCACATAGTGACTATCGTGACAAATAAATTGGTGAGCGATGGCTTGAGTCAGGGGGGTTTTGTACAAATATTTTTTTTCTTTTAACTACACCTGAATTAGTAATGGGAGTATCGACTAGACACCCACACATTACTAATACCAGGGCTTGATGCCAGCTGACAATTCACAGCAGGCTTTAACCCCATATATTATCCTATTTGCCATCCCACCTGGCCAATGGAAACAGCCGAGTACAGCACCAGAATTGGCGCATCTGATGGATGCATCACTTCTGGGGCTGCTGCGGGCTGCTATTGTTAGGCTGGGACAAATAACTATGGCTCTTGCCACCTTAATAATATCAGCCCCCAGTTGTCTGCTGTCCCTTGGCTGGTTTTGGAAAAATAGCGTTGACCCCACGCAATTTTTTTAAAATTATTTATTCAAATAATTTTAAAAATTAAGTTTGGGATCCCCTCTATTTTGGATAAGCAGCCAAGGTACAGCTGACAGCTGAGGGTTGCAGCCCGCATCTACTGTACCTGTGCTGGAAATGAAAATTGGCGGGGGACCCCACGTCATTTTTTTTTAAAAATGTATTTTAATTCAGCTAAACAGTTGTGCTAACTCTCTATTTCTCTATCTATTCATCTATCTATCTACTTATCTAGCTATCTACAGTTAGGTCCAGAAATATTTGGACAGTGACACAAGTTTTGTTATTTTAGCTGTTTACAAAAACATGTTCAGAAATACAATTATATATATAATATGGGCTGAAAGTGCACACTCCCAGCTGCAATATGAGAGTTTTCACATCCAAATCGGAGAAAGGGTTTAGGAATCCTAGCTCTGTAATGCATAGCCTCCTCTTTTTCAAGGGACCAAAAGTAATTGGACAAGGGACTCTAAGGGCTGCAATTAACTCTGAAGGCGTCTCCCTCGTTAACCTGCAATCAATGAAGTAGTTAAAAGGTCTGGGGTTGATTACAGGTGTGTGGTTTTGCATTTGGAAGCTGTTGCTGTGACCAGACAACATGCGGTCTAAGGAACTCTCAATTGAGGTGAAGCAGAACATCCTGAGGCTGAAAAAAAAGAAAAAATCCATCAGAGAGATAGCAGACATGCTTGGAGTAGCAAAATCAACAGTCGGGTATATTCTGAGAAAAAAGGAATTGACTGGTGAGCTTGGGATCTCAAAAAGGCCTGGGCGTCCACGGATGACAACAGTGGTGGATGGTCGCCGCATACTTTCTTTGGTGAAGAAGAATCCGTTCACAACATCAACTGAAGTCCAGAACACTCTCAGTGAAGTAGGTGTATCTGTCTCTAAGTCAACAGTAAAGAGAAGACTCCATGAAAGTAAATACAAACGGTTCACATCTAGATGCAAACCATTCATCAATTCCAAAAATAGACAGGCTAAATAGACAGGTTAAATTTGCTGAAAAACACCTCATGAAGCCAGCTCAGTTCTGGAAAAGTGTTCTATGGACAGATGAGACCATGATCAACCTGTACCAGAATGATGGGAAGAAAAAAGTTTGGAGAAGAAAGGGAACGGCACATGATCCAAGGCACACCACATCCTCTGTAAAACATGGTGGAGGCAACGTGATGGCATGGGCATGCATGGCTTTCAATGGCACTGGGTCACTTGTGTTTATTGATGACATAACAGCAGACAAGAGTAGCCGGATGAATTCTGCAGTGTACCGGGATATACTTTCAGCCCAGATTCAGCCAAATGCCGCAAAGTTGATCGGACGGCGCTTCATAGTACAGATGGACAATGACCCCAAGCATACAGCCAAAGCTTCCCAGGAGTTCATGAGTGCAAAAAAGTGGAACATTCTGCAATGGCCAAGTCAATCACCAGATCTTAACCCAATTGAGCATGCATTTCACTTGCTCAAATCCAGACTTAAGACGGAAAGACCCACAAACAAGCAAGACCTGAAGGCTGCGGCTGTAAAGGCCTGGCAAAGCATTAAGAAGGAGGAAACCCAGCGTTTGGTGATGTCCATGGGTTCCAGACTTAAGGCAGTGATTGCCTCCAAAGGATTCGCAACAAAATATTGAAAATAAAATTTTTTTTTTGGGTTTGGTTTATTTGTCCAATTACTTTTGACCTCCTAAAATGTGGAGTGTTTGTAAAGAAATGTGTACAATTCCTACAATTTTTATCAGATATTTTTGTTCAAACCTTCAAATTAAACGTTACAATCTGCACTTGAATTCTGTTGTAGTGGTTTCATTTCAAATCCAATGTGGTGGCATGCAGAGCCCAACTCGCGAAAATTGTGTCACTGTCCAAATATTTCTGGACCTAACTGTATCTATTCATTTATCTATCTATCTATCTGATCAATCTATTTATCTATCTATCTATCTATCTATCTAGAAACTAATAAGATTTTTTTAGAGGTGTTTGGCATATTAGAATAGCCATTGTAATACCTTCCCTATTGTTGACAGGTTTTTCTTGTACCTTGTACCTATTTAAGCATGTATTAGCGAGGGTCCTGGGTAGCTTTGACTGCACACATCACTTTATTCTGCTCTGTTTTTAGGTCTTTTAACAAGCTTGATGTTTAAATAAAACGTTTTTGATATATTTATGCAGGCAATTATATGTGTATTGATTAGGTCTCAGTGCCCATTAGACATAATTCCCGTGTTGTTTCTATATAGTCCCTATTGTGTGTTGCACGTTACCATGAGTATATAGTCATTTCAATAGTGCCGACCCCACTCTTTTCTTTTCTCACCTGCCCAGCAGCCATGTCACGGCAACCTCCATTGCTGGGTCCTACTCTATACTGCATCTGTCTGGGCTCCTAAAAACCTACATAAGATCAGAAAGTAACCATGGAAGTTAAAAACACATGAGGCTAATGGGTAATTTGGGGATGGAGTGCAAAGCCTGTCTAAATGACATTACTCCTTTCTATATACAGTATATAGCAAAAAAAGAAAAGACTGGCATCAGTTCCAATAGTGTGAACAGGTGCGTATCTGTTCATGATGAATAATATGACTGTGAGCAAAAAAAAACAATTGCACACTATATTAGCAAAAAAATAACACATCAAAACTGCATCGCATTTCAATGTGTTATTTTTGCCAGAAAATGCAGATTTGGTGCGGGGATTTGGTGTAAAAATTCCAGCACCAAATCTTCATCTCTTGGCTACAAAAATATGTTTTTTTGCCAGGAGATGCAGGTTTGATTGAACTCAATTCACCTGAGGTGAGATCACTGAGTTCAATGAGTTCACCTGAAGTCAGTTTACTTGCGGTCACAGGTGAAGTACTGTGGAAATCTCCAGCTGTTACTGCAGGAAAACTCAGTGACGTCACTGTCTGCCTGAAGCTGCAGTGAGCGATCATGTTCTCTAATGTGCCCGCACGCTGTCACTTCAGTATATAGCAGAGCCGAGATCATCGTGGGACGTCGTATGGATTACGTCTGATCTGAAAGGGCGTTTGGGAGTTAATAAAGTTGTGAAATAGGGTGTATGTATTATATTTCAAAATAAAGGACTTTTAAAGTGTTTGCATTTTATTTCTTTTCACTTACAAGATTAGCAATGGGAGGGTCTCATAGACCCATCCTCATTACTAATCCAAGACTCGATGGCAGCTGACAAATCACAGTTGTCATTAACCCCTTATATTACCTCAATTGCCACTGCACCAGAGACATCGGGATGATCCAGGTAAAGCCCCGGAATTGTCATAGCTAATGGATGCGACAATTCTGGGCAACTGGGGCCCACTATTTTTTGCCTGGGGGCCCAATAACAATGGTCCTCCCCAGCCTGAAAATACTAGCCCCCAGCTGTCGGCTTTATCATGGCTGGCTATCAAAATTGATGGAGACCGCATGCTTTTTCTAATTATTATTATTATTTAATTGTTGTTTAACCACTCTGGCTATCAAAGTAGGATGGGAGCCTATGGCAGTTTGGCAGTTTTTAAAAATTATTTATTTTTACACAAGAGCAGCAAGCTGACTGCAACCAATCACAGACGTGGACACAGGATGGGGGGGGGTGTATAGCAGTCTCCGGGGGAAGCACTGAAAATTGATGAACCCTAATAAGCGGGCCCGGAAAACACTTTGACTGCAGCATGAATTGCTGGGAAACACCAAGAAAGACAGTATGTATGTCTATCCTGCTCTTACTACCATTTGACTTCCATTTGCAGCCCCCTAGCGCTTACTATGGCCATTTTACAGCCCCAAACTTCTCGTCCCCATTGACTTGTATGGGGTTCATTGTTTGGAGTCAAGTTTGATGTCAAGTTTGATTGTTGAACCCGATTTTTTATTTTTTTTTGTGTGTAGTTTTTGATGATTCAGCGAACCCAAATATCCATGGGTCCGCTCATCACTAAGTAGTGTACGGTGACAAGTAAAAGGGTAACAATGTTTTGAACTTTTGACTTTCAGCCTCCCTATTTCACCATCCACTACAGCTTTGAACAGATTTTGCATTGGGTTTTGCATGAAATTTGATGTATTTGCATGTGTGATAAAAAATAAGGAAACAGAGTTCTAAGCTGAGTTCCTGATAAGTAAAGACTTGTTTAGCACACCACTTAGTATGGTGTTAGTCATTTCTAATCACAAAATCTGATATGTAGCAGGTAAATACACATTCACTGGTACAGAGCTGATAGGCACATGAAGGAAACTGCATATACAAGACATATTTTATTTCCTTATTGCTGGGAGAATCAAATCCTCACATAACTATTCAAATCACTTTATCAGACTAGTCTATAAAAACTGGTGTTTGATGTTTTTAAAGTTGACATAAAAAAAGCTAATTTTCAACTTAACGCCTTCAGCTTGATCTCGAGCAATGGCGACTTAATGAATGAACACTCTTTAGGAAGATTGATCTTGTGCAAGCCTACATACAGTAGGTCCTCGAGGGTCTTCTTTGCCATTATCTTGATAGTATCAAGCCATCGGGTTGCTGATCTTTCTGTTCACCTTATTCCTTCTATTCATCTGATCATGATTTCCTTCTACAGTGATTGCTCTCTTCGTATGATGTGTCCAAATTAGGCAAGTTGTAGCTAGATGATCCTTGCTTTGAGTGACATGTCTGGCTTGATTTGTTCCAAAATTGCTTTGATTGTTCTTTTTGCCATCAATGATATTGATAGCATCCTTCCACATTTCGAAGACACTGATTCTTCTTCTGTCTTATTTCTTTATTTTCCAGATTTTGCATTCATAAGTTACAGAAAAGACCAGACTATGTACGAGTCATTTCTTCGTAACCAGTGAATTTGAAGATGTCCAGTGACTTCATTGTTAATTTGCCCATAGCTATTCTCCTATTGACTTTTGTCAAATAGGTTGAAGTCCTTTACAACTTCCAGTTCATTGCTGTCCATATCAAATGTGCCCCGGTCATACCTGTAGTGTTCTTTGTATTTAGTAGGAGTCCCATGTTTGAGTTTTCCATCTTGACATGCCATAATAAGTCCTTCATTCCATGTATATTTGTTGCTATCAATGTTGTGTTGTCTGCGTGTAAGGGGGGTGCAGGGCTCAGCCCACCCCAGACCTGCAAACCGGCAATATACTATATGTTGTTCTGATTTAGTATGTATTATTGGTAAACGGCCACTAGGTGGCCATAGTGTGTAAGCTGCTTCCCTGGTACTCCTGGGCTGGAGGAAGTTAGTGAAAGGGAGGGTCTTAGTTTGAAAAAGAGCGGTTAAGAAGTCAGTTGGTGAGGAGAGTCCCTGAGGGAGAGGAGTAGACTGCGTCTGTGAGAGGCGTGGTGAAGGAAAACCCCAATAACTTTGATTTGGCATGGCTTTCTGGGCCGAATCTGGTGTCGGACACATAGTGGGGCCCAGGTGGTGGCCATTCCCTGGTGGATACCGAACTAACCCCCTCAGTCAGCGGAACGTCAGTGAGCCTTTGAGAGAAAAGTAGGGCCTGACTGACCCAATAAACTGTTGTTCCTGCCGTGATTCATCAAGCTGAAGGAGAGGATGAGGAGCTTAGGCACCCCAATTGAGGCCCGAGTACCAGGGAAGTGGCTGACCGGTAAATTGAATGTAACCCTGGTTGCTAATAACAACGATGGTAGTAGAGGACCGGAGTGTATAGCAAAGACCGTATTACAAATGTCTGATGTGACCCCTGTAACTAAGGAAGACTGTGCCCGCCAAAGGTGAAATGAAAGATGTAGTTGTACCGCCCCGTGTCAGCGGCCGAGCCGCTTGGATCCAAAGCCGCGGTGGCTCGAGGGGTTTCCGGACCCGGGGGTCCGTGCAGACACTTGAATTAAAAGAAGAGAGGGGGAAGTATGTACAGGGTATTAGAAAGTTTGTGACGCCACCCACGGTGTGTTGGGAGAGCCCGGTGGCGATGGGGTAGCAGCAGGATGTTTAACCCCTCCGTGGGTAGGGGTTTTGTGCAACGGGGCCCGTTGGCTGTTGGTGATTGGGGTGCCGTTGGGTAGAGGAACAGGGGCTTTTCAGCGTACTCACTTAGTTCAGGAATAATAACACTGACAGCTTGTAAACCAGAATTCTGAGCACCACTGCAGCCTGGAGGGAGCACGCTGGGATTCGTGCCCTTGGTGTTGCTGTTAGCCTGTGGCCTTTTCCGTGTCACCTTCTCACTAGTTGGACCCTCAAGCATGAAACATTTTGGGTCCCGCTCACCCGTATGGCCAATGGAGTGAGCTTGCTCTCAGGGTTCACGCGTAGGATCTCTTTGGACTGTATTTGGGAAAGTACCAGCTGCAGAACAGTTGGTATGTCTACCTGAGGAAGCGGAGGTGGAACTTGAAGAGCTACCAGTTCCACCACCGTGCGGCATCCCAATGGCTGTTGGGAACGCAAGAATACAGCAAAACCCCATACCAGCAAGGGAGGCGAGGCCAGACGCTGACGCCCCCTACTGGGAATGACACCAGCGAAAGCTGCAAAAGGAGATGACAACACAGGATCAGCGACGACGGGAGATTGTTGCCCGTGCTCGGAGAAAAAAGGAGCATCTAAGGAGGGCCACCTTCCACGTCAGCAGGCCGTGGTACCGGGGCAGTGTGAGGCGTTTTGACCTTGAAAAAGGATGGAGGTTCCTGTGGGAAGCGGGTCTCCAGGAGGTGGTGTTTGTCGCCCGGAGAGATATAGAGCAACATCTCCCGAGTGGACACCCGGGCCGTAACCTAGAGTCGGGAGAGGTGGTCTCCTATACTCAGCATTGGGGAGACCGGGGTTGGTATGCCCTGGATGTAAAAAGGCTTGCCATGGTTAACGAGCAGGTCCTACCAGCTGCCGCCGTTGATTACCAGCCTCCAAGTGAGCGGTACCTTGCAATTTAAGAGTTAAAACCGTTAGCAAATCTGTGTTTTCTTTTATTATGTTTCATAGTTTGTGATTTTTCATAAAGAGTAGTGCCTTAAATAGAAATGTCTTAATCAACCAGCTTAATCAACAGAGAATGTTACCTGATTAAGAAGATCATATAATGTGTGTACCAGGTGCATGGACCTCGTTCTTGCTATGCATTTGTGTTTAGTAGTAAAAATGGATCATGGCTGTAGAACTGGTTGCGGCCAACACGGACTTGTGTATTTTAAATAGTTGCACTTCCTGTGCCCACCAGAGTCGTCTTTACAACACCCGGGACCTTATCCTGGTCACGGACCCATGGATAGGTATGCAGCGGGTCAGGTTGTTTGGGTGGCGGGTTGATGGGATCCTGGATGTTGGGACTGGAGTTTCGCAGGAAGAGGCTGCAACGGAGCAGGTTGAGCCTCCGCTACTAACATAACCGGTAGTGTTCCATTGTTGATATGGTGAACTCAAAAGTTACCTTAACGTTTAAGAAATGTGCCTCGCTAATGTGGGATGAAACCTGTAAATAAAAATGTTCCTCTTTTTCTATTTTGCAGTTTAAAAAAAAAAAAAAAAACCTCTGATGTCCTGTTACTTGAGGACGAGCTACGTTTAACGAAGGGGGAATGTGACGCCCCTGGCTATCAGGTCATCACAGGGTATTGCACAATCTACCCTCCCGTGCAGTATCCACCTCCCTCTTGGTTATGGGTTCCTAACCAAATTGTTTTGCCTACATCAGCTAATCAAATCTTAGATACACCCTGCACCACACCCATCAGACATACCAGTTGACGGCTTGAGTGGAATAGAGTCGCCCACCTGGGGGGTCAGGGAAGGGGAGGTGAGGAGTGTAGTCAGTAAGTCAGAGAGGAGTTAGTGAGTGGTGGTGAGAGAGTAGCCCTCGAGCTGTGAGGAGCTTTGAGGAGGTCGGGAGCGGTGACACCCATAAGGAAACTATCTAGGTTGCAGACAGTGGTCTGGGCCTAGTGGAGTTGGACCCCCGGTCGCAGGAGATCGTGGCAAGGGGCTCGGATCTGTCGAGCAGGACAGCCGGCAGCCTTGCACCATCACTGAGCTGGGACCAAGGCACGACGGGGTATGTGGAACCTAGGTCGGGGAGTAGCTGCATGCAACCCGATAATTTACCCGTGGAGAATGGAGCCTTCAAAATTCGTTACCAACCACTCTAAAATCAGGGCACTAGCGCACCGAGGGGGATAGGACTTTCCATCCAAAACGGTCCAAAAATTCCCAAGCGTGAGCCCGGAGAGCAAACTCCCACACTTAGCCACAGTGGGGAGCGGGTCCTGGCAAGTTTCACACTTCCGGGACCACCAGAGAAGTAAACTTAGTGCCAGGAGGCAGGTCGCGGATCACCAGGCAGCACCATTGGGGACGGGACCCGAACTAGCTGTCTTCAGCGGCAGCGATGTCACGAGATTTGGTATATCCGGTTTTCTGTGTCTGCTTAATGGACTGAGTGAGTATAAGAGTGATCTCTGCATCCCACGGCCTTATTCCCACACCGAGTCCCAGGGCATTCCCCCTACCCGTGGAGGGTCACAACACCTGGCTACTCCCATCATCACCCCGGGTACTCCCCAACGGCAGCGGCGGTATTCACCCCAGTTACCACACACCACTGGTGGCGTCACAAACTCTATAATCCCTTGTAAATACCCCCTTCATTTGAGTGGCCGCACGACCCCCGGGTCCGGAGATCCTCGAGCCACTGAGAACCCGGATCTGAGCAGCTCGGCTGCTGCCACGGGGTCGGCACATATTCTTTGTTATTTTCCATTATCCATCTAATGTTAGCAATTACATCTCTTATTCCTCTGACTTTTCTGAGTCCTGCTTGTTCCTCTGACAGCTCTTTGTCTAAGTAATGCTGTAGCCATCTTTTAGGATTTTCAGTAGTATTTTGCTGGCTTGAGGTATGAGAGCAATAGTCCAATAGTTTCCACAGTCGGTAGCATCTCCCTTCTTCGGAATAGAAATAAACACCGATCTTGTCCGGTCCTCGGGCCATTACCAGTTGTCCATATCTATTGACATCAGCTGCTGCTTCAGAAGACTTTACTATTTCTATTGGAATATTGTCACATCCAGGTTCTTTGGTTTTTTTTTATAAAAACTTTATCACAGCAACAACTTCTTTTCAGATGTTCGGTTTGCTATCATTTCCAGTCTCAGTTTCTTCCCATATGACTGAGTCAGAGTTGTATGATGTCAGTACAAACTGCCTCATCACTAACACTGGCACTGGGCAGTATGCTTAGTTTGGTACCTCAGTTGAAACCTGTCCACCTAGTTTGTCCCTGATGGCAAAATACATTGCCAATTGGTTATTAACATCACTGATCCACACAAATACACACAACAAAAACACAATACAGACATAAAAAAACACAATACATACATCAAATGCACAATACACACAACAAATACATAATACACACAACAAATACATAATACATACATTAAATATGAAATGACATATCATATACACATAAATACACACAGCAAATACACAATTCAGACAAAAAATACACAGTACCGACATCAGATACACTATACAGACATTAAACGCACAATGCAGACAACAAATACACAGTAACACATGACTATACTGTGCTAAATAATTTCAATATTCAATTCACACGTAATGCTAAAATGCAGTCCTCAAAAAATGAAAAACAAATAATATCAATATACACTGAAACAATTTCCAACCACATGTGTTTCCTGAATATGTACCAAAAAATCCCATCAGTTATTACCAGTATACAGTGCTCCAAAACTTCCAATATACCAAAATACCATTATATAGGAGGAGGAAAAGTTCCAGCATCCAAATTCCATAAAATCCAGATTTATTAGAAATTCTCTTAAAAAACTTTCATTTCATAAATACAGGAAAACGAAATAGAAGGAATATCCAAGTTCACACACAGCGGGAAGCTGCATCCTGTAGCTGTCTGCTATATCTGCACTGGGTATCAAAATATGGGGAACCGTACGACATTTTTTAAATTTATTTATTTACTTTCACACTCCACAACCAATCACAGACACCGGCAATCTGACTGCAGCCATTCACAGATGCTGTCATAGAGGGTGGGTGGGGGAAGCAGTGCATGAGAGTTAATTATCACACCTGGAAGCAATGTGACAGCTGCGTGGGAGACTCAGTAAATATAATTCTCCTGCTTTGCAGCCCCCTAGCTCTTATTAATGCTATTTTACAGCATTCAAGTTCGGGTCCCCATATACTTATATGGGATTCGGCCCTGCTCATGTTCAGGTTCAAGTCCGGTCCTGTAAAGCCCGCTTTACACGCTACAATATGTCTTACGATGTGTCGGCGGGGTCACGTCGTAAGTGACGCACATCCGGCATCGTAAGGTACATTGTAGTGTGTGACAGGTACGTGCGATTGCGATTGAACGGAAATCCGTTCATCACATGCACGTCGTTCATTTCTTATAAATTGAACGTGCGGTTGTGCAATGTTCCCAGGGCAGCACACATCGCAGTGTGTGACACCCCGGGAACATTGAACGACAGCTTACCTCCGTCCGCAGCTCCCGCCGACAATGCGGAAGGAAGGAGGTGGGCGGGATGTTTACGTCCCGCTCATCTCCGCCCCTCCGCTTCTATTGGCCGGCTGCCGCGTGACGTCAATGTGACGCCGAACGTCCCTCCCACTCCAGGAAGTGGACGTTCGCCGCCCACATCGAGGTCGTATGGACGGGTAAGTACGTGTGACGGGGGTTAATCGTTTGTGCGGCACGTTCAATAAATTGAACGTGCCACACATACGATGGGGGCGGTTACGATCTCATACGATATCGTATGCGAAATCGTAACATGTAAAGCAGGCTTTACAAACGTTTTTTTTTAAGTCTGGCCGGACCCACCAAACCTGAACATCTTTGGGTTCGCCCATCTCTATGTACAGTCTACTCTCGGCTTTGCTTGCGAGAAATAATGTTAAATTGTTGGTTACACTTTCTAAGGTTTCAAATTTTTAAATTTCACCCTGAAGTTAGCTTATTCAACTCTTCTTTTTTGTTAGTTTGGCGTTAACAGTTGTTTATTTTTACAAATAAGTTGTAAGATGAGGCGATCAAAAAACAGTCCTTTGTATATGATGACCCTAAGTAATCACCACACAGTGATCAGAGATCTTATAGGTGAATCTATATATATTGGAAAAATATAAAAGCAACACCTCTGTCCTTGCTTTCATTCCTCATGAGCTGGGCTCGAAGATCCAAGACCCCCTCCATGTACAGTACACAAAAGGCCCTTCTCTCCCAAAAATAAAGTTAGCATTTTACAAGGTGAACACCAGGTGGTAGCAACCCAAAAGACTCTTAAATATCAAAGCTTAATATTTTTGGAAGTTGGAGTGGGGTTTTTTTTAGATTTGGCTAACTTTTTTTTTTAATCAGATACATTTTTATTTTTCACCAAGTATACAAAACATGTGTTATATTTTCGGCAATAACTAGATTTGGCTATCTTAGGAGGATATCTGTTTGTGCAGGTAACTATTACTGTGCAGAATTATTAGGCAACTTAATAAAAAACAAATATATTCCCATCTCACTTGTTTATTTTCACCAGGTAAACCAATATAACTGCACAAAATTTAGAAATAAACATTTCTGACATGCAAAAACAAAACCCCCAAAAATTAGTGACCAATATAGCCACCTTTCTTTATGATGACACTCAACAGCCTACCATCCATAGATTTTGTCAGTTGCTTAATCTGTTTACGATCAACATTGCGTGCAGCAGCCACCACAGTCTCCCAGCCACTGTTCCGAGAGGTGTACTGTTTTCCCTCCCTGTAGATCTCACATTTTATGAGGGACCACAGGTTCTCTGTTCTCTATGGGGATCAGATCAGGTTGGGGATCAGATCAGGTGAACAAGGGGGCGATGTCATTATTTTTTCATCTTTTAGACCTTTACTGGCCAGCCACGCTGTGGAGTAGTTGGATGCAAGTGATGGAGCATTTTCCTACATGAAAATCATGTTTTTCTTGAACGATACCAACTTCTTCCTGTACCACTGCTTGAAGAAGTTGTCTGCCAGAAACTGGCAGTAGGTATGGGAGTTGAGCTTCACTCTATCCTCAACCTGAAAAGGTCTCACAAGTTCATCTTTGATGATACCAACCCATACCAGTACCACACCTCCACCTTGCTGGCGTCTGAGTCGGAGTGGAGCTCTCTGCCCTTTAATGATCCTGCCTCTGGCCCATTCATCTGGCCCATCAAGAGTCACTCTCATTTCATCAGTCCATAAAACCTTTGAAAAATCAGTCTTAAGATATTTCTTGGCCCAGTCTTGACGTTTTATCTTATGTTTCCTGTTCAAAGGAGGTCGTTTTTCAGCCTTACTTACCTTGGCCATGAGTATGGCACACCTTGTGCTTTTTGATACTCCAGTAACGTTGCAGCTCTGAAATATGGCCAAACTGGTGGCAAATGGCATCTTGGCAGCTTCACGCTTGATTTTCCTCAATTCATAGGCAGTTATTGTTACGGGGGTGCTGTCTGATATAATATAGATGGTAAATATTCAGACAGCCAAGGTCCACCGTGCGGTGATATTAGACTGGTGCCAGCAATAACATAACTAATGTAGTCTCCGTAAGTTCACAGAGATAAGTAAATTAGAATATATGATAAATAAGGTAGTACGCTATTAAACTTATAGCGACTACTGGACACGTGGGTATAAAGGAAGTGAACCTCTTGTTACGTGACAGAGGACACCTATGTGTAATAGGAGAAGGACCCCGTTAACAGTCACGGCGGTCCTAACAATATTGCTTCTGTTGCCTCACAGAGGCAAAGCCTAAAGTATAGAATACTATGTGTTTAAACACACACAGTATAAAGATGGATAACAGCGGCACTAACCGTACCCGCTGTATCCTGGCTCAGTGTTAACTGTGAAGCCCTACAGGTGCGGTGCAGCAGGGTATTACCCTTAGGGACTCCACGGGATGGGACGGTCTGGTCACAGGTAGGGAACCTTCGTTTTGGGATTCGTCGTGACGCCACTCTCAGAATTGCGGTCAGTGAGGACCGCCACTGCAGGTTAAGGGATGCCTGGGGCTGATGGTGGGTGCAGTCGGTTGTAATAGCCTCCTGAGAGTAAGGCAAGCCCCAGGTCCCTGTGTATGTGTGTGGGACCACAGGTCGCAGAATGACTCAAACACAGTCCAAGAAGTCTTTTAACGTGTTTACTCACTGTTTGGAGGTCACGGTGAGATGCCCGGGCGGCACTGTGATAACCAGGTGGAACCAGGAATTCCAGGAGGCCGTTCTGAGGGTAGCTGTCCACTCGCCCTCCTTGCACTCTTTCTTTGTTTGGGAGGATCCCTTGCTTGAAGCGTGGTAGGACTCCTCCAGGGAAGCTGTTACTACCCTGCTCCCCTCTCTCTGGCCCGTCTGCCGGCAGCGTGGCCTTGGTGGGATGGCTTCTGGCCCTGTCCCCTTATGGGCCTGGTGATTGCTGCTTGGCTCGAGCTCTGTGTAGTAGTGGTGAGGGCATGAAGTACCCCCACCTGTAGGTTAAGCAGCTCTGGATGATTTGCTGCCTGTACTGGGGATCTGTTTCCCCTTGCGTGCTCGGATACCAGGATCTCCGTACTCAGCCACCCCTCTCTCTGGATGTCTTTCAGGCCGACCCACGGTACCCTTTGTCCCCCGCTTCCAGCTACTGCACTCCTCAGGACCTGGCCGACACCAGAGCCCCCTCTCTGCTTCCTTCCACACCCTTCAACCTCCAGACTCCTTCTCTCCTTCCTCTCTCCTGCTTCCTAGCAACCAGCCTCTGAACACACCCCTAGCTGGGAATTGAAAGTTAACCCCTACTGGCTACCCAAGGGTCCCTTCTAGTGGTGTGGGAGACCTGGTCACTATGTGTTTGTGTGTGCACCTCATCCTGGCCTTTGGAAATTACCTGGAAGCATTGTCCCCGCATGGGTGCAATACTCTGTGGTGCCTGACCAGGTCAGGGGCGCCACATAACCACACTGACCTGCGTGTACCAGGTGCTAACCACACCGTATGGTGGTACGCTGACTACCTGCACCTGCCTGATAGCCTGTGTGCAACCCACAACCAGACCCTACTCCCAGAGGAATGTGCCTAACCGGCCAATGCAGAGCAGAGGGAATGGTAGCTGCTGAAGCGGCAGTACAGTATGACTAGAGTATGGGTAGCAATTCACTATGGTAGTATAGCAGGAGAGCACATACATGGGCGGCTACCTCATGCATGCACAAGAATGACTGAGTGCCGTGCGGCGTGCTCCAAGGTCTTTTATTAACCTTGAACCACCTACAAGATGGTGACGTCCAGGGCAAGACCGAACCTGGACCAATAGGATGAGAGAGCGTCATCACTGACTGCACCACAACCAATCAGACGCCAGCACATCATCGGTGATGTCACCCACGGCCAATCAGGCAGTGCCATGTCACACGCCGAGAACCATGTGATCCCCGCATCATCTGTGATCTCACCCACAGCCAATGGACGACTGCCATGTGGCAGACATGCTCAGAACGGATTAAACCACACTTAGAGTAAAACTCCGTTACTTTGCTTAACGCATGCGCAGTTGCCCTGTTCTTTGGACTTAGTCCCAAAATCACACAGAATTCAGCCCAAAGACTGAGAAGCAGACCGACGAGTGGCACACCACGATAGGGAAGCAGATGGGGAGGAATCCGGCCGAGGCAAGGCAGGATCTCGGCCTGTAACAGTTATTTTGCGCCTTTTTTGCCCAATACGCTTCTTGCGACCCTGTTGGCTATTTGCCATGAAACGCTTCATTGTTCGGTGATCACGCGTCAAAAGTTTGGCAATTTCAAGACTGCTGCATCCCTCTGCAAGACATCTCACAATTTTGGACTTTTCAGAGCCCGTCAAATCTCTCTTCTGACCCATTTTGCCAAACGAAAGAAAGTTGCCTAATAATTAAGCACACCTTATATAGGGTGCTGATGTCATTACACCACACCCCTCCTCATTACAGAGATGCACATCACCTGATTTACTTAATTGGTAGTTGGCTCTCACACCTATACAGCTTGGAGTAGGACAACATGTATAAAAAGTATCATGTGATCAAAATACTCATTTGCTTAATAATTCTGCACACAGTGTATACTTATATAAATGAGCTAGGGTCTCATTACAGTATAATTAGAAAACGTTAATCCATTAATTCAGGTTCACACCCACATTAATGTGAGATTTAGTGTAGCTCTAATTTCCTCTACAGTAAAAAAAAAGAACAAAAAACTTTTTTCAAGGTTGTAACTTACCACAAATATTCAGAGATAGGGAAAAGTGCATTTTAAGCATAAACATAGGAAACACAGACCCTAACTAGTTTGCAGAATGCTGGCAGCAAATGGTTTCAAAACAACATAAACACTTTCTTTTACTAGTTTACCAAAAATATTTTCTAATAATGTTGTTGTAAATAGTAGCGTGTTAAAAAGCATCAAACAAAGAAACGTCTGAATATATAATTCCTGACTAATTATTTCCATACTTTATTTTGCTCTCTTTTGTTACTGACAAATGGGGTTAGTATAAAAATCATAGCACACCATATAAAAAATGCAAATATGTGAGCGTATAGAGTACATACAGACCCAAATTCTCCATACTGTAAATACGCTGAATAACACAATACTACATCTTTAGTTACAGTAAATGTCCACCTTTGTAGACAGATCCAGATCTAAAATGCAATGTAACTAATAATTTAATTTTATAAATATTTATAATATTTTATTTTTTTCATCTTCATTTTTTCTTAAGACCACGTGCACATGTTGAGTATTTGGTGAGCTCTTTTTTTTTTCTTAACTATTTGTAAGCCAAAACCAGGAGTGGAAAAATCAGAGGAAAAGTATAATAGAAACACGTCACCACTTCTGCATTATTCACCCACTCTTGGTTTTGGCTTACAAATACTGAGTTAAAAAAACTCACCAAATACTCAACGTGTGTACATGGCCTAAAGCTTTAAATTGAAATAAAATTCCAGTGATTTACAACTAATTGTAGGGGAAGCTCTCTATTCAAAGTTTTATATTGTTCTCATAGATTTCATCGTACACTTCGGGGTACTTTGCACACTACGACATCGCAAGCCGATGCTTGCGATGCCGAGCGCGATAGTCCCCGCCCCCTTCGCAGCAGGGATATCTTGTGATTGCTGCCGTAGCGAACATTATCGCTACGGCAACTTCACATGCACTCACCTGCCCTGCGACGTCGCTCTGGCCGGCGAACCGCCTCTTTACTACGGTAAGGGGGCGGTCGTGTGGCATCACAGCGACGTCACATGGCAGGCGGCCAATAGAAGCGGAAGGGCAGAGATGAGCGGGACATAAACATCCCGCCCACCTCCGTCCTTCCGCATAGCCGGCGTGATCCGCGGTGACGCAGGTAGGAGATGTTCCCCGCTCCTGCAGCTTCTCACAGCAGCGATGTGTGCTGCTGCAGGGGAACGAGGAACAACATCGTACCGTCGCTGCAGTTAAACTATAGAAATGTCGGACACTACACCGATGATACGATTACGATGCTTTTGCGCTCATTAATCGTATTATAAAGGAATTACACACTACTATATTGACAGCGACGCCGGATGTGCATCACTTTCAGTTTGACGCCCACCGGCATCGCACCTGCGATATCGTAGTGTGCAAAGTACCCCTTAGTCTTGTGGCACACGAAGAGATCCAAATTTTACTATTTAAAGGGGTTGTTCAATACTTGGGCAACCTCCACATATTTGTGTCGCCGCGGCGTCAGCAGCCATGCTGCTCAGATCCGGATCCTCGGTGGCTCGAGAGAGATCCGGACATAGGGGTCGTGCAGCTCCTCAAACAAAGGGGGGGTATGTACAGGGGATGGTGTGGAAAGTTCGTGACTCCAGCCGTGGTGCGTGGTAATATGGAATACCACCGCTGCGATTGGGAGTACCCAGTGGCGATGGTGTGGGCAGCCAGGTGTTTAACCCCTCCACGAGTAGGGGCGATGCCCCAGGACTCGGTGATGGTGACGGGGATGTGCCATTGGGACGGTAAGGGTCACTTGCTCACTCAGTCCAATAACGCTGACACCGACAACTATAGTAAACCAAAGTTCTGGACACCGCTGCCGCTGTCCCGTTTCTGCTAGTGTTGCCTGTTGATCTGTGACCTTTCCAGTGGCACTTTGTTCTCTTCTGGTTGGTCCCTATAGCCAGAAACGAATTGGGTCCCACTCCCCAGTGTGGCTAACTGAGGGAGCTTGCTCTCAGGGTTCACGCTTGGGATTTTCTGGACCGTGTAGTGGAAAGTCCTATCCCCCTCATTGCGCTAGTACCCTGATTTTGGAGCGGGTAGAGAACGGATCTTGAAGGCTCCGTCCTCGTCGGGTAAATTGTCAGGTTGCCTGAAGCTACTCCCTGACCTAGGGTCCACGTACCCCGTTGTGCCCTGGCCCCTGCCCGGTGATGGCACAAGGCCGCTGGCTGTATTCCTCGACAGTCCGTACCCCTTGTCATGATCCCCTGCGACCGGGGTCCAGCTCCTACCAAGCCCAGACCAACGTCTGCTACCTAGTAGTTCCAAGGAGCTCAGCTGCTGACCTCCTCTCTCTCTGAGAGCTACTTCTCAACTCACTCCACTCTTGTGACCTCTCCTCTTGGGAGTCACTGCTCAACTGTCTGTATCCTGACACTCCTGACCCTCCCTTAACCAATCCCCCAAGTGGGCGACCTATTGCACTTAGGCCGCCCACTGGTGTGTCTGATGGGTGTGGTGCAGAGTGTTCCTAGGATTTTGATTAGCTGTTCTTGGCAACACCAATGGTTAGGGACCCGTAACCAAGGACGGGGTGGATATTGCACAGAAGGGCAGATTGCACAATACCCTGTGACGACCTGATAGGCCACGGTGTCACATTCCCCCTTGGTTAAACGTAGCTCGTCCCCGAGCTACAGAACATCAGAGGTTTATTTATTTTATTTTTCTTTAAACTGTAGAAAAAGTAGAAAAATGAACATTTTTATTTACACATACATCCCTCATCAGGGAGGCTTATCACTTAAATGTTACTCAACATTGTCAAGAGTTCATCTCCTCAACGGTGGGACGCTACCGGTTTCAGTGGTAGCGGAGACTCAACCTGCTCTGTTGCAGCCTCTTACCACGACAGTCCAGTCCCAATGTCCCTTATCCCGTTAATCCGCCAACCAAACAACCTGACCCGCTGCATACCTATGGTGGGTCCGTGACCAGGTTAAGGTCCCGGGCGTTGTATCAGACGACTCTGTGAAAGTCCTGAGCAACCTAGTAGCCGTTGCCCCTTGCGCTGACCCCCACCGGGGCCTCCTGGTGCCGTGTACCAGCACTGCACCATCCAAGGCCCTGATGGCCCTTTCCCTGGAACAAAGAGTGGAAAAAGGTTCAATAAGGAGGGCGCAGTCTACTTGTAGAAGAACTTGTCTGTCACCTTCCATCACGAACGCTTTAGCCGGTCCCTGACAGCCTCCTCCACTGAACACTTCAACATAGGTGACAGTCCACACAAAACTTTAAAACATGGAGGTTCCGGTCCCTTTAGCGTTGGGCACCTCCTAGACACACTCTTGCAAAGTGCCCTGGTAAACCACAGCGACGGCAGATAGGCACTACTTCCATGGTATCAACTGAGATCTCCTCATATGAAGTGGACTCTGCTTCCATTTCCATGATCTCCAATGCCATCTGTGCCCGTGAGGACAGTATCATCCTACGGCCATTTCCTTCATAACGTGACACCCATGCAGCTTCTGGTGTACTGGAACCTGAATCACCTTCTTCCGTTGCCTCCGGTTCCGAGTCCACGGTAACCGGGTCAATTTGGTCAGAAGCCACAGACTGATCATCTCTCTCAGGAGTCGAGGGGTCCGCTGCCGATGGTGCGTTCTTTACTATTCCTGCTGACTTCATCAATAAATTGTATGAATCATTGTTGAACCGCGTGAATGCAGTCCTTCAAGCTCATTGAAGTCACACAAAACATTAAATATGGCTCTAATAGCACCACAACTTCATTCACCAATGTTATACAACATAACTTTGCATTAGAAGTTAATTTTTTGTTTGAATTTTACATTACTTTCTGTGGGCGACAAAACTTTTGTCTTCCCAAAATTTGACCTTTCTGTGTTCATTAAATGATCAATATTTCAGCTTTGCAGCAACTTTATTTTCATAACCTAAACCAAATTTGGCAGGGTTTCAGCTTTCAAAACAGTAATTTATAAAACCAATGGATGAATTTAAAGTCAGGTTATAAGCTTTTATTTACATAACATGGATAAGCGACAGAACTTCTGTCAGGGAGTGTATTGTGGTATAAAAAAAATAAATAAATAATTGGTGTAGGGTCTCCCCATATTCTGATACCCAGGACAGATAAAGCATATGGCTACAGGCTGCAGCCCCCAGCCCTGCGATTATCTAAGCTGTGTAAAAATAAGAGGAACCACATGCGGCTTTTTTTTTTTTAATTATTTAAATAAATAAAATAGCAACCTGTAGCTACCCAAGATTGTCACATCCATTAGATGTGACAAGCTCGGCGCTTTACCCGGCTCTTCCCGAATCCCTTGATGTGGGGGCAATCAGGGTAATGAGGGGTTAATAGCATATGCGATGAGCAATGATGAGCGGCTCAGGAAGTGAAGGAGAGGCTGCAAGAGCAGTGTACAGCTCCAGGAGAGCATTGTGACAGCTGCCCCGGAGAATTGGTGAGTATAAAGCGCTTGGTCCTACCCCTTTGCGTCAGATTCTAAATGTACTGTTGGAAACACGGTGTTCGTGTGAAAACCGAACGCCGAGTTTTATGTGCAATGCTCATGTTTGCTAAGCCTGAACGAACAAGCTCAGGCTCGTGCCGAACCTGAGTTTGGCGAGCCTTTAATGAACAGGTTCACTCATCTCTACAACCAATGAAAACTGAAGCAAATTTTTAGTGGAAAAAACAACAAAAACCAAAACTAACAATAACTGACCACAACGAAAACCGAGGTACCACGGTATTTGGTATCGCCGTGTTCATAATTGCCCAACCTATCAAAATATAGAAACAAGTAATCTGATCAGTACATGGTGTACCGAAAAAAAACATTACGAACGTCAGAATTACTTTTTTTGATCACCGCAACATTGCATTAAAATGCAATAATAAGTGATCAAAACATTACAGCTACCTAAAAATAGTATAATTAAGAACAACAGCTCAAAACTAAAAAAAAAAAAGCCATCACTGAGCCCCAGATCCCAAAAGATGAGAACGCTACTGGTCTCAAAAAATGGTGACAAAAGCACTCTTCTTTTTGTTTTGTTTTTTGTTTTTTTTTACAAACGCCTGATATTTTTCACCACTTAGATAAAAGTAAAACTATAATTTTTTGGTGTCTATGAACTCGTACTGACCTGGAGAATCATATTGCCTGGTCAGTTTTTCAAAATAGTTAACACGGTCAATAAAAAAAACAATTGTGCACTTTTTTTGCAATTTCACTGCACTGGGAATCTTTTTCCTGTCTTCCAGTACAATATGGGGCAGAATGAATGGTGCTGTTCATAAGTACTACTCGTCCCACAAAAAACAATCCCTCATACGGCTATATTGCAAATAAAAAATTATGGCTCTTGGAAGAAGAGGAGGAAAACGAAAATGAAAAATGGAAAATCAACCTTGAGTAAAGTAAAGGGGTTAAGAATAAAATATACCTCACAGCAATCTTGCAGTCAGTGTCTGATTTATGTTGCACACGGTTTGGGCAGCATGAATCTAATGATAGGTTCTTTTTAACTTCTAAAGGGCTTGTGCGCACGTACATGCTGAAATTTCTGCAGCGATTTGACAGCACATGTGCGCTTCAAATCGCTGCAGAAACACTGCGTAATGGATGCAGTGTTTCAGCAGAATAGATGCCATAGACAGAGTGGGAGCAGCATCCAAAGCGCACAAAAGAAGTGACATGCTGCATTTTTGAACGCACCAATTTGGATCAAAATTTCAGCATTCAAATCGCTGCTTCCAAAAAAGCATCGTGCGCACGTATCATGCACAATCTTCATAGGTTGTGCAGGGGACGCAGGATGTATGCATTTACACTGCAGTGCAATACGCAGCGTAAATGCATGTAATACACACACATGCGCACATGCCGTAAGAATGGCGCAATTATTTCTCTACTTCTTTCAAGAGCCATAACTTTTTTATTTTCCTTCCAAAGCCATGTGAAGGCTTTATTTGTAGGACTAGTTGTACTTTTGAATGACACCATCCATTTTATCATACAATTTACTGAAAAATGGGAAAAAAATTCCAAGTGAAGTAAAATTGCAAAAAAAACTCCACAATTACACAATAGTTTTTTGTGCTTTGTTTTCTTGGTGTTTATTCCGCAGTAAAAAAATGACTTGGAAATATTATTCTCCAGGTCAGTACACTATGACGATACCAAATGTGCATACTTTATTTTTACTTAACCCCTTCACCACTCACAAATTTTACGTTTTGTTTTTTTCAAGAGACAAAACTTTTTTGATTTTTCCATCAAATATAGCCATATGAGGGCTTGTGTTTTGCAGGACGAGTTGTACTTTTGAATTTAACCATTAATTTACCTTATAGTGTACTGGAAAATGGAGGAAAAAAATTCCATGTGCGGTGAAATTGCAAAATAAAGTCAACTCCACAATAGTTTTGGGTTTTTTTATTTACCATGTTCCCTCTATGGTAAAATTGACCTGGCAATGTAATTCCCCAGATCACTACGAGTTTGTAGATACCAAACATGTATATTTTTTAATTTTATTTAATAAATTAAAAAAATTGTAAAAAAAATAAATACAAATTTGCACTTTTGTTGACATTTTCCAAGAACCTTTATGTAGATGTGATGTTTTCGTTGTCTCTTATTGAATTATATTGCAATGTTGCAAAAAAAACATAATTCTGGTGCTTTGATTTTTTTTTCAGATTAATTCATTTTTGTTCACTTTTTATTGTTTTTACTCATCCCTTTAGCAGATTTGAAGGTGCGATTTTCTGATCACTTATGCTGTACCGAGCGGCGCATCAGCACAAATAATGACTTCCTATTATTGCTGTCACACAGACGGACTTCACAGGAAGTTTGTCATGACAGAGACAAGGGGTCATCAGCTGACCCCTGACTGTCATGACAGCCTATCGGCTCCTTGAAATCACATTTCAACCCGTCTGCCAAGTATAATGGAAGTGAATGGGGAACTCCAGCATATTCTAGAAGATCTTCCAGAAAAATGCTCAAGTTCTCCATTGACTTCCATTAAGCTCAGTACACAAGTTGAGCCCATCCGAGTATCTGACTGCTCGTTATGAATACTGATCACCCAAGCTTGGTAGTGCTTGCTCATCACTAGTTGATACCAAAAATGTGTATTTTTTTTATTTTTAACATTTCTTTATTGTTAAATGTGGAATAGGGGAGTGATTCATTTTTTTTTAAGTTTTTCTATTTTTGTTACATTTTTAAAAACGTTTTTCTTTACATTTTACTTTTTTCGTTAGTCCACCTTATGGGACTTGAGCCTGCGATTGTCTATACAGCAATACCACAAAACTGCTATACATAGTAAAAATTGCTGTCTTCTATGATACCAGCTACATGCTAGACATCACTGGAGAAATCACATGACAGGTACGGTACGGGAACAATCCCATCACAGTGAAGCAGAGAGATAGCCGCCCAAAATTTTGTCCAGCCAGATCAAAGCACTTAAATGCCACTGTCTTCAATTTAAGAGGTATTTCAGAGGTTAACACCAGCGATTGATGAGTGCACCAATCACTACTGTTAGAGGCAGATGTCAGCTATATAATATATCCAGCATCTGCTTCTGAGCCTGCTCCAAAGTCCCTAAAATGCTTCGTGATAGATATATTCTTCATGAGGCATGAAGGTGTCAATGCCACTTCTATGTGTATGGAATCAGAGGGTCAAGTGTAGTAACATGTACTCTCTCACCTCTGATCACATAGGCATTACACAGATGACCTCAACAGTAGATACATCACTGCCTCTACCTAGTGATCATGTTCTTCTCTGTACATCAAATTTTTGTTATCAAAGTACATTTGAAAAGGAAGTGTGTAAATATCAGCGCTCTATATCTAAATTTTTATCTACATCTATTTATCTTGTTTTTGTTGGAACATTTCTATATACTTATCACACTTCCTCCTAATGTATACATTACTACTTTATTTGTAATAGGGTGGATATAAACTAGAAATCAATGAAAAGAAGAAAACTACATGTCTAGAATGTTAAAGTAAACTACATATGAATATACCATAGAAGCAAACTATATATTTAGGATATCACATGAAATGGGCTTTCCTTATCAGACCCCATTGATTTTACTGTTGGCATGTTTGCCCTTTGCTTTACCTAATTTTTAGTTTTGAAGAAGGAGGGCCTTATTTGTAGTATTACAGTCGTAATGTAATTTCCTTTTTATCTGATAACATCTTGTAGCTTACCTCTGCCATCTGAAAATATCTCACGCACAAGCAGAAATAAATGAAAGGAAACCGGTCGGATTAAAATATTACGCTGAGCTGAAGTGTCAGAAAACGAGAGGAGCAGTCAGTGGAACAGGCAGTGATACGTTAGGTGAGTTGTATACTTCTACTCAGTGAATCTTGTATAGTTGAGATACGTTCCAGGATATTACTACTAATAGTATTTATTTAAAGGAACAAGTCATGAGAAAATCAGTCACTTGTGTTTTGTGTATAGGCTGCTTAAAAATATATTTAAATGTATATATACACTATATGGACACAAGTGTTGGAATACAGTGCCTTGAAAAAGTATTCAAACATCTTTGAACTTTTCCACATTTTTTCACGGTACACCCACAAACGTTTATTAGGACTTTATGGGATATTCCAACTCTATTTAGCATATATTTGTAAAGTGTAAAAGAAATTATACTTGTTTTTTTAAATATTTAAAAAATATAAATCTGAAAATTGAAATGTGCATTTGTATTTAGCCAATCTGAGTCAATACTTTGTAGGATCACCTTTAGCTGCAATTACTGCTGCAAGTCTTTTGGGGTATGTGTCTACCAGCTTTTTATATCTAGAGTCTAAAATCATTTCACTTACACTTTACAAATATTTGCTACTTAGTGTTGGTATATCACATAAAATTACACATAATTACACAACATTAACAAAAATTAAAATTTTTAATCCGACTTGTAGTGGGTACATTTCTATTGATTTCACAACGTAAAACTCCATGTCCAAAACAGTAGGTTATGTTGGGTGTTCCCAGTATGCAGTGCTAAGTACCTATCAAAACTGGTCCAAGGTGGTGGTAGGCCAGCGACATAAATATTTGTATCATAGATTAGAGATGAGTGGTGTTCGAATTGAACTTTTCGCCAATCTCTAATTAGACCTGTTTTAGGTGATGTTCAAGTCGTTCGACGAACGCGAACAATTAGCTTCAAGTTCGACAGTTCGAGGTTATGTTTGATAACGGTTCGATCACCAAAAGCATAACTGGCTTTTCACAGTAATACTGTCATTCAATGTTAATACAGTGAAACCTTGGTTAACGAGAACAATCCGCTTTGAGAGTGTGCTTTTTAACCAAGTTACTCGTTCAGCAAAGCAAGATTTCCCATAGGAAATCATTGCAATGCAGACAATTCCTTCCACAGCTTGTTAAATGTCCCATCCTGGTCCCCTATTGTGCCATTCCACACATGCACAAACACACACAGACATACACAAACATACACGCAAACACACGTTACGCTCACCTTACCTTCCGTTCCATCGCCGGCCTCCTGGGACTTGCAGTTCATCGGTACAAGATGTGTATCGGGTAACCATCGCGACCGATGCCGGAACTTCTACTGACAGGGCACTGACGTCAAAGGCAGGAGCCGCTTGTACCGGCGAACTGCAAGTCCGAGGAGGCCGGCGATGGAACGGAAGGTAAGGTGAGCATAATATATGTGTGTGCGTTCGTGTTTGTGCATGTTTTGTATGTGTTTGTGTTTGTCTGCCATTGTTTTCAATGGTATTCGAAGGCGTTCGAAAGTGTTCGACGAACGTTCGACTAACGTTTGACAAACACACCCCTCAAGTTCGACGAACCGAACCGAACTCGAACACTAGGGTTGTGGCTCATCTCTATCATAGATAGGCATTTTGTTCACCTAGGATCCACATTTATACAGGATTGAGCAGGTAAATACAACCAGATAAACTGCCTAAAAACTAATCACTCAATATTTTTTATGAAAAATAAAGATTTTCTTTTTCCGTATGTTTAAATACAATCCAAGGAAAAATAATGCAGCTGTAAATACGAAAATAAATATGGATATGAGCCCAAACAGGTTTCCCTGTAACAGATAATATTTCTCTCCATAGATTTTGCTGACAACAAGATAACATGTGATCTTTATGAATTGTGGTGTGCTGAGTCCAAAAATCACATCCATTTTCTCCAGTCACATCCATTTTTTCCACAAAACGCTATTTAGTTAGGAACTCTTCCAGTAATCACGAGTGATGTGCGAATAGAAAGTATTCACGTTCGGATAAAGCTTACCGAATACCAAGTACCGTATATGCCGGCGTATAAGACGACTGGGCGTATAAGACGACCCCCAACTTCTGCCCTAAAAATATAGAATTTGGGATATACTCACTGTATAAGACTACCCCGCTCCCAAATGAAAAAAAGTCTGCTTTGATTGCAACATGTTAATTTTAATTCAAATGCATATGACATGCAGGTACTGTATATAGCATGACATCTTGTGATACATACGGTATTCAGTATGCTTCAGTATGCTAAGAGCAGGGGGCCGCACTGTGTGAGGAAGTGTTTTTTTTACTGTCCAGTATAACCAATAGGATTAGTGCAGGGGCGGGGGAGTCACCGGGCCGAGAAACCAGCATGTAAGCTCTTCATTAATGTCCCTGCATGGATGCAAGGGGAATCTGGCGTTACTGCACTAATCCTATTGGTTATACTGGACAGTGAAAAAAAAAACACCTCCTCACACAGTGCGGCCCCCTGCTATATATCCGCTATATATCCGCTGTATATGCTGTATGATATACCAGTACGGGGCCGGGCTGTGTATCGCGTTTCCATAACGACGAGGCAGGAACTTCCCTGCTAGAGCGCTGACGTCAAGGCAGAGCTGCTTGCCTCTGATTGGCCAGCGCTCTGCCATTCAGCAGCGGTGACAGGAAGTTCCTCCCTCGTCGCTATGGAGGCAGAATCCAAGCGTGGAACGGAGTGGAGCGGCGCACTACAGCACCCAGGTGTATATCCGGCGTATAAGACGACCCCCCACTGTAGCCATTATTTTAAGGGGGTAAAAAGTCGTCTTATACGCCAGTATATACGGTACTGTTCCAGTATTCGCTACAACAAGAAAAATGCTTTGGTTCCCCATTGACTTGCATTAGGTTCATTATTCACGACGAATACCGGAATAGTACTTCGTTAAAAAAAATCTGAACACAAATAACGGCTATTCGCCCATCACTAGTAAAATCAATAACATTATACATAATTTTAATTATATTAGTATACATGTTGAATATGCAATTGGTATAACTAATAGGAAGACTGCTTAATAAGCCGTTAAAAACATCAGAATTTTATGACTGTATTGGACAGCAGCATTCAGTTGTTCAAAAGGCTTACAAGCCACAATAAATTTAATTTCATTAAAAAGGTTTTTGTTGAATATGTTATCCAACACGCAGATAGTTAGTTGCTGGTTCATGAATGATCCTGATATATTCTGTTACATTTGTGGTTGTTTTACAACACCCAAAGGACAAATATCTGGGACTTTACGTAAAGCTTATCATGCATATTTCAGGGCTAAACCTTTGGCACTACAGAAAGTATACAGGACAAGTGTTGATAACCTAAAACAGTGGCCTAAAGGCCACGTCACACTAAGCAACATCGCTAGCAACATCGCTGCTGAGGAACGACTTTTGTGACGTAGCAGCGATGTTGCTAGTGATGTCGCTGTGTGTGACATCCAGCAACAACCTGGCCTCTGCTGTGAGGTCGCTGGTTGTTGCTGAATGTCCTGGACCATTTTTTAGTTGTTGCTCTCCCGCTGTGAAGCACACATCGCTGTGTGTGACAGCGACAGAGCAACAACTAAATGTGCAGTGAGCAGGGAGCCGGCTTCTGCGGACGCTGGTAACCACGGTAAACATCGGGTAACCAAGAAGCCCTTACCTTGGTTACCCGATATTTACCTTCGTTACCAGCGTCCGCCGCTCTCAGCTGTCAGTGCCTGCTCCCTGCACACATAGCCAGACAACACATCGGGTAATTAACCCGAAGTGTACTGTGGCTAGGAGTGCAGGGAGCAGGGAGCCGGCACTGGCAGTGTGAGAGCGGCGGACGCTGGTAACGAAGGTAATATCGGGTAACCAAGGTAAGGGCTTCCTGGTTACCCGATATTTACCGTGGTTACCAGCGTCCGCAGAAGCCGGCTCCCTGCTGCCTGCACACGTAGCAGAGTACACATCGGGTAATTAACCCGATGTGTACTCTGCTACGTGTGCAGGCAGCAGGGAGCCGGCTTCTGCGGACGCTGGTAACCACGGTAAATATCGGGTAACCAGGAAGCCCTTACCTTGGTTACCCGATATTATCCGATATTGACCTTAGTTACCAAGCGCAGCATGCTTCCACGCATCGCTGCTGGCTGGGGGCTGGTCACTGGTTGCTGGTGAGATCTGCCTGTGTGACAGCTCACCAGCAACCCGTGTAGCGATGCTCCAGCGATTCCTGCCAGGTGAGGTTGCTGGTGGGATCGCTGGAGCGTCGATTAGTGTGACATCTCACCAGCGACCTCCTAGCAACTTACCAGCGATCCCTATCAGGTTGTATCGTTGTTGGGATTGCTGGTAAGTTGTTTAGTGTGACTGGGCCTTAAGGCGGGCTTTGCACACTACGACATCGCAGGTGCGATGTCGGTGGGGTCAAATTGAAAATGACGCACTTCCGGCATCGCATGCGACATCGTAGTGTGTAAAGGCTCGATGATACGATTAATGAGCGCAAAAGCGTCGTAATCGTATCATCGGTGCAGCGTCGGCGCAATCCATGATTACGCTGACGCGACAGTCCGATGTTGTTCCTCGATCCTGCGGCAGCACACATCGCTGTGTGTGAAGCCGCAGGAGCGAGGAACATCTCCTACCGGCGTCACTGCGGCTTCCGTAGGATATGCGGAAGGAAGGAGATGGGCGGGATGTTTACATCCCACTCATCTCCGCCCCTCCGCTCCGATTGGCCGCCTGGCATGTGACGTCGCTATGACGCCGCACGACCCGCCCCCTTAACAAGGAGGCGGGTCGCCGGCCAGAGCGACGGTCGCAGGACAGGTGAGTCCATGTGAAGCTGCCGTAGCGATAATGTTCGCTACGGCAGCTATCACAAGGAAATCGCTGCTGCAACGGGGGCGGGTACTATCGCGCTCGGCATCGCAGCATCGGCCTGCGATGTCGCAGCGTGCAAAGTACCCCTAACAGTCAGAGAAAAAGTCTTAGCTTTAGTGTTTACAGTGAGACAACTTGGATCATAACTATTTCAGAGCATCCCGCCAAAAAATGTTTCCCCTAGCAATTAAATTTTACACTATTGTTTTCTTGGTTAGATGATAGACTCTTTTTTTCATGAAATATAATATGTGCTATTCTTCAGGATTTCTTATTACCACTAATGACTTTAAAATCTTTAAATCTTTAATAAAAGATTTCTCATTTGTGAAAAAAAAAAATGACGTACTGCATATTTTTTTGGCTTCATATCAGGAATCAGCAACTTTCATTTGGTTGAGATCTGCAAAAACACTTAGGTCAGCAGAATTTTTTGTTTTTCAAATTTAGACCAATGTAATCTGTCCTTAACTGTTCCCATTGATTTCGTCATTATCTTCCTTTATATGCTTCAATTTTTTTTATTGATTTATATCCATTAAAAACTCAATATATAGCGGGTTTTCATATATTTTTATTAAAATAAGGTTAACAAAGTAACATATAATATCCACACAATCAAGATATTATTATGCGTAGCATACTATTATTTGAATACATCTGGGCATCTATTGTATGAATACAACTTTTTTATCTGGGGGGATAGGTATAGGAAAAGAGAAAGGAGAGGGGAGGGGGAGGTAAAGTAATTACTTTATTGGGGATGAAAAAGGGAGGAGTATATAGCAACGTGAACAAAAGCCCAGGATCAAAACTCTCATTCTCTACAGTGTGCTTCAGTTCAGTTCTTCAGTTTTGAACTCATAGAGTTACACACAGCAAAAAAAGTGGAAGTCTGATTACATAACTCTATTTCTCATATGTATAATGAAACCTTGCCTTTTCAATATCCGCTCACCATGGGATTTGACCCCTGGGGGTTAAAAAAGAATAGAAAAAAATATATAATTCTTTTTTCAAATTGCCTTTATTTTCCTAGGCTTACAGAGACCCTTTCTAAATGTACATTATGGTAATAATTAAACTGTGTGCCATCTATGATCCACTTTGTGTTGTTTTTCTTCGGGTGAATAGATCTGTAATAGGGTACATAGCACAATTTACAGAATTCAACAGAAAAAATTGGCTTGACCTAGAAGACAGTAAAACCGCATGCATTTCTGTTGGCTCTGTAACTCTGTACAACCCTGTAAAATGTGTCAACTCCACAAAGTTATTTTATATTTTGTACACAATTTTTATTTTAATAAAACCATTATTATACTCAATTTTGATTTTGTATGACTAACTGATAATGTAAGTCAAGCAAGAATATTTATAAAGAAAAAGAACAAATTGGTCTGTAAAATAAAAATAAAAAAAATTATGGGTCTTACTGAATTGGGGCACAAACCATTTTATAAATAGTAAGATGCAAAAAATGTTTTTTTATAAATTTGGTATCGCCATAATTTAGTAACCTGCTAAATAATCTTACCACACAATGAATGTTGTAAAAACTAAAACTAATTTAGGTGGATTTTCACCTCTTTTGATCTTTTTGCCATTTTTTACGTAAATAAAGTAAAATGAATGATGCAACTTTACAATTCAAAAATAAACTCATCCCACAAAAACAAGTCTACATGGAGCTATATCGCCAGAAAAACAAATTATGCTAATTAATGGATCTTGGGAAACAGGCAGAAAGAAACAAAAGGTCATAAATGAAAATTGGAAAAAAGACTGACTGGAACACCTATGTGTGTGAATTAGGTGCTAGCCTAAAAATACATGACTATAATACAGATAATAAGTTGCACACTAACTACTAAAAATATAAACATAAAAATTGGTAAAGCATTACTACTATAGGGATACTATGAACAATGAAAAATACATTTAGCTGTCTCGAAAAAATTAAATACATGAAAAATGGTATTGCAAAACTGCTATGAATATTTGAAAGTAGTAGAGATGTATAGGAAACGTATTGATCAATGCAAATGAGCACGAAGACCAACGACAAGGTAATCACTAATTTTTCGGGAACCTAACCTTAATATCTCTCTATGTGCTGTTAAAATATTTTATCTCAATCGATTTGCTACCATGTTTCCCCAAAAATAAGACAGGGTCTTATATTATTTATTGCTCCTAAAGATGCGCTAGGTCTTATTTTCAGGGGATGTCTTATATTTTCCCATGAATAATAATCTACATTAAAGGCGGCTTTACACACTACGATTTATCTGAGGATATGTTGTCGGGGTCACGGATTCCGTGACGCACATCCGGCATCGTTAGCGACGTCGTTGCGTATGACACCTACGTGCGACTCCGAACGATCGCAAATAGGTTGGAAATCGTTGATCGCTAACACGTTGTTCAGTTTCAAAATTTTGTTTGTTGTTTGGAACGCAGCAGACATATTGCTACGTTTGACACCCTGCCAACGACGAACAACATCCACATGACCGCCTTGGTCCAACAATATATCGCTGATCGCTGTTGCGTCGTTGTGAGATGTGTATGTGTGACAGCTAATAAACGACCTATGTGCGATCTCGGCAAATCGTAACTACGATCTGGGCATGTCACATCGCTACTGAGATCGTCAGATAAATCGTAGTGTGTAAAGCGGCCTTCACTCTTGAACAAAAAAAATCAACATTTATTCAAATGTAAATTTAATCATATTTTGAAACATCAACATTTGGTGTTAATCCTATTACTGGTTAAGATACATTTATCTGATATGCTATTCTCATGGTGCAGTCCTATAATGCATACCATATTTACAAAGGTTTAAATTATTCTCTATGTACTGCTAAGTTTACCCCCACAAGAAAGCACACACCCCCTAAAAGAATCACACTTACCAGACTCCAAACAATTTGAGTTGGGCTCTCACATACAAATTTGAGTCGATGTCTGCCCATCCGGGACATGGGCACCACGGTCCCGGATGGGCAGTTATCTATCTAAAATCCTATTGATTTCAACTATTCCCAAAACGTTGTGTAATCTGATGAAGGTCGTTTGACCGAAATATTATACACAACTGCTTGTTCCAATAAAGAATTTCTTCTATTTCTCAAACCATATATGAGTGCTGGATTTTTGGATTCATTGTTTTTTTATACAGTCATATGAAAAAGTTTGGGCACCCCTACTAATGTTAACCTTTTTTCTTTATAACAATTTGGGTTTTTGCAACAGCTATTTCAGTTTCATATATCTAATAACGGATGGACTGAGTAATATTTCTGGATTTAAATGAGGTTTATTGTACTAACAGAAAATGTGCAATCCGCATTTAAACAAAATTTGACTGGTGCACCTCAACATAAAAGTGACATTAATATTTTGTAGATCCTCCTTTTGCAAAAATAACAGCCTCTAGTCACTTCCTGTAGCTTTTAATGAGTTCCTGGATCCTGGATGAAGGTATATTTGACCATTCCTGTTTACAAAACAATTCCAGTTCAGTTAAGTTTGATGGTCGCCGAGTATGGACAGCCCGCTTCAAATCATCCCACAGATGTTCAATGATATTCAGGTCTGGGGACTGGGATGACCATTCCAGAACATTGTAATTGTTCCTCTGCATGAATGCCTGAGTAGATTTTGAGCGGTGTTTTGGATCATTGTCTTGCTGAAATATCCATCCCCTCCGTAACTTCAACTTCGTCACTGATTCTTGCACATTATTGTCAAGAATCTGCTGATACTAAGTTGAATCCATGCGACCCTCAACTTTAACAAGATTCCCGGTGCTGGCATTGGCCACACAGCCCCAAAGCATGATGGAACCTCCACCAAATTTTACTGTGAGTAGCAAATGCTTTTCTTGGAATGCCGTGTTTTTTTGCCTCCATGCATAACGCCTTTTTGTATGACTAAACAACTCAATCTTTGTTTCATCAGTCCACAGGACCTTCTTCCAAAATGTAACTGGCTTGTCCAAATGTGCTTTTGCATACCTCAGGCGACTCTGTTTGTGGCGTGCTTGCAGAAACGGCTTCTTTTGCATTACTCTCCCATACAGCTTCTCCTTGTGCAACGTGCGCTGTATTGTTGACCGATGCACATTGACACCATCTGCAGCAAGATGATGCTGCAGGTCTTTGGAGGTGGTCTGTAGATTGTCCTTGACTGATCTCACCATTCTTCTCTGCCTTTCTGATATTTTTCTTGGCCTGCCACTTCTGGGATTAACAAGAACTGTACCTGTGTTCTTCCATTTCCTTACTATGTTCCTCACAGTGGAAACTGACAGTTTAAATCTCTGAGATAACTTTTTGTATCCTTCCCCTGAACAACTATGTTGAATAATCTTTGTTTTCAGATCATTTGAGAGTTGTTTTGAGGAGCCCATGATGCCACTCTTCATAGCAGATTCAAATAGGAGAACAACTTGCAAGTGGCCACCTTAAATACCTTTTCTCATGATTGGATATACCTGCCTATGAAGTTCAAAGCTCAATGAGGTTCCAAAACCAATTTAGAGCTTTAGTAAGTCAGTAAAAAGTAGTTAGGAGTGTTCAAATCGAGAAATTGATAAGGGTGCCCATACTTTTGCAACGGTCAAATTTCGTTGCACCGTCGCATTTACAATCAGAAAATTTGCAGACACCCCATGTGACTCAAGGAACGTCATAGACTATGTTTTGATGGGAAAATTTAACCCTGCGCTTTACAGTTACTCTCCAAAAAAACCTGCCTCCATTAAAGTCAGTAGAGCTGGGAACTAGAGGTTGTTATGTCCTGGTGGTGGATACTCTGGGCCGTGCATCGGACTCCTCCAGTGAGGCAACCCGGAGCTAACCCCTGTACAGGGACTGTCCGATCACCCCACCAGAGGGCCTAGATGCACGGTAGCCGGAGCACTAATGGTACAGGAACAGAGTCCTTCAGGAGACTGGGATGAAGATGTCTCTGGGACCACGGAGCTCCTGGAGGTAGTCCAGATGACGAGGCTGAGTTTCAGGTGCCAGGTAGAGACGTCAGGTGGGATCCAGGTCCAGCTGAACACGAGGGCAGAGGTCAGCGGGTGAAGCCGAGGATCGGAGACGGGTTCAGGCTGAAGAAGATGGTGGGGTCACAGCCGACAGTCACCGAAAGACTTCCTGGGCGAACCGTGGTTAGGACGGGGTTAGAGTGGCAGGACGGGCTCTGCGAAAGACACAGGATTAATAGGAGACAAGGCAAGAGGGGACCTGAACACCTAGCTTAGGGAAACACGTTGAACAGGCACCGCCCACATGGAAGGAAGGTCCTAATATACCCTGTACTTGAATTTAGCAATATCCTGTTTCTGGAATGCTGGCCCTTTAAGAGGAGGTCAATGACCGTGCGCGCGCCCTAATGCAGATGCGCAAAGCCCGAGTGCCGGAGACCAGAGCAGGAAGCGGTGCAGATGATGCAGGAGAGCCCAACAGTGTGTCCTGGGTCGCAAGGGAACGCCGGAGCGGGGGACAGGAAGCATGGAGGACACAGAGGGGGAAGAGTGAGCTGTGTAGCTGTGGGCAGGAGGACCGGGGACCGGAGCGGTGAGTGAGGGATGGCGTCGGGACCCGGGGAGCGTGACACAGGTCATGAATGTGACGACTTGGACTCTGTCAATGCTTAGCAAGGGTTACATTTCTTAAAATTCAGCCAGACATGAAGATAGTTTGTTTATAGATGGGGGATAATCCCTCATTGTTTCTACAAGACTCTTGTTGACTCACGTAATTGTTTTGGCCACTGAAGGCCAGACACCCAGATAGCTCAATTATGCGAACTTCCCATTGTATTACTAAGTGAATTGCTAGATGTGATGTAACGTACCTGTCTCACCCTTGTCTCTGGATATTTGAATATAGCTTGAAATCTAGCCAATAAGAGCACAGTCTTTTCCACCAATCGTGAAGACCCCAATGGTCTGAATGGAAAGCTCAGGGGTATAAGAAGGAGGACTGTCCATTGCTCAGAGAGACTCTTGCTACATGCTACCAATCTAGGACCTGCGGATCTGATTGTCAAGCCATAACCAAAACTGGATTATAATACTATATGGACTTCAGAATCGAATGCAAGCATTCGGCTTTGATATCAAGAACTACATAAGGAAGGAATCCAGCTTGGGACAACCCAGTCATCTGTTTACAGACTTTGCGGACCTCAGCCAGCTTCCTACATCTGGCGTTATTCCATTCTCGGTGGGTGCCCGCCAAAAGCGGGGTGCTGCTGGATTGGAGTAAGTAGCCCTGGAAGCTCTGAGGCACGGACCTACTAATCCCTGGTGAGCCAGTGGAAGGGTGAGACTCTGTTGCCTGTTACATTTGTGTGTTTTGCTGGTTATGTGCTATGTGCCGTTAATTGTTTCGGGATCCAATTCCCTCACCTTGTGTTGTCTGAGTAGTGTTCCGCCCACGGTTAAGGAGGCCAGCGTTTAGTTGGGATGAGCCCTAGGCCACGCTATCTTTCTAAAGGCGGCCGGGCCAGCGGACGAGAGCACCCACTGACCCCGTGTCTCCACAATGAATAGCAGCTCTGATTGGTTGTTATAGGACATTCGTAGTATAGGAAGCTTATGTGTGAGGTAATATGATTTCCGTAGAGAGGCAGATAGAGACGGACAGGGAAAGAGACAGACAGGGAAAGAGACAGAGAAGGAAAGAAACAGACAGAGACAGGCAGGCAGACAGGGAAAGAGACAGACAGAGGCAGACATGAAAAGAGAAAGACAGGGAAAGATACAGACAAAGAGACATACAGACAAAAAGACAGACAGACAGAGAGATAGAGAAATAGACAGACAGGGAAAGACACAGACACAGGGAAAGACACAGACAGACAGGGGAAGAGACAAACACACAGGGACAGAGAAATAGAGAGACAGACAGACAGACACTCTGAGACAGACAGACACACAGACAGAGAGAGACAGACACACAGACAGACACACAAATAGACAGGTAGACCGAGACAGACCAGGAAAGAGACAGACAGAAAGACAGACAGAGAGACAGATAGACAGATACAGACAGACAAAAAAAAATACAGGGACAGGTGGACAGACAGATAGATATAGACAGAGACAGACAGACAAAGAGATACAGAGTCACACAGGCAAAGAGACAGACAGAGAGAGACAGACAGATAGAGACAGACAAACGGAGAGATAGAGAGAAAGACAGACAGACAGAGACTGAGAGACTGGGAGAGAAGGAGAGACATAGAGACAGTTACTATCCCGGGCAACGCCGGGTACTACAGCTAGTATATATATCTATATACACACACAACAAACATTAAAAAAATTACAGTCTGACACTCGTTATCTCATCTTCTATAATCCTGTGGTTATGCAAGACTATATGTTACTTATGAAACACATTCTGTATATGAACCTCTCTTATGGATTTTCTTTTGGAGCAGAAGACTCCTTCCTGCAAAAAAACAAGCTCTCATATGGTCACATACTGTATGTCTCTTAGAAGAATAGAAGGAAAAATACAAAATTCCTAAATAAAAAATTGTCTGCATGCAATTTTTGTTTTTTACATATGCATAGATTTCTACTCTTCTTCTAAGGGTCATAACTTTTTTTTTCATAGATATATGAGAGCTTGTTTCTTGCGGAAAATGTTGTACTCTGTAAACTATTTTGCCATACAATGTGCTGAAAAATGAGAAAAAAAATCTAAATGAGACGAAATAGTCTGCCAATATTTTTAGTGTTTTTGTCTTTATGTTGTCCTCTGGTACAAATAATCTGGCAGTATGATGCTCCATAATCTACCAAACTTACATAAGTAGTGAACATTTTTTCAGAAGTTTGTAAAACAAAAATAATTCTTGGTTTCTGATGACATTTTCTGAAAGACTTTTTTTTCCCCATTGATTGAGCTGTAAAAGGGCTTGTTTTATGCGTGATTAGCTGATAGTTTTCAGATCAATTTGGGATACAAACTATTGTTTAATCGCTTCTTATTGCATTTTGTTAAGGAGCTTTCGTGACCGAAAACTGCAATTCTGGCATTTTGATTTTTTTTTTCACTTTGTGGTGTCAACCATATGAGATAATGCATTTTATGTGATATTTGTTTATATTTTTAATTTTTTAATGAAGAAAAAGGGGAATTATTAAAATTAACTCCAACACCTGTCTTGGTCACAGATTCAGATTTAGCTTTATTACCATTCCTGGCCACCAGAGGGAGCTCCACACCAGCACCCACTCGGATGACATTCACAACAGCGCGCGTTCCAGCGGTCACACCGACAGCAGAAGAAGCGAGGGCGCATGCGCCGCCCTCTCTGCCGCAAGAATAGAATAGCGGGGGTAACACGATCTTCACAAAGATGGCACCGAAGATAAGCGCTATGCGCAGGCGCCATCTCCGATACCATCTTATTACTGATTACTGAATTACTGAATAGTGAAATTAGCATAGAGAACAGAGAGAGGGAGGAACAACAGGCAATGAGGCAGGAATCCATATGAAAACCCACCCAGATATTATCTGCTCCATTGCAGCTGACACTCAAGCAGCTGCCAATTTTTAAATTTTACTTTTTTTGGATTTGAAAGCCTAAATATCTGAGCTGACCTCTAATGGTATGTATAGAATCAGCCTGATAGTGCCAGTATAGCACTGGCTTTAGCTTTTATACAAAAATCCTAATGATTGGTTCCCTTTAATTGTAACACCTGCCTGGATAAACAGACTCAGGTAGGATGTAATGGACAGACTAGAGGGAAACCCCTCACCAAGCAGGACCCCAGAACCCTGAAACCCTTTAACCCCTATACAGGGATTTGGAATTACACAAGGCCCTGGAGATCTCTACCCGTGGAAGGCTGCAGTCCGGTGAGAGTAGTCGTCAGGCAGGGTCAAACCAGGAACAGCAAAACAGGGACAGAATTGGCAGGCAAAGGCGTAAACAGAAAACGTAGCAGTGGTCAGATCCGGGTCGGGCAGCGAGGTACAAAACAGCAGGCAGAAGGGTAGTCAACAACAAGCAAGTCAGCGCACAGGAATCACAAAACAAACAGCACATGAGCCAGAATCAGAACTATCTCTGGCAGAGGCCAGCAGACAGGAGGGGGAATAAGAAGGGTGTGGTGTCTTCCCATTAGCTGTAGCTGAATGATGGTACTTCAGCTGGGAGACACCCGCCACCTACAGTCAGCCAGCGGTACTGCAGATCCCAAGATAACCCAGCCCAGTGGATGATCGGAGTCTGCGCCCACCGGTGCTGCTGGCATCGACTCCTCTCCCATCACCAGCACCATCCACGGCAGGAACACGGCGTCGCCTGGCGATCGAAGCAGAAGTCGCTGGAGCAGACTCCGGCGGTGACGTAACATTAATGTTGCTGTAAGCCTCTTGACAGTCTCCCAGACTGATTTTCATCTTGTCTTTTCTACATTTTTGAGAAACATCCAGGTCTAGGTAATGTCACTGTTGTGCCAAATGTGAGCCACTTCTTGAGAAATGTTTTCACAGTGTTTCCTGGAATATATAATAGCGCCTTGGAAATTATTTTGAGTACCCTTCTGATTAATAACTGCCAACAGTGAGATCCCTTTGCGGTGTTGTAAGCTGTTTACAGACTGTGGATTTTGCTATAAAATGAAACGAAGAAAATCCTACTAAAATAGCTAAATTTTATATGGAGTTATTTAGAAGCACTATAAATGATGTCAGCTGTGTCCCGACTACTGTTTAACATAAGTTTGAATGTAATTGTGATTCTGAACACCACTACATGTACCGCCCTCGTGGCAGCGGCAGAGCCACTCGGATCCGGAGCCGTGGTCCTCGAAGGATTCTCCGGATCCGGGGGGGACCACACATCCTGGCCCGCCCCTTTGGTCTTTTCGCAGCACTCTCTCGCTGCCCGCGGCCCTCTTGGAACTTCCAGTTCCGGCCTCACAAGGAAGACGAGGGGCGGGGCTTAGGCTTCGCTCACTTTCTAAGAGAAGACGGGGTTTTGGCGTGAAAAATGGTGAAAAATCGCGGAATTGGCGGGAAACAGAATCTTGACTCGCGGTTTTTGGCTTTCAAGGCGCGCGTGTGACAAACACTTCCTCTGAGAGATTCGCTACCCATAGAAAACCCCATCCCTTCTCGGGGTTAAACCGCCGGGTGTACCATATGTGCTGCGGCCCACGGACACAGCACTCTTTTTCCTTCCAGGTTCGGGCAAGCATCTCCTGCTGTTGTCGCTCTTGCGTGGTCATCACTGGCATCATCTGTTGCTGGTGTGGTTGTTGTTCCCAGTAGGGTGCATCAGTGTCCGGCCTCAGCTCCCTATCTGTCTCTGGTTTTACTTGAACTCTGGCGGCCCCAACAGCCGTCGGAATGCCGCCTGGTAGCGGAACAGGCAAACATCTTGGTTCCGCTCTCATAGGTGCAAACTAAAGAACCAACTGCTCCGCAGCCGGGGTTGCAGGGTTCGGGTGCTCCGCCTTTGAGGACAGGTCCGGTGATGCGGCCATGTCTGGTCTGGCCGGTGTCTGGCTGACCGCTGCCATGGCTGGAATGAGGGTCTCGGTCTGGATCTCTGCAGCTGGAGCTTCTGGCAAATACATTGAAAGATCCGCTGGCGAGGTTGGTGGGGGCAGCTCGGCGTCCGCCGAGGATGGGGTAGTTGGTAGTGGAGTGCTCACCGCGAGCGGGGACGGTCCGGATCCCTCAGCCGCTGTGGCCAGATTTGGGCAATCAGTAGGGGTAACCGCTTACCCTTTCTTCACGTGGGATTTCGATCTCACGGACTCGCACCGCCACCGCCAGGCTCCTCATCTCTTCCCGCCAGTGGTTCAGGATGGATAGGAACTGCGTCCGCATTCTCCTGCACAGCTGCTTCGTTTCCTCCTCTATCCATGCCATGGTCCCAGGGACAGCACGCTCTGGGGACCAGTCTCCCTCCGCCATCTTGCCACTGCATCATCCAGGAACGTTGTCACAGAGTCCTGGCGTCCCTGCTCCACGTCCGCTAGTTACACATCCTGACCCGCCCCTTTGGTCTTTTCGCAGCACTCTCTCGCTGCCCGCGGCCCTCTGGGAACTTCCAGTTCCAGCCTCACAAGGAAGATGAGGGGCGGGGCTTAGGCTTCGCGCACTTCCTAAGAGAAGACGGGGTTTTGGCACGAAAAAATGGCAAAAAATCACGGAATTGGCGGGAAACAGAATCTTGACTCGCAGTTTTCAGCTTTCAAGGCGCACATCACCCAGGTAAGTGGGTCCTGCTCGTATCATGTTCGTGATACCAGGTTTTTCGAGGTGTACCACCCCGATCCGGGAGGTCCGCGCGGACACTCGAATTAAAAGAAGGGGGGGAGTTTGTACAATTGGATTAGGAAGTTCGTGACACCACCCACAGTGCATGGTAATGTGAGGGACCACCGCTGCTGTTGGGGAGCCCTGTGACGATGGTGTAGCAGCAGGACGTTTAACCCCTCCGTGGGTAGGGGGTTTGTGTCCCGGGGCCCGTTGGATGGTTGGTGCTTGGGGTGCCATAGGGGATAGGAAAAGGGTTTTTCAGTGTACTCACTCAGTCCAAAAATAACAACACCGACAACTTGTAAACCAGAGTTCTGAGCACCACTGCAGCTTGTAGGGAGCACGCTGGGGTCCGTGCCCTTGATGTTGCTGTTAGCCTCTGGCCCTTTCCTTGGCACCTTTGTCTCTATTTGGACCCTCAAATATAAAACTCTTCGGGTCCAGCTCATCCGTATGGCTAACGGAGTGAGCTTGCTCTCAGGGTTCACGCGTAGGATTTCTTTGGACTGTATTGGGAAAGTCCTATCCCATCGGTGCGCTAGTACCCCAATTTTGGGGCGGGTTGGGGATGAATCTTGAAGTCTTCACCCCTTGTCGGGTAAATTACCGGAACACGTGAAGCTACTTTCCGGCCTAGGGTCCACGTACCCCGTCGTGCCCTGGCCCCTGCCCGGTGATAGCACAAGGCCGCCGGCTGCCCTCCTCGGCAGTCCGTGCCCCTTGACATAATCCCCTGCAACCGGGGTTCCAGCTCCTATCAGGCCCAGACCAACGTCTGCCACCTAGTAACTACAGGAGCCCTGCTCCAGGCCGGTGACCTCTCCCTCTCAGAGAGTAACCTCTGCCTCCTTCTCCTTCCTCTGCTGGCTCACTTCTCTCTTCTCTTGCTCCACTGTCACTTTCTGACTTTCCCCTACCAACCCCCCAAATGGGCGACCCTATTCCCTTCAGGCCCCCCAATGGTGTGTCTGGTGGGTACAGTGTAAAGTGTTCCTAGGATTTTGATTGGCTAAGCTGTTAGCAACACCAAAGGACCAGGACCCGTAACCAAGGAGGAGTGGATACTGTGCAGAAGGGCAGATTGCACAATACCCTGTGACAACCTGATAGGCCAGGGCGTCACATACATCCCTTATTGCAAAAGGTGTTCACACTTACGCAACAAATTATTTTAATTTTGTTATTTTTCTTTCCCACTTCAAAGTATTTCAGTTTGTTTCTCAATTGAATTGTAAAGAATATGGGTAACATTAAAGGTGGAAATAATTCAAAAATTCTTCTTCTTAGTATAATTTTTACATACCAAAAATGTGGAATTTTAACAGGGGCATGTAGACTTTTTAAATCTACTATAGCTACAGTGAAAAACTCCTGTTACAAATTATGAAAATGAGGCTGTGACAAATGTTTAAACAGATATTTCAGGTTCACCATATTAATGAGCTATCTTTAGGACAGGTCACCAATTATAGATAGACTCCTATCCACCTCCTGGCATCCCTACTCATCAGCAATAGTTGGATATAGACAGTGAATCAGGATCAGGACTATCTCAAGTATTTTATCAGATACAGCATCTATTATTATTATTATTATTATTATTATTATTATATTACTACCATTGTTATTAAAGAGGTTATCCATCATGTGATACAATCATTTTTTACTTGTATACATATATTTTGGGTTAAAAATCCTTTCTTTTTTGGGTTTCATAAAAAATATTGCATTGTTTGCCTTCTATTTTTTCCGTGTTGCACTGTCTATTGCTGGCTACAGAATGCGGCAACTAAGAATCTGTCGGTCAGCCCGCTTTGGTCATCTAATAGGAGATCTGCAACTTTTATCCAGAGGCGTATCTGGTGGGGGTGCTGGCAGGGCATGTGCCCCGGGCGCAGCTTTCAGGGGCGCCATCGGGCCACCTGATGCAGCTCTCTGAGTCTCCTCGGCGGCTGTGTTTTGCCACACTGTAGTGGCAGCCGGCCATTCTCTGAGCTAGCTGTCAAGCTGCCAGCTCAAACTCAGAGGAAGTGCGGTGCGGCGGCTGCCACTGATCAATTGTCCTCATATCTTTCAGATATGGTGAGGACAATTGAAGAGGTGACCGCCGGCTGTGACTTCCGGGTTAGAGCGATGCCTGTAGTGCGATCATGTCAGCTGATCACACTACTGACGTCACTCTTCAGTGCCGCATAGGCAGCAGACAATGCTGGTGATAATTGCTCCAGTGTGGAGCTGAAGACACCAAAGAGGAAAGGTATGGAGTGAGGGAGGCAGTATGTATAGACTCAGTATGGGGGGAGACAGGGTGGGGAAGGGGAAGTGTGGCGCACCTGAGGCTTCAGTCGCCACAGAGGTACTGCATCTCAACCAGAGGTTTGGTATTCCATCTTGGGTAAGGAGGAGGTAAACACCGGTTCACAGAAAAGCACAGCCCACTCACTTAGCAACACATCACCAACCTGGTAAGGGTGTGATTATACCCGAACCAGACTGGAGGGGTGGAGTCATCTGTGTGGGAACAGAGGTGTCGTGTGGAGTTAAGGAGAGGAAAGTCTAGTCGGAGGAGTGGAGGAGCAAAGACCTGAGGAACTGGAGCTGGTACCACTTGACCCAGGCATAGAGGGGTCCCAGAGCCCGCGGTAATTGCTACACAAACCCGTGGACTTGTTCTACATATAATCAACAAGTTGAGGGACACGGTCACAATATGGGGACTGGTCCATAGGCTAAAGGAGATTAAACCCACGGGCTCCCTAGTGAAACCAGCGGCTGAGCTGACTCTAACCACTGAAGCTACCACCGCACACGAATCTACTGGATTGGAGTGACAAAACAAGGACTAACAGGGATAGAGTTTCGCGCTGCCCAACAGGGTTCATGGACACCGGACAGAGTTCAGTGAGCGAGGGCGCAAGGCAGGAGGACAAAGCTAGCGCAGAAGTCGACCAGGGAAGGAGCACATTAAAGAAAGGTGGACCGGACTCGACCTCCGAACTACCTGGGATCGGCTGGAGCCCATCACGGTTAATCCCGGCATTCTAAGGGTGGTCCGCGACTTGTGTGTACCTGAGTACAATAAGTAAAACCTCTATTGACTGCATCCCTGAGTCACTTCCTTATTTGCCTGTGTCTGCCATTATAGACTACTACCACCATCTTCCGCTCTGGGGCCCAGCTCTACCTGTGGGGAACTGTACCATCCAAGGTGCGCCACCATCAGCCCCAGAGGTCCCATCCCGCAGTGGCGGCACCCAACTTGCCGCATACCACATGTGGCGTCACGAATAACCCCCATCATCCCCTACATCTTTTATTAAACGACACCGCCGGGGTCAAGGAGCCGAGTCTGGCAACTGCGGCACCCCAGCAGCAGAACCGCGTCCCGGGAACGAGTCGCCCCAGGCCCCGGTGGGCGCATCAGAAGTATCTGTGGACACATTAGGAGTATGGTGGGAGGGAGGAAGGGGAGGGGAAAATACCTATTGACACAGTAGGCCAGGGGAGCAAGGATGGCGAGGGTGAAGTAAAGTGAAGGGCAATTAATTATTCAGAGGAACAGCATAGGGCAGATATTTTTATATAGGAGTATTCAAATCATTCTGCTATTTTTAATGGTATTGTGTCAGGATGTGCTGCAGAAGACCAGAGAGGATGGAAGTCTGCAGGAACGAGCTGTGGATGTGAAAAGTCAACATGGCATCTGGACAAGATGAAGAAAAGAAAGAAGCGGCTCTGATCAGAGACAAAATCATCAATAAGGTTAAATGTATAAGGAAACAATGATCCTGTAAAAGCCAAACAGAGGAAATTTTCTAATGAAACTCCATTGCAAGAAGAATTATTTTAGCTTCAAATATATGTATCTAATCAAGACACATTGCAAGAATTTCAGTCAAGTCTTTCTTGAAAACTACAAAAGCTGAGCTACTTGTGATTTGTAGTCATTTTTCAGTACACAGTTCCACTTTTATGCAAGCAGTTCCAGTAATGTTTTCTCTTTGGTGACCCCAATTATCATAAGGAAATAGCACATACAGCACAAATTAGCATGATAAGCTGCTATTTGAGGACGATATATGCAAAAATTGGATGTATGAATTATCAGTTGGATCACTTCTTTACCTTAGGTTTCATATGTGCATTTATATCTTTGCTTATCATTTTAAACCATCTTGCTTATCTTTACCTAGATATACAGTTGAAACCAGAAGTTTACATGACATGAAATCAGAATAAAACGTTCCCATTTTAGGTCAATTAGAATTAGCTAAATTATTTATATTTGCCAAATGCCAGAATAATGAGAGAGAGAGAGAGAAAGAGAGAGAGATAGAAAGACAGAGAGAAAGAGACAGAGAAAATGTTTTAAGGCACTTTATTACTTTCTGCAAAGTCAAAGGTTTTCATACACTAAAGGGCGCTTTACACGCTGCAACACAAAACCTCATTTTGTGCATATGTGTATCAACATCCGTATGGCAGTTTCGAGCTTGCACAGTGGAGGAATTACCACTATAGGAAGCATAGTGGAAGCTATGGAGTCTTGAATTTGACGGGCCCATCAAAGAATTGTAAAGACTTGGAGGAAAGAGGTTGAGAGACAAGTAAAACATGAATGAGAAGGGAAGGTGATGGCTCTAAGTAAGGACCACTTCACATTGAGTTTTTACTTACTTTCAGTGGTCCCGTCGGAGTTTCAGTCCGAACTCCCAACGCAAAACGTGTTTATGACGCATGCGTAGACCCTCCGGGTGTCCGCATGCAGAAAGCATATACGCCAGAAAATGGTGCAAGACAGAGCACATGCTGACTTCATCTGCTCCATTACGGTCAATGGTGCATGCGTCCGAAACCCGTTTTGTGGAGGGGTTGGACGGATATGCTGACGGGACCAGTGAACGTAAGTAAATGCGCAGTGTAAAACCAGCCTTAAGGGTGCCTTTTAACGCTGCTACATCGCTAACGATATATCGTCGGGGTCACGTCGTTAGTGACGCACATCCGGCGCCGTTAGCGACATCGCAGCGTGCAACACCAAGGAGCGACGATCAACGAGCGCAAAAACGTGAAAAATTGTTGCTCGTTGACACATCGCTTCTTTTCCAAATATTGTTGCTGCTGCAGGTACGATGTTGTTCGTCGTTCCTGCGGCAGCACACATCGCTATGTGTGACACCGCAGGAACGACGAACATCTCCTTACCTGCGTCCACCGGCAATAAGAAAGGAAGGAGGTGGGCGGCATGTTCCGGCCGCTCATCTCCGCCCTTCCTCTGCTATTGGATGGCTGCCGTGTGACGTCGCTGTGACGCCGCACGAACCCCCCCTTAGAAAGGAGGCGGATCGATGGCCAGAGCGACGTCGCAGGGAAGGTAAGTCTGTTTGATGGGTGTTAGCGATTTACCCGTGACGCACAACCGACGGGGGTGGGTACGCTCGCTAGCGATATCGGTACCGATATCGCAGCGTGTAAAGTACCCTTTAGGCTATTATTGATATGAAGTCCTTTGATTGCACTTCTTATAAAGCATTATTGCATAATAAATAATATTAGGAATTAAATAATAGTGCAGGTAATAATCATAATGCCAATGTTCTTGCTCTGCAGTTCATACTACCAAGACCAAAATCATTATTTGAAAATATATTGCTGGTATCCCTGAAACCACATGAGTTAAATGTATATACAGTAAGCAGTTAATATCTTTGGCTATAGGTAATGTTTTATTTTTATTTTTATTTTTTAACTATTGTAAAATTAATTATCTGATTTTATAATGTGGCATCTGAAATAATAAATATTATAAATAGTACTTTACTACTATCTATTTTGTTTCTTTGCAGCGTCAACTGTTGCTTGAAGTCAATGAAGATGGCAGATTCTAATTTAGTGGCATGGTAGGTGTTGTTCTACAATATTAATATACAATATAATAAATAGGTATTCCCGCATTGTTCTGCTCCCTATTCCCGGCAGGGACAATGGCACACTCAGCATCTCGGCAGTAGCTCTTGTGTCCCTAGTCCTTGTCACTAGCTGCCAGGGCCTGTCCAGGCCATGCAGGTCTCTTGGGCCGCGTACTCAGGGCGTGCACGCACACATGTTCTTAAGGGGCCAGCATGTCCTGACACAGAAGTTCCTCTCAGCCATAGGCTAGGTATCTAATGCACCCTCCCCTATGGAAGGTGGTAGGGTAACGTGATCTAACCTTAGAGATGCGATGTTAGTTGTTCTCATGTGTCAAGTCTGATGCTGTATGTGCTAACACTTGTCTGTACCAGCAGTGCCTGCTGTACCTGTCTTACCTGTCATACCCACTGTACCTGCTGAACTCGCTGTGCCATCTGTGCCTGCAGTACCAGCTGTACCTGTGTCGCCCTGGACAAGCCAGGGGCCACAGGTAACAACACCACCACACCACACACTCCCTGTAGGCACATCGAGGTCAGAACACAAAATCCTTGTTGCCCTCCCCAGGGGCTGATGTCCACACCAGGGGGTGGAGCCAGGCGGTTGGTCTCCACCCATCAAGGAGTTCACAGTCCTGGAGGAGGGAAAACACAGGCAGTTAGAGTGAAGCTAGGGAAGTGAGAGGAGAGTCTAGTTTTGAGGTGAAAGTGGAAGGAGCAAAGTTGAAAGTGAGTAGTAGTGAAGTGACAGAGAAAGAGCCTGAAGTTGGTCCGGGTGTGTGGCCCGGACAGAGCAGCAAGGTTGGCAGACGGTGGTGACCGTCTGCAGTGGAGGCCGATTGGAGTCTGCCGTAAGGACCGTGGACGGGTGGTGACCCGGCGGTACCGGACCGGCATACAAAGAGAAGCCAGCACCATTGGCAGGGGCCTTTCGGATCCCGGCAAGGTTTGGAGTCTCCGTGAATTTGCCAAATCCGTTAGTGAAGGGGACCTCCGGGTTTCCAAACAGCCAAGTCCCGATAGAAAGCAACCATCCAACCGAGAAGGGGAGACACCGCCACCGCCAAGGGCAACTGTTTCCCAGGGTCAGCGCCTGCGGGCAAAAGGGGCTCCTCCGGCCTACATCCCAGTCGGGGAGCGGGTTACCGGTGGGAACCCATCGCTACCAACATTGAACTTAGGTGCAGGGAGAGACAGTCATCACCAACCTACAGGGAAGAAGCAACCGCAGCCGTCCGAGGGACCTGTCCATCCAGCCGCTTGTTTACCGTGAACTGTGTGATCATCATTGGGCTGAGTGAGTACCTCCGTGCCGTGCAGCACAGCACTGCCCCTGCGACCCTGCACCTCAACAGGCCCCGCAACCCGCCTGTCATCTATTCCTACCCCATCACTGGGCCCCGGGACAACCAACCCCCTACCCACGGAGGGGAGAAATAACAACAAAGCTGCTCCCTGTCACCGCTCCCGGGATCCCCGTCCAGAGCAGCGGTGGTGCCCACACAATCCCCACAACCGTGGGTGACGTCACGGACAATAAATCCCCAAAACCATTCCCCTTTTCACTCACGGGCGAGGAGCGCCACTCGAGTCCCCGGGATCCGGCCCATCGCTCGAGCCACCGAGCAGCAGCGGCCGCAGCAGCAGCGGCAGCCGGACCCGAGCAGTGGGAGAGAGCAGCGTCCCCTCCTCCACCCACGACATACCCACTACATCCGCTAGTATCTGCTGTTGCTGCTGCATCTGCTACACTTACCAAGTCAGCCATACCCGCTGCACCTGTCTGCACCAGCCATCCAATCTGCACCTGACCACATCAGAGACTGTGCCCATTACGTCCTATGGGGTCAGTTGTCACAGTACCGAGACTCCCTGGAATAGTACTTGGTGGCTACCAGCAGCCAAGCCCTTCCTCACCATCAGAGGCTCTGGTGAATATGCGGTAGTCACTTAGTTATGCTTCTCCAGGTTGAACCATTGCTATGGCCTAGTGTTTTCACAAGCATTACAGTTTGCCTAGGCCATGGATTCCACTGGCTCCAATAGTCCTCAGCTCACAGACCTGCAGCAACAGATGGTACGTCATCGTGAACAACAGGATCGGATCCTGACCTACTTGCGGTCAGTGGACACCCACTTGCAAGTCTTCACACCAATGTCTCCACCTGATCCTGACCCAGCTACAGTTGCCACCCCGGCAGAATATCCAGCTCCAATCCTGGTTTATCTGCTCCCACTCCCCCCATCCGCAGTTTGACGGCAATCCCAATCAATGCAGGGGATTCATAAATTAGTGCTCCTTGGACTTTGAGCTTTTGTCTCCTCAGATCACCTTGGACCAGGCCAAAATGGCCTTTATGGTGTTGCACATGACCAGCAAGGCCCTTGTTTGCTTCAGTCCATTATGAGAAAGAAGTGATCCTGTCGTCTTGAACCTGCAAACTTTCCTGGTGGCATTCCCCAAGGTATTTGAGTTGAGTTTCCTCTTCCATCTTCGCTCCGTAGACTTTGCCAGGGAAATCTCACCATAGGCCAGTATTCCATCCATTTCGGCACCTTGTCCTCCGAGCCAGGCTGGAATAATGAGGCACTGGTGGCTGCATTCTGGGAAGGTCTGTATGATGGGCTCCCAGTGCAAGCCTTATTAGTGTGCATGTCTTATGCTAAGCAGCCGCCCCTCCCCTCTAGTGTGGAGGTTGAGTGGCTGTGACATCAGCATCTTGCACCTTGGTTGCAGCCATATTTATGAGGAAGGCTCACCACATTCTGCGTGTGCACATATCATTTGTCTTGGCTCCTTTTTGGTGTTTTTTTTTATATAGTTCTTTGTGGTTTTTCTAACTAATTCAGTGTAGGGACTCGCAAGTGTGAGAATCCTTGACGAACGGATTGCAAGCTTACATATTTTGGGCCAAAATATAAACTAATATCTCACTATTTGAGGTATGGCACATTTTATCCATTTTTGCAGGATGTGTGTGGACCTTTTGAATTCAGGTGGTTAAATGGTGAGCCTGTCATGTGTTATGTACTCATAGTGCTAACCAACCCGCCTGGACCTGGTGTTGTGCGTCATTTATAGGCCATTATTCAGACACTGTGCGTCTCGTGTATCCATGCGAGATGCACCTATATAGTGCTGTTTAGCCCGCCTGACCTGGGTTTCTGGCGTCATTTATAGGTTACAGTTCAGACACTGTGCATTTCACTCATTATATGATGGGCTCCCAGTGCAAGCCTTATTAGTGTGCATGTCTTATGCTAAGCAGCCACCCCTCCCCTCTAGTGTGGAGGTTGAGTGACTGTGACATCAGCATCTTGCACCTTGGCTGCAGCCATCTTTATGAGGAAGGCTCACCACATTCTGTGTGTGCACATATCATTTGTCTTGGCTCCTTTTTGGTGTTTTTTTTTTATATAGTTCTTTGTGGTTTTTCTAAGGTCTGTATGTAACCCCCTTTTCATGTACAGCACAATGGAATCAATGGTGCTCTATAAATAAATAATAATAATAAAAAGGTCTGTCCGGAAGAATCAAGGACGAGCTGGCTGGTCGTGATGTGCCTTCTTCCCTGGATGGCCTGGTATTGCTGGCTATCTGCATCAATCTCAAATTCCAAGAAGATTCCATAGAGACGAACCGAGTGAAGAAATCATTGCACCTGGCTCCCACCACGGTTCTCGTTGCTTCCTCTGAGTGCATGGAAGTAGATCGTTTGTACCTGGCAAAGCTTCCCAGGGAGTACCATTGTACCACAGAGAGACCTTTCTACTGTGCAAATCCTACTCACTTGATTAATTCTGTCCTTTGAAGCCGAGAAACATCCAAGCCTAGGATCCGTAGGAGAGGCTACCCTAAGTGAAAGCAAGGACTTTCTCCTTATCCATATTCATGTCCATATCCTGTGGCAGCACCTGATTCACCGAGTCAGCCTATATGGACTCTGGTTCCATCAAGTAGAATCTAGCAAGAAAATTTATCTAGAAGTTCTCAACACCAGCTGGAGTCAATGTCACGCTAGGTACAGAGAAGTCCCAAGTGAATGGAGAAAGGGAAGGGGAACACAGTATCTAGAGAAAGGGAAGATGGTGACCCTGACCAAACCTACTGCTGGTCCCTGAGGTCCCTCACAACCCTAGATAGGTTCCACACCTATGCACTGTGCTGGATACCTGACCCTAGGTATCCCTAATGCTGGTCCCAAAATAGAGAACGGATGAGATGAGTCCTTCATCAACCCCACCAAACACTATAGAAGACACAAGGAGGAAACACAGGGGGAAAATGCATGAACTACTTATCCACAGATGACAACAGTAGAAGTTCAGCAAGGTTTGCAGCAATGACACCACAGAGAAGTATAAGCCACCTGCTTGCAACCAAGGCCCGAATGAACTGGAAAAATATCACCAGCACCAGCAACAGAACTCTGTAAAAAAGGTTTTATCTCACATCAGATGTTGATTCAGATGAAGACAGCTGAGCTCTGCTGTTTATTATCCTCCATGTGATTGCGTGCCGCCCCCGTGCCAGCAGTCGGTGCTGCTCAGATCCGGATCTACGGTATGGCTCGAGGGGTTCTCCGGACCCGGGGGTCGCACGGACACTTCGAATAAAAGGGGGACGTATATGTACAGGGTTTTGCAATAAACTGTCTGTGACGCCACCCACGGTGTGTGGTGAGATGTAGTACCACCGCTGCTGTTGTGTCGTACCCGGGGGAGATGTGTTGGCAGCTGGATGTTAACCCCTCCGTGGGTAGGGATGGATGCCCCGGGGCCCAGTGTTGTGCAAGGTTGCAGGGGTCAGCACACTTACAGTTCGGTTGTCCTGGTGCTGGACAAAGCTGCGCTGATGCGTCGAGTCATTAAACACACAGTTCTTTTGGTAAACCAAGGTGATGGTGGCCGGCCTCCGCAGATGGGTGTATCTGGTCCCACACCCGGGCTAGCAGTCAATGCCTTTCTCCTCTGCACTTTGTGTTGCTCTAAGATAGACTTCCCGGTGTGTAACAAGGAGAGTCCATTCCCGGTCCTCTGGTTGGGAGCCGTGCCCATCAGACGCTGACCCGTGGGATCTACCAGGCCCTGGCGGATGCCCTATCCCTCTCTGTGGGTGGTTATCTACTTTTCGGGACATAGGTTGGGACAGGACCTAAAATCCTACCCTCAATTGGTTAATTAGCTAGGCCGTTGGTGCCGGTCCTGGCTTCAGGGTCCAAGTTTCCCTCTGTGCACGGTTTCTGGGTCGGTTCTCCGGTGTCGGCACCAGCGGGCTACAACCCTGTCCACCTTGGATCTCCGGCAGCCGTCTTGCCATCTCCTACTGGCACTGGCTACTGTCTGCCACCTAGCCAAGGTGTCAGGGCTCCGAACCTATGGGGAGATAAGGTATGCACACCAGTGACTATGTAAGGGGAATACATGAAATAGCAGAAACTGCTGTGTGAATACTGACTTGAAAAATCCAATAGCTATATGCAAGAGTGAATATGTGAAAAATGGAATCTGCATTACTGCCATGAACATATGAATCAAGAGAAATTTAGCTACTGAATTGATCAATGCAATAGAGCCCCAACACTACGCCAAAGTATTTCTCTACGTTGGTATGAACATATGAATCAAGAGAAATTTAGCTACTGAATTGATCAATGCAATAGAGCCCCAACACTACGCCAAAGTATTTCTCTACGTTGGGAAATACTTCTCTACCAACTGTGAGACTGTGACCGGGGTTATCTATGACGGCCGGTATGTCTCGCCCCGGTTGTGCTCACTCCATGATAGAAAGTAAATCCACTATAGGGTTAATGCTGTTTCCCTACAGGCTGAAGGAAGGGTTAAATAGAATCAGGAACAAGGGCAGGTGTGCCGGGTGTGGGGGAAGTGACCAGAACTTCCTGAGCCCTCTGCTGGAGAGGCACATGTATTTTGTTATGGACTTTTTGTTTGGACATTAAAACCGTGTGCTGTGAACCTTGATGCCTGGATCCCGTGTCTTCTGCTGCGCAGCCGACCGTGCTACCTCACATATGGTGGAGAATGCAGGCATGACAGCCGGTGAGGTGTAGCATCCATCCCTGGTGACCCAGCTGCGCATGTCCTTGATTCGAGCGGCTATACTACAGCCCAAACCCGGCGACGCCATGGAGGACATACTAAAGCATTTGGCTCAGGCTAATGCACAGCAGCAACAGGCTAATGCACAGCAGCAACAGGCTAATGCACAGCAGCAACAGACCAATGCACACCTGCTCCAATCCTTGCAAGTGCAGGAAAAAAAATTCCAAGAACAGATGGATCAGGCCAATGCACGTCAGCAGCAATCCTTGCAAGTGCAGGACAAAAGGCACCAAGAACAGATGGAGCAGGCCAATGCACGTCAGCAGCAAGCCTTGCAATTGCAGGAAAAAAGGCACCAAGAACAGATGGTTCTCCTGGCCAAGTCGATCCGTGCCGGACCGGCAGCAACAACCCCGGGACCGGGTGACGACGGCAGCGTCCGGAAAGCGGTGAGACAAGCGTTGCAAAAGATGACCCCGGGTGATGATGTGAAAGCGTTCCTGGCGGTGTTTGAGCGGGTGGCCGAGCGGGAAAAGCTGCCGACCCCGCAGTGGGCTGAGGTATTGTCGCCCTATCTGACGGGGGAACCCCAAAAAGCGTACCTGGACCTCTGTGCCGAGGACGCCATTGACTATGTGACCCTGAAAGCCGAAATACTGGCTCGGTTGGGGGTGAATACCTATGTACGGGCTCAGCGGGTAAATCAGTGGTTCTATGAGGAAGCCAAACCCGTACGCTCCCAGGCCTATGACTTGTTGCATCTTGTAAAAAAGTGGTTGCAGCCTGACACTCTGAGCCCGGCGCAAATGGTGGAAAGGGTAGTAGTGGATCGTTTTGTGCGCACTTTACCCGTCACCGTTCAACGGTGGGTCGGACAGGGTGACCCGAGTACCCTGGACCAATTAGTGTCCCTGGTAGAGCGGCATGTGGCTACGCAGGACTTGATACGGGACACTGAGACTTTGCGTACCGCCCGTCGGTCCGGCCCCTCCAAGCCTAGGGCCAAGGACCCACCGCTGACAACGGTACAGGAGTCCCCTACCGTCCCGTCTGAGGCCGCGGCCGCCATTCCTGAGGTCCGGAAGGTTCTGTACCCTAAACGACAACCCATCAAGGGGGTTTCCGTCCCCATTAGATGTTCGCGGTGCCAGCGGGTGGGACATATGGAAGCCCAGTGTCCACTCACCACGGAGCCCATGGATTGTGGGGTTACCCGGCGGGGTTCAATGTATGCTCAGGTGGTGTGTACCGCTGACCTGGTCTCCCCAGAGACGGAGCCCCACTTGTGCCAAATACAGGTGAATGGATGTCCGGTTACAGGATTGTTGGATTCCGGAAGCTTAGTGACCCTTGTGCGATCCACCTTGAGAGCTAAAGTAAAGGCCACAGGACGCACCGTGGGGGTGGTTTGCATACATGGGGACCGCCGCGACTATCCCACGGGGATTGTCACCATCACAGCACCTTGCGGTCAGGTGCAACATGAGGTGGGACTTCTTAACACTCTTCCTTATGACGTGATCCTAGGAAGGGATCTGCCCTATTTTTGGACTTTATGGAGGGGACCCCCTAAGTCCCCTCAGATATTGGTCGGTCCGGGACCTGAGCCCTACAATCCTGAATCCGGGACACCTGCCGTAGGGGTCACCATGATAGGGACAGAGTGTGAACCCGATAGTTCGCCCCTAGAGGTATTGGCAGGAGAGGCTGAGACGGTCGAGCCCATCCCGGAGTTGGAGGCGTCCCCGGATACGTTTGGGACAGCCCAACTCCAGGACCCTACGTTAATACATGCCCGGAGTCGGGTGACAGTAGTTGACGGGGTGGCACAGCTGCCCGGTGCCCAGGTAAGGTACCCCCATTTCGCTCTTAAGCAGGATTTACTCTACCGGGTAGATGAAATACGGGGTGTAGGGGTAGAACAGTTGGTGGTGCCCCAGCCGCATCGCCGGCGGGTCCTCGATTGGCTCATAAACACCTGATGAGTGGCCACCTAGGGGTCAAGAAAACGCAGGAGCGAATATTGCAAAGGTTCTATTGGCCCGGGGTCTTTGGGGAGGTAAAACGGTTCTGCGAAACCTGCCCGGAGTGTCAGCTTACTGCACCCCTGACCCATTTTCGCAGTCCGTTGGTACCGTTACCCATTATAGAAGTCCCTTTTGAACGGATAGGGATGGATCTGGTGGGGCCCCTCGTAAAGTCCGCTCGAGGGCACCAACACATCCTAGTGATCGTTGACTATGCCACCCGGTATCCCGAGGCGATACCTCTCAGACATACTGCAGCAAAGCTTATAGCTCGGGAGTTGTTTGCTGTGTTCTGCCGGGTGGGATTGCCCAAGGAGATCCTTACGGATCAGGGGACCCCATTCATGTCTAAAGTGACCAAAGAGCTATGCCGGCTACTCCAGATCAAGCAGTTGCGTACGTCTGTGTATCATCCTCAAACGGACGGTTTAGTCGAGCGTTTCAATAAAACCCTGAAAACCATGCTAAGAAGGGTGATTTCAAAAGACGGGAAAGACTGGGATATGATGCTTCCCTATCTGATGTTTGCCATACGAGAGGTGCCACAGGCATCCACGGGGTTTTCGCCTTTTGAATTGTTATACGGGCGACATCCCCGGGGATTGTTGGACCTGGCAAAGGAAACATGGGAACAAGAGCCCACCCCCCATAAAAGTGTGATTGAACACATTTTGGGTATGCAGAACCGCATAAGCGCGGTCATGCCAATTGTGAAGGAGCATTTACAGGAGGCTCAGGCCGCGCAAAGCGGCCGCTACAATAGACAAGCCACCGTGCGGACCTTTAAACCCGGGGATCGGGTGTTGGTATTGATCCCCACGGCGGAGAGTAAATTCCTGGCTCAGTGGCAAGGCCCCTACGAGATAAAGGAAAGAGTAGGGGTGGTTAACTATAAAGTATTGCAGCCCGGTAGGCGGAAACCTGAACAAATATACCATGTCAACCTATTAAAACCTTGGCAGGAACGGGAAAGCCTGATGGCTGTTTTTTCCCCACCTCCCTCCTCTTCGGGTCGTTCACATCCGGCTCCAGCGACCTCCGGAGAGGACGAACCGGAAGTAAGGATTGGAGAAGCCCTCACCAAGCAACAGAGGCGAGAGGCCAGACGGTTGGTTCAACAGAACCCCGATGTCTTCTCCGAGCTGCCCGGTAGGACCAGTCTGATACGACATGATATTGTCACCGAGCCCCACCTGAAGGTACGCCTGAAGTCATACCGGGTACCGGAGGCTCGCCGACAAGCCATATCGGAGGAAGTAAAGACAATGTTACGCCTGGGGGTCATCGAAAAATCTCGGAGTGAATGGGCTAGTCCGATTGTCCTAATACCAAAACCCGATGGCTCCTTAAGGTTCTGCAATGACTTTAGGAGATTGAACGAAATATCCAAGTTCGATCTCTACCCCATGCCCCGGGTGGATGAGCTGATTGATAGGCTGGGACAGGCGCGATATTTTACCACGCTCGACCTGACCAAAGGGTACTGGCAGGTGCCACTAACGGAGTCCGCCAAGGAGAAAACCGCTTTTGTTACGCCTGAGGGTCTCTTCCACTATGTTGTCTTGCCTTTTGGGTTACATGGCGCTCCGGCCACGTTCCAGAGGTTGATGGACTTAGTGCTGGAACCCCACCAGGCGTATGCATCAGCGTACCTGGATGACATCATTATTTACAGCTCCGATTGGCAGACCCACTTGGAACAGGTACAAGCGGTGGTGGACGCGCTTCGAACAGCCGGATTGACAGCCAATCCCAAGAAATGTGCATTGGGACTCACGGAAGCCCGCTACTTGGGCTACGTGATAGGCCAAGGAGTGATTAAGCCCCAAATTAACAAGGTTGAGGCGATCCAGAAGTGGCCTAGACCCCTGACCACGAAGCAGGTTAGGGCCTTCCTGGGTATCGTGGGGTACTACAGGAGGTTTGTAAAGGATTTTGCGGGACTATCAGCCCCCTTGACGGACCTTCTCAAAGGCAAGAAGTCCGTCATGGTGCGCTGGACTCCGCAGGCCGAGGACTCCTTCCGGGCCCTGAAGGAGGTCCTGTGCGGACAGCCCGTTCTGGTCAACCCTGATTTCCGGAAGGAGTTCATAGTACAGACTGACGCCTCGGAGATCGGCCTGGGGGCAGTGCTGTCTCAGGTGGTTCAGGGGGAGGAACACCCCGTCACCTTCTTAAGTAGGAAGCTCACCCCTCCCGAGCGGAATTATAGCGTAGTGGAGAAGGAGTGCCTGGCGATCAAGTGGGCCTTGGAGTCCCTACGCTATTACCTGCTGGGACGGCAGTTTCGCTTGGTGACGGATCACTCTCCACTGGTCTGGATGAGGTCCGCCAAGGAACGGAATGCCCGGGTTACCCGGTGGTTCCTTTCTCTGCAAAACTTCCGGTTTACGGTTGAACACCGGGCCGGTAGGTTGCAGGGCAACGCCGATGCCTTGTCCCGCGGCCCGTGTTTGATGGCGGGAGTTCAACCCCGCACGCTTGAACTGAGGGGGGGGTATGTGAGACTGTGACCGGGGTTATCTATGACGGCCGGTATGTCTCGCCCCGGTTGTGCTCACTCCATGATAGAAAGTAAATCCACTATAGGGTTAATGCTGTTTCCCTACAGGCTGAAGGAAGGGTTAAATAGAATCAGGAACAAGGGCAGGTGTGCCGGGTGTGGGGGAAGTGACCAGAACTTCCTGAGCCCTCTGCTGGAGAGGCACATGTATTTTGTTATGGACTTTTTGTTTGGACATTAAAACCGTGTGCTGTGAACCTTGATGCCTGGATCCCGTGTCTTCTGCTGCGCAGCCGACCGTGCTACCTCACACAACGTAGAGAAATACTTTGGCGTAGTGTTGAGGCTCTATTGCATTGATCAATTCAGTAGCTAAATTTCTCTTGATTCATATGTTCATGGCAGTAATGCAGATTCCATTTTTCACATATTCACTCTTGCATATAGCTATTGAATTTTTCAAGTCAGTATTTACACAGCAGTTTCTGCTATTTCATGTATTCCCCTTACATAGTCACTGGTGTGCATACCTTATCTCCCCATAGTGATGTTTTTTTAGGTTTTTGCACCCAGTTCGGACTTAGAATGGTGTTCCAAACGTTATTCCTATTTGTTAGTATTTTTTCGTTTGTGAACCCTCCCCAACCACACCTATTGCCAATCCATATCATACGCATAAATAGCCTGGGTCTCAGCTTCCCATACACGGTAGGTTTTTTAACTGCATGAGAGGACACACACAGGCTAGGGACCCCAACGTAGAGAAATACTTTGGCGTAGTGTTGGGGCTCTATTGCATTGATCAATTCAGTAGCTAAATTTCTCTTGATTCATATGTTCATGGCAGTAATGCAGATTCCATTTTTCACATATTCACTCTTGCATATAGCTATTGGATTTTTCAAGTCACTATTCACACAGCAGTTTCTGCTATTTCATGTATTCCCCTTACATAGTCACTGGTGTGCATACCTTATCTCCCCATAGTGATGGTTTTTTTAGGTTTTTGCACCCAGTTCGGACTTAGAATGGTGTTCCAAATGTTATTCCTATTTGTTAGGGCTCCGAACCTGGCACCTGTCAGCTTGAACTTCAGGCCTTGACTGCCTGAGCTCGCCTCCTCCACTCCACTCTGAACTTGACTCTAGACTAAACTGTTTTCCCGCCCCGGGCTCTCCAGACCCCTAGGTGGGCGTTCTCCATCCGCCTGGTCCCGCCCACTGGTGTGTCTGTCCTTCCCTGAGGGGGTGACTAGGGTTTCAGGTCAGCTGTTTTAACCCTGTGTGGGAGAGGTGTTGTGTGGGGGGTACACTGTGTGATTACCTGGTTCTGCCAGGGCGTCACAATTGCAGCTTGTCTCTATGAGCTAAAAGTGAATGACAAGCAGCCACCCCCCACCAGTCTGTGAAGTGCAAGGGAGAAATCCCTGCAGCTTGTCTCTCACCCTTGCTTACCAGTTGATTGCAAGTTACAGATAGAGCATTCAAAAGGGATTAACTGTTGAGAATAGAATTAAATAGACAGCAATACATCATCATCACTCTCCCCAGTGGGGCTTACAATCTAAATTCCCTATCAGTATGTCTTTGTAGTGTGTGAGAAAGTCGGAGAACCTGGAGGAAACCCATGCAAACACAGGGAGGATATGCTAGCTCCTTGCAGATGTTGTCCTTGGTGGGATTCAAACCTAGGACTCCAGAGCTGCAAAGCAACAGTACTAACTGAATGACATAAGCCAGATAATGGCCACAAATTGTGGACAGGCAATGGCGACAAGTATAACAACCACAAACCGGAAACCTTACAGTATTCTGAATAAATACTTGAAAGCACAGTTACCCTTTAACCCAGGGGTGGGGAACCTCCGGCCCGCGGGCCGCATGCAGCCCGCCATGAACTTTACTGCGGCCCCCGGGCAGTTTCCCAGGGGCGGCAGTGCTTGTGCCATCACCGTGGTCTTGCAGGCCGCTGGCCCTTTAAATGCACGTGTCGCGGGTGGTGGGGCGCTGCGCTCATCAACGCTCGGGTCCGGCGCTGCTGCTGCCTGCTGCTGGCTGCTTGGTGGCTCGAGCGGTGGGCCGGATCCGGGGACTCGAGCGGCGCTCCTCGCCCGTGAGTGAAAGGGGTGGTTTTGGGTTTAGGGGAGTTGGTCCGTGATGCCACACACGGTGTGTGGTGAGGCTGGGGCACCACCGCTGCTCTGGACGGGGATCCCGGGAGCGATGACAGGGAGCAGCCGAGATGTTTCTCTCCCCTCCGTGGGTACGGGGGTTGGTGGTCCCGGGGCCCAGTGAGGTGTGACTGGGAGGCAGGGTTGGCAAGGTGCAGGGTCGCGGGGGCAGTGCGGTGCCAGATAGCACGGTGGTACTCACTCAGCCAAGAATGGACACAGAGTCTCCGGTAAAACAAACGGCTGGATGGACGGGTCCCGCAGCCGGCTGCTGTGGTTACTCCCGGTAGGTTGGTGGTGGCTGCCTTTCCCTGCACCTGTTGTGTATCTTCGGTCCCGATGGCTTCCCACCGGTAACCCGCTCCCCAGCTTGGATATGTGCCGGAGGAGCCCCTTTTGCCCGCAGGCTCTGGCCCTGGGAATCCTAGCTCTGGCGGTAGCTGTATTTCCCCTTCTCGGTTTGGACGGTTGCCTTCAGTCAGGTCTTTGTTGCTAGGAAACCCTGGAGGTTCCGGTCGCTAACGGATTTGACCGGTTTAACGGCGACTCCAAGCCTGGTCGGGGTCCGTAGGCCCTGCCGGTTTGTGCTGGCTTCTCTTCGCTCCCTGGTTCGGTACCGGCGGGCCACCACCCGTCCCCGGTCCTACGGTTCCACGTTGATTGGCCTCTCCTGCAGATGGCCACCACCGTCTGCCAACCTTGTTCTCGGTACCCGGGCCACGTACCCGGACACGGTCAGTCTGCTCCTCTACCACTTTACTCCTTCTCCTTCACTCTCCCTAACTACACTGACTTCCTTTCCCTGCCTCCAGGACTGTGAACTCCTCAGTGGGTGGGGCCAACCACCTGGCTCCACCCCACCTGGTGTGGACATCAGCCCCTGGAGAGAGGCAACAAGGATTTGTGTGTGACTGGTGTGCCTATCTCGGGGTGTGGGGTGTGTTGTTGCAGTACCTGTGACGACCTGGCTAGTCCAGGGCGCCACACACGCATCGCTGCTTGTGCGCGCCCATGTGTTCTCCCGCCGGACAGTGCCAATGTGACCAAGACTTACTTTGTGGGCGGGTTTAGCACTCTGCGCTTCCATTCCACAGCAGCCTCACAGCTTCCAGCGTTGTGTGCCCGCCCCCTGCCCTCCAGAGCTCTGTGCCTGCCTTCTACTTCCAATGCTGTGTGTCCGGCGCCTGCACTCCGGTGCTGTTCGTGCGATGCTGCTGTGAGTCCAGCGCCCGCCCTCTGCTGCTGTGTGCCGCGTCCAGTGCTTTGTGCCCCCCCACCCCAGCTCTGTAAACCCCCAGAGTTGCGTGAAACCGTCAGCGCTGTGTGCTTCCCAATGCTGTGCATCACCCCAGGTTTGCGTCGTCGTCCCTCCCTCAGTGATGTCAAGGCCCCCCCAGTCCTGTGTGCAGCCACTCCGAGTCCTATGTGCAGCCGCCCCCAGTCCTATGTGCAGCCCATCACCCAGTCCTGTGTGCAGCCCATAACCCAGTCCTGTGAGCAGCCCATCCCCCAGTCCCGTGAGCAGCCCATCCCCCAGTCCCGTGAGCAGCCCATCCCCCAGTCCTGTGTGCAGCCCATCCCCCAGTCCTGTGTGCAGCCCATCCCCCAGTCCTGTGTGCAGCCCATCCCCAGTCCTGTGTGCAGCCCATCCCCCAGTCCTGTGTGCAGCACATCCCCCAGTCCTGTGTGCAGCCCATCCTCCAGTCCTGTGCAGCTGTGACGCCCTGGCAAAACCAGGTTGTCACAGAGACTGTACAAATCTTCCAGGTGCAGGACTCCATCCTCCTTGGCATACCAACACAAACCCACACCCAGGTACATAACACAAGCCAGTAAAGCCTAGTCACCCCCCATGACAATAGGCACACACCAGTGGACGGGACCAGGCGGATGGGAGTGCCCACCTAGGGGTCCTGAGGTGTTCTGGCAGGGAACAAGACAGTTAACTGGAGTTAAGTTGAAGTGAGAGGAGTGAAGAGTGACAGTGGAGTCAGGGGTTGGAGCCCCTGGACTACCGGACTACTGACTAGGTGGCAAATGGCAGACAGGGCCACAAGCGACGGAGATCCAGTCGCGGGAGACCTTAAGTGGACCGGGCCAGGGTTGTAGCCCACCCGTACTGACAGCGAAAATCCAGTCCGGAGGCCGTGCACAGTCGGGGTGCCTGGACCCTAGGGCGAGGAAGGTTTCAAGGCCCTCGTTAATTAGCCAGCCGGGGACAAGATCCCAGGTCTTGTCCCACCAGCAAGCCCAGAGAGCGAAACAGAAGCCCAACGCGGGAGACAGGGTGTCCGCCAGAACCCACAGAGATCTCACGGGTCAGATTTCGCAGGCCACAGCTCCCAACATACAAAGTTACCGGGAGTGGACTTCCCCCGTTTCAAGCGAAGTTGTTCTGTTGAAGACACAAACACTGAGTGCAGGAGGAAGGGACCCCAGTTTGCTGTACCAGGGTGTGGGACCTGAGTACACCCGCAAGAGGTTACCGGTCACTGGCAATTTGGTTTACCACTGGACACTGCGTGGATTTCTTTGGAACTGTGAGTACACCATTCTTGCCCGGTCCAGCCCTGCATGACACTCTCCGCAGCATCTCTTCCTGTACACCTGGGCCCCGGGACAACACCTCCCCAACCGTGGAGGGGATACCATCCTGCTGCCCCACTCCATGAGCCCCGGGCGTCCCATATCCAAGCAGCGGCGGTGCTACCAACTCTCTCCGCAACCCACGGGTGGCGTCACTGACAAACTTTTCCCCTGTAAATATACCCTTTCGACGGTTGTGAGGACGGACGGCCACACGAGCCCGGGTCCGGCTACCACTCGAGCCACAGGAGCGAACCCGGATCCGAGCAGCCCCTTGCAGTGGTATGGCCCCCATCTGCAACACAGCCCATCTCCCAGTCCTGTGCGCAGCCCCCCCAGTCCTGTGTGCAGCCCATCCCACAGTTCTGTGTGCAACCCATCCCCCAGTCTTGTGTGTAACCCTTCCCCCAGTCTTGTGTTCAGCCCATCCCCCTAGTCCTGTATGCAGCCCATCACCTAGTCCTGTGTGAAGCCCCCCCAGTCCTGTGAGCAGCCCATCCCCCAGTCCTGTATGCAGCCCATCACCCTGTCCTGTCTACAGCCCATCCCCCAGTCCTGTGTGCAGCCCATCACCCAGTCCTGTGTGCAGCCCATCTCCCAGTTCTGTGTACAGCCCATCCCCCAGTCCTGTTTGTAGCCCCCCCGTGATGTCTGTGCCTCCCCCTAGTGTGATGTTTGCACACCCCCCAGTGTGATGTCTGCGCACACCCCAGTGTGATGTCTGCGCACCCCCCAGTGATGTCTGTGCCCCAGCTCCTCTTGTAATGTGTATGTGCCCCAACCCCTCTTGTAATGTGTATGTGCCCCAGCCCCCCTTGTGATGTCTATGCCCCAGTCCCCCTGGTGGTGTCTGCGCCCCAGCCCCCCTTGTGTTGTCTGTGCGCCAGCCCCCCTTGTGGAGTCTGTGCCCCCAACGTCTCCTGTGACTTACACATTACATTGGAGATCCTGGGAGCATATACATCAGACTGGAGATGCTGGGGGCATATACATCACAGGAGGGGCTGGGGGCATTTACATGTCCCCAGCCCCTTGTGTGATGTATGTGCTCCCAGTGTCACCTGTGATGTATATACAGCAGTCCCACCGTCTCCAATGTGATGTATATGCCCCCAGTGTCTCTTGTGATGTATATACAGCAGTCCCAGTGTCTCCTATGTGATATATGTATCTCCAGTGATGTATATACATCGTCTGTTATGTGATGTATATGATTTACCAAACTTATTATCACAAAGAGTTGACTGCTCTCCAGACGGAGACAAACCTGAAAAAGCAGCTGTGAGAAGAAACATGATTAGTATCACCAAACATCACAGCTGCACCAAAGAGAAGCTGCTCCGGCCGCCACAGTAGGGGTGAGTTAATTAATTGTTTCACCAAATATAGCAGGGTCATTTAAACATTGATAATTTTGTGCGGCCCCCGAAGGTTAGTAGAAATTTCCAAATGGCCCCAGGCAGAAAAAAGGTTCCCATATCCCTGCTTTAACCCCTTATTGATATATGCCGTACATGTATGTGCAAGCCTCTAACTGGTATAAGATAATGGCTATAACACACAACCAGGACCTGCCTTTAACAGCCAAGGCGGCAGAAAAGAGCTCCACCGGCGACTGTTGACTGGTTACATGCAGCTCTTGACACGCCCACCAGGGCCGTGGGGCACTCGGATCCGGGTAGGTTCTATTGGGAGGTCACGGCAGCAGGCCCCGACTCCGTGACCCTGGCGGTGTCGTTTAAAATGATGTAGGGTGGATATATTTACTGTCAGGGCCAGGCGGTCGGGCAGACCCAGGAGGTGGATCCACTGGGCCGAACTCTAAGATGGTGGTAAGGAGTCCGGTAGCTGCAGCAGTATGGGCAGTAGAACAGTCCGTGCAAGTGAATGTAACGAAGGAGTCCCTGGGACCACGGAGTCACGGATGGTAGTCCGGGTGACGTAGCTCAGGTTCGGAAGCCGAGGTGATGTCAGGCGGGGTCCGGAACCTTTTGGAGCGAGATGACGGGTCACCGCAGGGATCCGAGATGGTACGGACTGTCAGATGGCAGACGGACAGCGTGCGGGGTTCGGGATTCAGCAGGACCGGATGGCGAGGCAGGATCAGCTCTAGAAGAGAGATACGTGAGTATGGCAAGCAGATACAAGGAGACCTGACTCCTAGCTTGGAAAACACGAAGATCAGGCCCCGCCCTCTTGGACAATACACCCCTTTATACCCTGTACCTGTTTAGCCTCATTTCCTGTTAATGGACGCTGGCCCTTTAAGAAAGGGTCAGTGACCGCGCGCGCGCCCTAATGCGCATGCGCGCAGCCCGGGTGCCAGAAGCCAGGGAAGGAGGCTGAGAAGAGGACGCAGGGGAGCCGGCCATGGCCTGGGAAGCCGTCGGGCGCCGCGATCGGGGACCAGGGGGCCTGGGAAGGACGGGCACCGGAGCCAAGGACCCGGGGAGCGTGGCAGGTGAGCCGGGGAGCGGGGCTGAGGACCCGGGGAGCGGAGCGGAGGACCCGGGGAGGGGAGCCAAGGACCCGGGGAGCGTGACAGTACCCCCCCCCCACGCCCCCCTCCCCGCAACCGGGACATGAAGGCACGGATCAGAGGAGTGCCCACGTTCTCCCTGGGCTCCCAGGACCTATCCTCAGGACCATACCCCTCCCAGTCCACCAGGAAGAACTGTCGGCCTCGAACAGTCTTCATGGCCACGATATCCCTTACCGCATAGATGTCGTCATCGGCAATAGGTGGAGGAGCCGGACTGGCAGCAGCGGAGAAGGGACCAAGGACAACCGGCTTGAGCAGAGAGACGTGGAATGAGTTGGGTATCCTCATCGTGGCCGGGAGCTGTAGCTTGTAGGAGACCTCATTGATCTTGCAGAGGACCTTAAACGGCCCGATGTATCGAGGGCCCAGCTTGTAGGAAGGTATCTTCAATCGGATGTACTGGGAAGCAAGCCAGACCAGGTCACCAGGAGAGAAACACGGAGGGTCCAGACGCCTCTTGTCAGCGTGTTTCTTCATCCGCTGGGAAGCGCGTCCAAGGGACGCCTTGACAGAGTCCCAAATGGTAGCAAAGTCACGGGCTACAGTATCAGCCGCAGGGACATCCGAAGAAGGGGATATAGGCAATGGAACGGAGGGCTGAAGTCCATAAACGACATGGAAGGGAGATTTGGAGGACGACTCACTGATGTGGTGGTTATGTGAGAATTCAGCCCAAGGCAGAAGCTTGGACCAGTCGTCGTGATGGGCGTTGACATAATGACGTAAGAAGGATGTCAAGATTTGGTTGACCCTTTCCACTTGGCCATTAGACTGAGGATGGTATGCGGAAGAAAAGTCCAGAGTTACTCCCAGATGTTTGCAGAGCGCCCTCCAGAAGCGGGAGGTGAACTGAGTTCCTCTGTCGGACACGATGTGGGATGGAAAGCCATGCAGGCGGAAGATGTGATGGATATAGGCTTCCGCGAGTTCCTGAGCAGAGGGCAGTCCAGCCATGGGGATGAAGTGAGCCATTTTGGAGAACCGGTCCACCACGACCCATATGACTGTGTGTCCAGAGGATAATGGCAAGTCCGTAATAAAATCCATCGCTATGTGTTGCCACGGAACAGAGGGTATCGGCAGAGGCAGAAGACGGCCATAGGGCAGGTGTTTGGGCGTCTTGTTCCTGGCACAAGAGGAACAGGCAGAGACAAAAGCAGCGACGTCCGTGCGAAGGGATGGCCACCAGTAATGGCGTACAATCGCACCCCATGTTCTCTTCTGGCCTGCATGACCGGCTGTTTTTGAGGCATGACCCCAGTGTAACACTTTTTGTCTGTCAGTCTCAGAGACATAGGTCTTTCCGGGCGGTATCTGGGCCAGGGTGACAGGGGCCACCGAAATGATCTTGCTAGGAGAGATGATAGGTTGGGTAGTCTCTTCCTCCTGCTCCATGGGCATGAAAGACCTAGACAAGGCATCAGCGCGTACGTTCTTGTCCGCGGGTCGGAAATGGAGCTGGAAGTCAAACCTGGCAAAGAATAAGGACCACCTGGCTTGCCGTGGGTTCAGTCGCTGAGCGGACCGCAAGTATTCCAGGTTCTTGTGGTCCGTGTAGATAATCACAGGGTACACTGCTCCTTCCAAGAGGTAGCGCCACTCCTCCAGAGCCAGTTTGACCGCCAATAGTTCTCGGTCACCGATGGTGTAATTACGTTCAGGCGCTGAGAAGCTCTTGGAGAAAAAACCGCAAGTCACCATCTTGCCGGAGGAGGACTTCTGCATGAGCACTGCTCCGGCTCCCGAGGAGGAGGCATCCACCTCCAAGGTGAACTGGCGGTTTAACTCCGGACGGTGGAGTACAGGAGCGGAGGCAAATGCTCGCTTCAGTGAGCAAAACGCGGCGTCGGCCGCAGGTGACCAGTCCTTAGGATTAGCCTCCTTTTTGGTCAAAGCGGAGAGAGGAGCAGTCAGGGCAGAGAAGTGAGGGATAAACTGACGGTAGTAGTTGGCGAATCCCAGGAACCGTTGGATTGCCTTCAGTCCAGAAGGGGGAGGCCAGTTGAGAATGGAGGAGACCTTCTTTGGATCCATCTGCAGTCCAGTACCCGAGATGATGTATCCCAGGAAAGGAAGAGAAGACTGCTCAAAGACACACTTCTCATATTTGGCGTAGAGACGATTCTCTCTCAGTCTTTGTAGAACCAGCTGTACGTTCTCTCTGTGGGTCTGGAGGTCCGGAGAGTAGATAAGGATGTCATCCAGATAAACTACTACACAGATGTAGAGGAGGTCCCGGAATATGTCGTTCACCAATTCTTGGAAGACTGCTGGTGCGTTACACAAGCCGAAGGGCATCACGCAGTATTCATAGTGCCCATCGCGAGTATTAAACGCGGTCTTCCATTCGTCCCCAGAGCGGATACGAACTAGGTTGTAGGCACCCCGCAGATCCAGCTTGGTGAACACACGGGCTCCTCTGAGCCGGTCGAACAATTCGGGGATGAGCGGCAGAGGGTACTTGTTTTTGATGGTGATCTGATTCAGACCCCGGTAGTCGATGCATGGGCGTAGGTCACCCTCTTTCTTCTTAACGAAGAAGAAGCCGGCTCCCGCAGGAGAGGAGGATCTCCGGATGAATCCCTTTGCCAGGCTCTCTGTGATGTAGGTAGACATGGCCCTGGTTTCGGCGGGAGACAACGGATATATCCGTCCTCGAGGTGGTGTTGTTCCTGGGAGCAGGTCGATGGCACAATCGTAGGGACGGTGTGGCGGAAGTACCTCAGACTCCTTCTTGTCAAAAACGTCTGCGAAGGACCAATAGGCCGAGGGCAGTTCCGGTAGGTTCTCTGGAACCGGAGGTCGTCGGATGGGTTGTATGGACTTCAGACACTTCTCATGACAAGCAGGACCCCATCGGGTGATCTCGCCAGTACCCCAGCTGACTGATGGTTCGTGTGTCCGCAACCAGGGAAGTCCCAGCAGGATTTGATGGGACATGTGTGGAAGAACGTAGAGAGCGATGTTCTCGGTGTGCAGGGCACCGATACGCAGTTCGACCGGTCTGGTGACCCAGGAGATGGTATCAGAGAGGGGTCTCCCATCCACAGAGGCAATCACTAGGGGCTTCTCGAGTAGAGTAACAGGCAGCTGGTACTTGTCCACAGTGGCCTGCTGGATGAAATTGCCTGCTGCTCCAGAATCGAGGTATGCCTCAGCCGTGAAGCGCGTCTCTCCCGTTGACACTTGCACAGTCCACATAACTGGGTCTGAGAGAGTCCCAGCACCTAGGGTGGCCTCTCCTACCAACCCTAGGCTTTGGAGTTTCCCGGCCTTTCTGGACAGGAGCGTAGGAGGTGTGTTCCCTCTCCGCAGTAAAAGCAGAGACCCTTGGCGAGCCGCTCTGCTCGACGTTGTTCAGACTGTCGTACTCGGTCGATCTGCATGGGCTCGTGGACGGGAATCCCAGCTGTTGATGACTGAGGTACGGAGGGCTTCTGTGGAGGAGAAGAATGCCGTACAGGACGTCTCTCACGAGACAGCTCTTTGGAGCGCTCCTGAAAACGAATGTCCACTCGAGTTGCTAGGGCAATCAGGGCATCTAGGGTGGAGGGCACGTCACGACCCGCCAACTCATCTTTGATGCGACTCGAGAGTCCTTCCCAGAAGGCGGCTGTTAGGGCCTCATTATTCCACCCGAGTTCTGAAGCCAAAGTGCGGAAACGGATGGCGTATTGGCCCACCGTCAGTGTTCCTTGACGTAATCGGAGAAGGGATGAAGCAGACGCAGAGGCGCGTCCCGGCTCGTCAAAGGTGCTGCGAAAGGCCTGCAGGAACTCTTGAAGATCCTTGGTCATAGGATCCTCCTTCTCCCACAACGGGTTCATCCATGCCAGTGCCTCGCCCTCCAGGTGAGACATGATGAAGGCGACCTTGGCTTGGTCGGAGGCAAACAGATGTGGCAGCTGCGTGAAATGGAGGGAGCATTGGTTTATAAACCCCCTGCAGGTCTTGGGATCTCCGGCGTACCGGGGTGGTGAGGCCAAACGCAGTCGGGAAGCATCCGAAGAGGCAGCCACGGAAGCGGAGGACGTGGCTCGACTAGTGGCGGCTTGGGGTGTTGAAGACGTGACTGCCGCTTGTAGCGTGGTCAGGCGGGTGTCCACAGACGTCATAAAGTTTAGCATGCGGGTCTGGACTTCACGCTGGCGTTGGAGTTCCTCTTGCAAGGCCGCTAGTGCTGCAGCGGGATCCATGGCCTGATCTTACTGTCAGGGCCAGGCGGTCGGGCAGACCCAGGAGGTGGATCCACTGGGCCGAACTCTAAGATGGTGGTAAGGAGTCCGGTAGCTGCAGCAGTATGGGCAGTAGAACAGTCCGTGCAAGTGAATGTAACGAAGGAGTCCCTGGGACCACGGAGTCACGGATGGTAGTCCGGGTGACGTAGCTCAGGTTCGGAAGCCGAGGTGATGTCAGGCGGGGTCCGGAACCTTTTGGAGCGAGATGACGGGTCACCGCAGGGATCCGAGATGGTACGGACTGTCAGATGGCAGACGGACAGCGTGCGGGGTTCGGGATTCAGCAGGACCGGATGGCGAGGCAGGATCAGCTCTAGAAGAGAGATACGTGAGTATGGCAAGCAGATACAAGGAGACCTGACTCCTAGCTTGGAAAACACGAAGATCAGGCCCCGCCCTCTTGGACAATACACCCCTTTATACCCTGTACCTGTTTAGCCTCATTTCCTGTTAATGGACGCTGGCCCTTTAAGAAAGGGTCAGTGACCGCGCGCGCGCCCTAATGCGCATGCGCGCAGCCCGGGTGCCAGAAGCCAGGGAAGGAGGCTGAGAAGAGGACGCAGGGGAGCCGGCCATGGCCTGGGAAGCCGTCGGGCGCCGCGATCGGGGACCAGGGGGCCTGGGAAGGACGGGCACCGGAGCCAAGGACCCGGGGAGCGTGGCAGGTGAGCCGGGGAGCGGGGCTGAGGACCCGGGGAGCGGAGCGGAGGACCCGGGGAGGGGAGCCAAGGACCCGGGGAGCGTGACATTTACATTGCATTTGTCATGACGCCACCCGTGGTAAGCGGCCAGGTATGGGCCGCCGCTGCCTTGCAGCTCCCCTGGAGTCGGTGGTGGCGCAGCTGAAGTGGTCAAGCTCTCCACGGGTAGAGCTTAACCCCAGGGCTCGTAAATAGGTGATAGAGTCTATGTTGTTGAGATGTGATGGTGGGGTGCAGGGCCGGAGGCACAGGTAATCACTGGGCAGCACAGGAATGCAGTTACAAGTTTTTTACTCACAGTTAACAGTTCTAGGTTACCACAACTAGTCAAATGCTGCCCTCGGAGTGCTGGGTCCTGCTGTGACGGGCCCCAGCCGATCCCCAGATAGGTCGGAGGCACAACCCGGTACACCCTTCTGTGTTCCTTCCCTGGCCGTCTTCCTGCGCTGGCCTCTCCCGCCTGCACCGCCCCTCACACCCAGTGCCCTGAGCCGGTGTCCGTGGATCCCTTTTATGGGTGACTTTCTTGCTCTGACCCCTTGGTCCTATGTGGTCACCTTTTCAGCGGATTATGTGCGGTTCTGGCTTTGGTACTTGAAGTAACCTCAGCCTCCAGTTTGGTAGCTGAGCCTGGTTGTTCTCCACTAACTAGTCTAGGGGCCAGTCCCCTTTGCGGCCAAGTCCCTCCTCACCGGTATGCCGGCTTTGGATGCGAGCCCACGGGTGGACTTCTCAATACCTGTGGCTCTAAAGAGTGCTTTACACGCGGCAACATCGCTAGTGATTGCTAGCGATGTCGCTAGCATTAGCACCCGCCCCCATCGTACATGCGACATTTGGTGCTCGCTGCCGTAGCGAACATTATCGCTACGGCAGCGTCACACGCACATACCTTGTCAGCGACGTCGCTGTGACCGCCAAACAATCCCTCCCTCAAGGGGGAGGTGCGTTCAGCGTCATAGCGACGTCACTGCGGCGTCACTAAGCGGCCGGCCAATAGAAGCGGAGGGGTGGAGATGAGCGGGACGTAACATCCAGCCCACCTCCTTCCTTTCGCATTGCCAGTGGACGCGGGTAAGGAGATGTTCGTCATTCCTGTGGTGTCACACATAGCGATGTGTGATTCCGCAGGAACGACGAACAACATCGTACCTGTGGCAGCAGCGATATTAAGGAAAGGAGCGACGTGTCAACGATCACCGATTTTGAATGAATTTGCGATCGTTGATCATTGCTCCTTGGTGTCACACGCTGCGATGTTGCTACCGGCGCCGGATGTGCGTCACTAACGACGTGACCCCGATGATATATCGGTAGCGATGTCGCAGCGTGTAAAGCACCCTTTAGACTCCTTCTACTTCTTCTTCCTTTCTCCCTCCTTTCCCTTAGATGGGATGAGCTACTCCAGCTCCAGTCCCCAAGACCTTTCTCCTCCGCTTCTGCTTCCTGACTGACTAAGGGTACCGTCACACTTTAGCGACGCTCCAGTGATCCCACCAGCGAGCTGACCTGGTCAGGATCGCTGGTGCATCGCTACATGGTCGCTGGTGAGCTGTCAATCAGGCAGATCTCACCAGCGACCAGTGACCAGCCCCCAGCCACCAGCGACACGTGGAAGCGATGCTGCGCTTGGTAACTAAGGTAAATATCGGGTAACCAAGCCAAGCACTTCGCTTGGTTACCCGATATTTACCTTGGTTACCAGCGCACACCACTTAGCACTGGCTCTCTGCACTGCTAGCCAGAGTACACATCAGGTTAATAAGCAAACCGCTTTGCTTAGTTACCCAATGTGTACTCTGGCTACGTGTGCAGGGAGCAGGGAGCCGGCACTGGCAGCCTGAGAGTGGAGTATGCTAGTAACCAAGGTAACCAAGCACAGCGCTTCACTTGGTTACCCGATATTTACCTTGGTTACAGCTTACCGCAGGCTGCCAGAAGCCGGCTCCCTGCATATTCAGATCGTTGCTCTCTCGCTGTCAAACACAGCGATGTGTGCTTCACAGCGGGAGAGCAACGTCCAAAAAATGAACCAGCACTGTGTGTAACGAGCAGCGATTTCACAGCATGGGCCAGATCGCTGCTCAGTGTCACACACAGCGAATCGCTAATGAGGTCACTGGTGCGTCACAAAAACATTGACTCAGCAGCAATCTCGCTAGCAATCTCGCTATGTGAGAAGTACCCTTAACACCTAACACTCTACAGTCTGCTCCCACTAACTAAGCCTCATCTCCAGACTGGCTCCGGGACTGTGCTTTCCCTAAGGTGCAACTCGCCCTAACCACAGCCTAATGGAGTGTCGCTAATTTAAGAATGTGTGTCTGTGCACAATGACTTGTATTCTGCCACCGATATATGTGGATGAGATGTGTCTGAGAGATGTGGTCATGGATCTCTATATAAACAATGGCGGATAGTGTTACTCACTAATCTGTGCTCTTAGGCCTCATCAACTGCGCATGGTGGTAGGAAGGATGATGCAGTTATAAGTCAACAGTCTTTATTTACAATACCTTGAAGAAGTGAGATTTCAGAGATGATTAAAGGATGAAGATGAGGTTGGAGTTAGTACTGTAGATTGAAGCTGTTATAGGCACACCAGATTAAAGGTAACAAGAGAATCCTTTCTCCAGTCCTGAAGCATGAAGTTCCAAACAAGGCAAAGAAAGCCCCACCACAGGAAGTCAGGCCAGAAAAGAGGAGGGCTTACCGCCCAAAGGTATTATGGGAAAATACAATAACATAAAATTACAGCGTAATACAAAGAATGACCATAAGATGGCTGCAAAGGATAGCAGATGCAAATGATGATACGAGTAATATAGAACATTACAAGTGTCCATGTATGGCTAAAAATCAATAGATAGGTGGAAGCAGCACAAGTTGTGACCTCCGCCTTACCTGGGAATGGGATACCACACCTCTGGCTGAGGTGCAGTATCTTTGTGGTGACTGGACCCTCAGGGGTATGACACTGTCAAATTCTGATGGGAACATTAACAGTATGCAAACAAGTGATCACCCCTATTCTATGCACCCATCAGCACCTACAAGAGAGTGTGATTTTTACAATATACAGCAATACTGAAGTATTGCTGTGTATAGTTCAAGCAAGGTCAAATCCTCTATGAAGGCTAATAAAGAATTTTTTTTATTATATTTCATTTTTTTTAAAAGGTGACAAAAAATTGAAGTCTGAATCCCACTCCTTATCCGTTATTAAAAATAAAGATAATTTAAAAAAAAAACAAAAAAAAAAACCAAATATTTCTATTGTTGCGTCCATAAAAGTTCGATCTATGAAAATGCACAAATAATTAACCCAATTGGTAAATAATGTACACATAAAAAATTAAAAATGCCAACATTTTTTGAGGCAACGTAATATAAGGGTGCAGTCACATCTGCGTATAAAAGATGCGAGTGAGATGCAAGTGTCATTCCGGATGTCATGTGAGTGCTATGTGAATGCTTTTTCCCCTCTCACCTTGTCTCTGTACGCGGTCAGTATGTCGTCAGTGTGACATCTGTGTGGCATCCTCTTATCATTTCATTTTACATTACACAAAACTGCATGAACATTGAAGTTGAACAAAGCCAATAGATGAAAAGGTACAACTAGATGGTAGATAGCCCCCTTTTTTTGTTTCTTGTACAAAAAAAATGACATGGGGTCTATTTTTTTATTTTTTTTTCTAGCCAGTGTAGCTGGCAGCTCTACCTTGGCTGGTAGTCCAAAACAGAGGGCATCCCATGCTGCTATTTAAAATTATTTATTTAACATTTACTGAGTTCTATGACCGTGGTGTTCTCACGCCAAGTATCACGAGAACCCACAACATCACTGCACATCACAGCTGCCCGCAATTCTTGGTGTGAGAATGCAGAGGTCATTGAACTCAATGACGAGCTCTGACGTCACAAGTTCAGCAGAGTTCATTGCCTCAGGTAATGAGCTGAGCTAATTTCATGACGTCACGACTTGTCATGCCCGCGGCTGTTCAGACACTGCGGAGGTCATCAACTGAGGTCATCAAAAACGTGTGATTCTGCATGAGATCATTTCAGGTTACTAAAGTGCTTCTCACAGCAGTGTATGATGCTGCAGTAACTGCTCTCCCAGCCAATGGGGAACATTCTGTTCGTCATTGACTGGGATAGTGAGTATTGGATCCTCGTGGGACCCCCTTATTGGATTACGCCAGATCCAGATTACAGATTTGCCTGGGAAATAAATAGGTGAATGAGGGTGTCTCATGTCTTTATTTCTTTAATAATTTTCTCTTTTGATGTCTTTCAGGTTCGCTTTTGAGGAACATCGTGGTACTTACTATGGATTACGACACACATTTAAAAAAAATGTAAAAAAAATGTAACAAATTGGTGAACAAAGGGTGTAGTCTGTCGGTGTTTGTCCAAATAAACTGCTGATATTAACCCCATTTATTACCCTGTTTGTCACCACACCAAGGCAACGGAAAGAGCCGATGTGAAGCGCCGGGATTGGTGCACCTAATGGATGCACCACTTCTGGGGCGGCTGTGGCCTGCTATCTTTAGCCTGGGATGGGTCCAATGAGCATGGGCCTTCCCAGCCTGCGAGTAACAGACCATAGCTGTCCACTTCACCCTGGCTGTAGACCCAATTTGGGAGGGGCCCCATGTTTTTTGTTTTAAATTATTTATTTCATTTTAAATAAACAATTTAAAATAACAGCGTGGGGTGCCTTCTGTTTTGGAATACGAACCAAGGTAGAGCTGCCAGCTGCGGTCTGCAGGGTGCAGCAGTCTGCTTCACCTTAGCTAGGTACAAAAACTAGGGGGAACTCCATTTCGGGTTTTGGGCAAGATAATAAATTTGGGGCTAAAAACAAGGCTAAGCACCCTTTAATGCCACATGAAAGGCACTAAAGAGTGCAATCTTACAAAATGCAGGGGAGTGGGACATTTTACTGTATATGTGTTGCATATGTATCTATTATCTATCTATTTATTATCTATCTACCTATCTTTCTACCTATCCAGCTATCTACCACATGTTTCTCGCTATTGACTGTATGTAAAACACCATGTTAAAAATGCATGTGTGCTATCCGTGTGCTTTTCTCGCACGCATAGACTTGTATTACTGAGGTACGGAGCAATTCGCAGCATGTTGCGATTTTCCCTACACACAAAAAATTTCAAAGATTAAAGTAACAGAGGGGATCTGCTCTATTAGATACCATTGGTGCGAGTGCAATGCGATGTTTTCTCACCTTTCACTTGCAGATTTTATATTTAGATATGTCTGCACCAGAAGTGATCAAAATACCACACATATCCTAAAAATGGTAATAATGAAAACAATGTCTCGCCCTGCAAAAAAATAAGCCCTCACACGGCTCCTTTGACCAAAAAATGAAAATGTTACCGGTCTGTGGTTCTTTTTTTTACAAATTTCTGATTTGTTTTTCAAAACTAAAATAATAAAAAAAACTGTAAAATATGATATCGCCTTAATTGTATTGATTAGTAGAATCAAATTGCCAGGTAATTTTTACTACAAAATGTACACTGTAATAACAATTCCCAAAAAACAATGTTAGAATTGCATGTTTTTCGCAATTTCACTTCCCTTTGATTTTGTTCCCTGTTTTTTTAGTACACTACATGGTAAAATGAATGGTGTTATTCAAAAGTACAAAAAAAACAAAGGCTTATACGTCTATGTGGACAGAAAAATAATAATAATATGGCTCTTGGAAAAGGGGAACGAAAAAATGTTATCTGAGTGTGGTCCGATTTTTTTTTTTTTCACAGACCCATAGACTTGAATGGGGGGATGCTATTGAATCCTCTGAGGCAAATCGTGCATGCTACGACTTTTGGACTCTTGGGGAAAAAATCGGACATATGCACTTCCCCATTGGATAACATGGTTCCAAATTCGATTCAATTTTTTGTCGCATAGCGCTCAGACTGAGAATACAGTCGTCTGCACAACCCTTACACAAATACACTCTAAGAAGGCATATATTAGAAGAACCATTATCAAACAAACATAGTTTATGGAGCAGATCTTGGTAGAACACACTGGAGATTGGACAGATAATGTTGTGTCTCTGTCATTTTACAGTCAAAATAATGGAAGACAAAGTATGATAGTAAAATAAGCTGAAAAAATATCAAAACATTGCTGCAATGCTCTATGCAAATACATTTTTGCTTTTGTTTTCAGGAAGAAATGGGATAGCATTGACACCTTCCTAGTCCTCACTGTGATCATCCTCTTCAGTCTAAATATAACATGTCTCATCATCATATATAGGAAATTAACCCGGAAAATAGGTAAAACAACTGAACCTTAGATTAGTATACCTTTTTTATATAGAACAACCTACTATTATCTCACATTGATGTGTAAGTTTGAATATGTGATGTATCATTTGTCTGCTCTAAGTATCTATCTTCAACAGTCAGAATATGCCATCTAATGGTCAACAATGTGTATGCAGAAGAGATCCCTGTAACTAATTTTCACTGAGGGCCATATTAGCATTTTTGTTGCCTTCAAAGAGCAGCTTGTAATTGTAAGGGCTCGTGCAGATCTCCATGGAACATGGTACGTGTATGGACTGCAATGCACAAACTGGCCAGGTGCTGTACGAGAGCTGTCCTTGGAATGTAGAGCTGTCCCTAGGTAGTATGGCCGCATGAGAGCTGTCCCTGGGTAGTATGGCTGTATGAGAGCTGTCCCTGGATAGAAGAGCTATATGAGAGCTGTCCCTGGGTAGTAGAGATATACCAGAGCTGTCCCTTGGTAGTAGGGCTGTATGAGAGCTGTCCCTGGGTAGTAGGGCTATACGAGAGCTGTCACTGGGTAGTAGAGCTTTATGAGAGCTGTCCCTGGGTAGTATGGCTCTATGAAAGATGTTCCCGGGTAGTAGGGCTGTATGAGAGCTATCACTGGGTAGTATGGCTATAAGAAAGATGTTCTTGGGTAGTAGGGCTGTATGAGAGCTGTCCCTGGTTAGTAGGGCTGTATGAGAGCTGTCCCTGGGTAGTAGGGCTGTATGAGAGCTGTCCCTGGGTAGTAGGGCTGTATGAGAGCTGTCCCTGGGTAGTAGGGCTGTATGAGAGCTGTCCCTGGGTTCTGTGGCTGTATGAGAACTGTCCCTGTGTAGTAGGGTCGTACAAGAGCTGTCCCTGGGTTGTAGGGCTTTAAGAGCGCTCTCTCTGGGTTCTAGGGCTGTACAATAGCTGCCCCTGGGTAGAAGGGCTTTATGAGAGCTCTCCCTGGGTTGTAGGGCTGTTCAAGACCTGTCCCTGGATTGTAGGGCTTTAACAGAGTGTTCCCTGGGTAGTAGGGCTATTCAATAGTTGCCCCTGGGTAGAAGGCTATACAAGACCTGTCCCTAAGTTGTAGGGTTGTATGAGAGCTGTCCCTGGGTAGTAGGGCTCTAAGAGAGCTGTCCCTGGATAGTATTGTTCTACAAGAGCTGTTCCTGGGTTGTAGGGCTATAAGAGAGCTGTCCCTGGGTAGAAGGACTATACAAGAGCAGTTACTGGGTCGTAGAGCTGTACAGGAGTTGTCCCTTGGTGGAAGGGCTATACCACAACTGTCCCTGGTTACCAGAGCTATAGTAGGGCTAGGGTAGTAAGGCTACCTAAGAACTGTCCATGGGTAGTAGAAGTATAAGAGAGCTGACCCTGGGTAGTAGGGCATTAAGAAAGCTGTCCCTGAGTAGTAGGACTATAAGAGAGCTATTTCTGGGTAGTAGGGTTATAAGAGAGCTGTCCCTGGATAGTAGGACTATAAGAGAGATGTCCCCAGATAGTAGAGCTATACTACAGCTGTCACTGGGTTATAGGGCTATCCAAGAACTGTCCTTAGGTAATAGGGCTTTTCGAGAGCTGTCCATGGGTTGTAGAGCTGTATGAGAGCTGTCCCTGAGTAGTAGCACTATAAGAGAGCTGACCCTGGGTTAGGTAGTAGGGCTATACAACAGCTACCCTGGGTACTAGGACTAGGGTAGTAGGGCTATCCAAGAGCTGTCCATGGGTTGCAGAGCTAAGGGCACTTTGTACACTCACTTAATCCCATAACAGGCATCCTTCCAGCATTGTTCACCCCCTAAAATCCAACCACAGCATCCACCTAGAATCACAAACCCCCCAAATCACCACCACAAGCTTCCCTCCAGGATTGCACCCCCCCCCCCACATTCCACCACAGGCATCCCCTCAGCATTGTACACATCCCCCAAACCTCAAATGCCACACAGGCGTCCTCCCCCCCCAGCATCGCACACATCCAAAATCTCACCACAGGCATCTCCCAGCATTAAAGACCCCCAAACACCACCACATGCTTTCTTCAACATTACACTTCCCAAAATCCACCCACAATCCACTAGAATCGCACACATCCCATACTCATACCACAAGAATTCCAACATCATTATAGACCCCCAAAATCCGACTGCAGGCATCGCCCAGCAGTGCACACACCACAAATCCCACCACAGGAATACCTACAGCTTTATACACCCAAAAAGATCCCATCACAGTCATCATCCAGCATCGCACACCCCACAAGTTGCAAAGTTTTTGCACAATGCAGTTTTGTGTAAATTTAGGGGACTTTAGCTATTGCCAAAACAGTTTCGGGCAGTTCCATAAACTGAGCAGGGCTAGGGCAGGACACTGGTTGTGGCTATGCCTGCCTGTCAAAAATCATTAATAGTGACCGTTTTTACCCCATAAATTTTTCTTGAATCCCTAACTTGAGTAGCATTTCTAATGAGTCACAAGAAGGCATAGACCAATGAAACAATGGCTGAATTCCTTCAGTGGAGTGATCATCCGACTCAAAAATGCCCCTTCACTAACCCCTTCATAACTAGGCTATCTTCCGCTATCTTCATGTCAAACCCTCGGCATCCTGCAATCACGTCACGGATTACCCCCAGCAAGCATGTGTTGAATGCCGCTGTCAGAGATTGACAGCGGCATTTAACAGGCTAAAAGCCAAAGGCAGAGCTCTGCTCTGCACGTTAATGTTAAGGGCACATGATGGCTGATTATATCAGCCATCATCTGCTGGGAATTATGCGGGCTCGCTGTGCAAGCACGCATCAGTCAGAGAGCCACCATATGATGTACCAGTACGTCATATGTCGAAGGGGTTAAGACTGGTGTGTTCAACACCAGTCTTAATGAATCGGGCTAATTGTGTTTCTATATAAATATAATAATATAACACTTTTAAAAACTTTCTGACATCGAAAGGAGTTATATAGAGCATTGCTATATTGACAAATATAGGTGACACTTAGTGTTGTTTTGCATAAGGTGTTTTTTTAGCATGCTTCCTGGCATTTTGTAGCAGAAATGACAATAAGAAAACAAAAAACGCATTGCAAACAACACCTTTTTTTACCGTTTTCACTCATTTTGTGTATTTTTGAGGTATTTAATACTTTTTCTGAAATGCTGCATGTTCTAATTATTTCTCTATGGGAATATGCACATGAAAAATATGAAAAATATGTGTCAATATGAAACACCACAAAAAAGGATTGTAAAAACGTATGAAGTTCATGGCATTTTTAATATGTTAAAAAAACCCAATTTAACCCAAAAATCTGTGTGAAAGAGCCTAAAAGTTCAATCTTCTATTAATAATGATAATTGTACGTTAAAGATTGAATTGTTCTGTTATTTTTCTTTGAATAGTGGAAATAGGCTTTAGTCAGACGTCAGTTTTTCAATGACTTCTTCTATCAACGTCTTTCAGTTATAAAACACGTACCCATTGTAATCTATGGGGCTGTTCAAATGTCTGTATTTTCTTGTGGACTGAATAATGCACAAAAAAAAATCATAGAGATGTGGTTATTTTTGATCCAAGTGACGTATCAAAAATCACACATACAAGTCTATGGGTCCACGAACATCAGACATCATGTAGATGCCATCTTTGTTAATATTTCAATGAGTAGGAACTTTGCAAAACATATTTTTTACATACTAGAAAATCACTGATAAAATACTGATAGTAAAAGCTGACACACTGGCCAAACACTGATGAAACTCTGATGCAAAACACTGATGAAATTTGGGCCATTTCTTGTCGCGTAAGTGAGAAATGGACGTCTCAATGAGGCCTAACTCTGTTTCTTCTTTCTCAATCATATTTGAAGATGCTCATATTTGTCAGAAGTGTTCCAGCAAATCTGAACCAAAGCAGTTGACGTGTACCCCAACTGGAGATTCACATAAAGGCATAAATTCAATAAATCAAGCTGAAGGTAAGTAACGTAACTGTCTTGTAGAGTATATCAAAGATGGGCATATGTGCCATGATATTGTATACAATTTTGGTAATAACATAAGAAATAAACAAATGTCTCATTGGTACTGTGGCGCCCCTGACCTGGTCAGGCACCACAGAGTATTGCACCCATGCGGGGACAATGCCTCCAGGTAATCTCCAAAGGCCAGGATGAGGTGCACATACAAACACATAGTGACCAGGTCTCCCACATCACTAGAGGGGACCCTTGGGTAGCCAGTAGGGGTTAACTTTCAATTCCCAGCAAGGGGTGTGCTCCGAGGCTGGTTGCTAGGAAGCAGGGCAGAGAGGAAGTGAGGGAAGTCGGGAGCTGGAGGTTGAGGTGTGTGGAAGGGAGCAGAGGGGCTCTCGTGTAAGACAGGTCCTGAGGAGTGCAGTAGCTGAAAGCGGGGGAGAAAGGGCACCGTGGGTCGGCCTGAAAGACATCCAGAGAGAGGGGTGGCTGAGTACGGAGATCCTGGTATCCGAGCACGCAAGGGGAAACAGATCCCCAGTACGGGCAGCAAATCATCCAGAGCTGCTTAACCTACAGGTGGGGGGGGTACTTCATGCCCTCACCACGACTACACAGAGCTCGAGCCAAGCAGCAATCACCAGGCCCATAAGGGGACAGGGCCAGAAGCCATCCCACCAAGGCCACGCTGCCGGCAGACGGGCCAGAGAGAGGGGAGCAGGGTAGTAACAGCTTCCCTGGAGGAGTCCTACCACGCTTCAGGCAAGGGATCCTCCCAAACAGAAAGAGTGCGAGGAGGGCGAGTGGACAGCTACCCTCAGAACGGCCTCCTGGAATTCCTGGTTCCACCTGGTTATCACAGTGTCGCCCATCTCACCGTGACCTCTAAACAGTGAGTAAACACGTTAAAAGACTACTTGGACTGTGTTTGAGTCATTCTGCGACCTGTGGTCCCACACACATACACAGGGGCCTGGGGCTTGCCTCGCTCTCAGGAGGCTATTATACTGACTGCACCCACCATCAGCCCCAGGCATCCCTTAACCTGCAGTGGTGGTCCTCACTGACCGCAATTCTGAGAGTGGCGTCACGGCAAATCCCAAAACGAAGGTTCCCTACCTGTGACCCGACCGTTCCATCCCGTGGAGTCCCTAAGGGTAGTACCCTGCTGCACCGCACCTGAAGGGCTCCACAGTACTGTTGTGAAGAATTATTCCAAAGTTGTGTCCAAATCTCATTAGGAATGATCACGAGGGTAGTTCTGGCCCTTTGACTACATGACATGACAAAACACGGTGGCTGAGTGGATAGCACTGCAGTCTTGTGGTGGCTCAGTGGTTTGCATTGCAGTCTTGCAGCGCTGGGGTCCTGGGTTCAAATCCCACCAAGGACAAAATCTGCAAGGAGTTTGTAAGTTCTTCCTGTGTTTGTGTGTGTTTCCTCCAGTTTCCTCCCACACTCCAAAAACATACTTATAGGGAATCTAGAATGTGAGCCCCAATGGGGATGGTGTTGCTATTGTATGTAAAGCGCTGTGGAATTAACAGCGCTATATAAATGAATAAATATTATTATATTCACAAGCAGAATTGTCGTAAAACAAGTGAAAGTAAGATCCCTCCAACCCTTGACTGTTTTGTCAGGTATCGGGTAATATACATCACTATATATCACACAATGGAGTACACCCACTCATATTTTTGTAAATATTTTATATGTTTTTGTCGCACCCAGGGATATGGGGTACTCGGTCCCGGGCAGTGCCTCTCTTGGGAATGTCACTGTGGTGGCCGTTGCCCGGTTCCGTGCTCCGGGTCCTTTTTGTAATAGGGATATTTACAGGGGATTAGGTTAGTGTTCATATGTGACGCCACTTGCAGTGTTGCGGCTATATAGAGGGAGCCGACGCTGCAGAATGTCACTACTGGGGCTGGTGTTAATTGCAGCCTGTGTGGTAGGCCCTCCGCAAGTAGGGCCGGGCCCCAGAGGATGGGTGATGTGACGGGCGTCGGAAGAAGGTAGTCCACACAGAAGTTTCGTGCAACTGGTTTTTACTCACTGCTGGTTGGTGGTAACTGGTTACCTGAGGCCGGCTGGTTTCACCGCCATGTCCCCTTTATCCCAGTGCCAGTATAGTAATCTGGTACCTTCTTCCCCTGCACCTGTCTCTAGTAAACGGGTCCCCGTGGTGTAGAGCACCTGGGGGTCCCTGTCCGGTGGTTTGTCCACTTCTGTCTGCCTGACGGTAGCGTGAACCCTGTGGGGTTGGAGTCACTGGTCCTGTCCCCGGTTCTCCCTTTGCTACTGAGTCTTCGGACTTTTAGGGTCAGCGAGGTCCTTGATGGTCCCCTCGCTGTGCAGGTCTTAATAGGTCGGCTTGGAGCTCTTTCCTGTCCTAGGGTCCTGTACCATGTCGGTGCGTAGTTCCGGGAGTACTCCACTGTACTCCACCAGCAACTACTCTCCTGGGTACCAGGTCACTGTTAACCCCCGAGTCTCCTCACGTCTCCTCACGTCCACCTTCACTCCTCTCCTACTCTCTTACTGACTAGTCTCACTGTCCACAGTCTGCCCTTCCCACCTAGTTAACTAGTGGACTGGACTGGCTCCACCTCTAGGCGGCCATCCATTGGTCCGACCCTAGCTTTGCACCATGGTATGGGGGATTGTTGGGGAAAACTAGGATTACCTTGGGTTTTTGTGTGTTACTGGCACTGGTATCCCGGGGCCCTAGGGGGGTAGGCCCTGCATCCTTGTGGGCATGCAGAACCTTTTAGCACCCTGATGGCTTCAGGGGCGCTGCATTTTCATGGGACAACACTGAAGACATGACACTTTGATACAATGTAAAGCAGTCAGTGTGCAACTTGTACTGTATAACAGTGTAAATATGGTGTGCCCCCTAAATAACTCAACACACAGCCGTTAATGTCAACAAAAGTGACCACACCCCTAAGTAATAATGGCCAAATTGTGCCCAAAGTGTGAATATTTTGTGTGGCGACCATTATTTTCAAGCACTACCTTAAAGGGAACCTGTCACCAGATTTTGGCCTTCTAAATTAAAACTAGCACCTTAAGCAGCTGTGCTGCATTCTATAAAGGTGCAAGTTACACCCTGAGAGATTTTATAAAGGTTTTTGTGGGGTCTACAGAGGGACTCAGGGGGTAACGTACACCGTTATAGAATTCAGCACAGCTGCTTAAGGTGCTCGTTGTATTTTAGAAGGCCAAAATCTGGTGACAGGTTCCCTTTAAATATTTTGGGCATGGAGTTCACTAGAGCGTCACAGGAGCCACTGGAATCCTCTTCAACTCCTCCATGACAAAATCAAAGAGCTGATGGATGATAAAGACCTTGCACTCCTCCACCTTCCATTTGAGATGTAGTCTGATTTGGTCTGGAGACAAGCTTGGCCAGTCCAGCACCTTTCTCTCAGTTTCTGTAGCAAGGCAGTGGTCGTCTTGGAGGTGTCTATTCACTCTTCACTAGTTATTATTACCCATTATTAACTCTTTCTGTCAGGTAAATTGAATATTTCCAATAGACTTCTTTAGTTGGGAGGTTAAAGGGCTTCATATACAGTTAGGTCCAGAAATATTTGGACAGTGACACAATTTTCGCAAGTTGGGCTCTGCATGCCACCACATTGGATTTGAAATGAAACCTCTACAACAGAATTCAAGTGCAGATTGTAACGTTTAATTTGAAGGTTTAAACAAAAATATCTGATAGAAATTGTAGGAATTGTACACCTTTCTTTACAAACACTCCACATTTTAGGAGGTCAAAAGTAATTGGACAAATAAACCAAACCCAAAAAAAAATTTTTTATTTTCAATATTTTGTTGCGAATCCTTTGGAGGCAATCACTGCCTTAAGTCTGGAACCCATGGGCATCACCAAACGCTGGGTTTCCTCCTTCTTAATGCTTTGCCAGGCCTTTACAGCCGCAGCCTTCAGGTCTTGCTTGTTTGTGGGTCTTTCCGTCTTAAGTCTGGATTTGAGCAAGTGAAATGCATGCTCAATTGGGTTAAGATCTGGTGATTGACTTGGCCATTGCAGAATGTTCCACTTTTTTGCACTCATGAACTCCTGGGTAGCTTTGGCTGTATGCTTGGGGTCATTGTCCATCTGGTACTATGAAGCGCCGTCCGATCAACTTTGCGGCATTTGGCTGAATCTGGGCTGAAAGTATATCCCGGTACACTTCAGAATTCATCCGGCTACTCTTGTCTGCTGTTATGTCATCAATAAACACAAGTGACCCAGTGCCATTGAAAGCCATGCATGCCCATGCCATCACGTTGCCTCCATCATGTTTTACAGAGGATGTGGTGTGCCTTGGATCATGTGCCGTTCCCTTTCTTCTCCAAACTTTTTTCTTCCCATCATTCTGGTACAGGTTGATCTTGGTCTCATCTGTCCATAGAATACTTTTCCAGAATTGAGCTGGCTTCATGAGGTGTTTTTCAGCAAATTTAACTCTGGCCTGTCTATTTTTGGAATTGATGAATGGTTTGCATCTAGATGTGAACCCTTTGTATTTACTTTCATGGAGTCTTCTCTTTACTGTTGACTTAGAGACAGATACACTTACTTCACTGAGAGTGTTCTGGACTTCAGTTGATGTTGTGAACGGGTTCTTCTTCACCAAAGAAAGTATGTGGCGATCATCCACCACTGTTGTCATCCGTGGATGCCCAGGCCTTTTTGAGTTCCCAAGCTCACCAGTCAATTCCTTTTTTCTCAGAATGTACCCGACTGTTGATTTTGCTACTCCAAGCATGTCTGCTATCTCTCTGATGGATTTTTTCTTTTTTTTCAGCCTCAGGATGTTCTGCTTCACCTCAATTGAGAGTTCCTTAGACCGCATGTTGTCTGGTCACAGCAACAGCTTCCAAATGCAAAACCACACACCTGTAATCAACCCCAGACCTTTTAACTACTTCATTGATTACAGGTTAACGAGGGAGACGCCTTCAGAGTTAATTGCAGCCCTTAGAGTCCCTGGTCCAATTACTTTTGGTCCCTTGAAAAAGAGGAGGCTATGCATTACAGAGCTATGATTCCTAAACCCTTTCTCCGATTTGGATGTGAAAACTCTCATATTGCAGCTGGGAGTGTGCACTTTCAGCCCATATTATATATATAATTGTATTTCTGAACATGTTTTTGTAAACAGCTAAAATAACAAAACTTGTGTCAGTGTCTAAATATTTCTGGACCTAACTGTAGTTATTTTACAGCACTAAAGCTATGTGCACACGCGTATTTGCGTGCAGTTACGCTGCGTATTGCACTGCAGAGTAATTGCATGCGTCCTGCGTCCCCATCACAATCTATGAAGGTTATGCATAATACATGCGCACGTTGCATTTTAGAACGCAGCGTTTCGGCTGCTGCCAAGACGCTGCGTTCTAAAAAGCAACATGTCACTTCTTTTGTGCGTTTTGGTTGCATTTTCCACCCACTCTGTCTGTCAATGTCGGTCTCTCTGTCTGTCTGTCGGTCTCTCTGTCTCCCTATCGGTCGGTCTCTCTCTCTCTGTATATCTATCCCTCTCCCCCCTCTCTCATACTCACCAATCACTCACCGATCAACGGAGCGGCGCTGCACGGCTGTCACACTGCGGCGGCTTCTCCAGCTTTTGAAAATACCAGCCGCTCATTATAACATCTCGTATGCACTGCTTTCCCTGCCCACCAGCGCCTATGATTGGTTGCATTCAGATGCGCCCCCATGCTAAGTGACAGCTGTCTCACTGCAACCAATCACAGCCGCCGGTGGGCGGGTCTATGTAGTGCAGTAAAATAAATAAATAATTAAAAAAAATGGCTTGCGGTCCCCCTAATTTTGATACCAGCCAAGATAAAGCCACACGGTTGAAGGCTGGTATTCTCAGGATGGGGAGCCCCATGTTATAGAGAGCCCCCCATCCTAAAAATATCAGACAGCAGCCACCCGGAATTGCCGCATCGATTAGATGCGACAGTCCCGGGACTCTACCCGGCTCTTCCAAAATTGCCCTGGTACGGTGGCATATGTGGGTAATAAGGAGTTAATCATTGCAGGCGTCTATGAGACACCCCCAAAGATTATCCTGTAAGCCGTCTTCCCATCTCCTGCTGACACTGACCACTGTCTGCCACCTAGCCAGTACGCCGGGGCTCAGACCCCGATGCCTGTCAACTTGAACTTCTCACTTCAACTGACTGTGCTTAACTTTCTCACTCCTCCTCCACTACTACTCCAAACTTCACTGCTTGTTTTCCCACCCCGGGTTCTCCAGACCACCAGGTGGGTGTTTTCCTTCCGCCTGGTCCCACCCACTGGTGTGTCTGTCCTTCCCTGAGGGGGGTGACTAGGATTTTGTCGGCTTGTTTAACCCTGTGTGGGAGAGGTGTTATGCGGGGGCCTAACTGTGTGACTACCTGGTTTTGCGAGGGCGTCACATAGTGGGGCACACCAGGTTGTCTTTAACAGTCTCTACTCACTGTGGACCCAGGGATTGCTAGTTCAGGTCCCAGGAGGACCAGTGCCAATGCAGTGAGCCAGTTTGCTCTGTTCCTGGCACTCTCTGTAGATTGAGTCCCCGTAGCATTGAGCATTTGGGAACCCTGACTATCCCTTTTGGGGTACAGTCTTCATCTCCGTACGGCGGGCAGTGCGGACCCTGCGGGGAGGTAAGTGTCCAAAACCCGATCCTAGTTTACTGCTGATGCCCCCGGATTATTTGATTCGATGAAGTCAGTGAAGGTGTCCTCACCGTGCAGGTAATTATCAAACCATTTGAAACTTGACATTTGACCTAGGGCCCTGTGCCCCATTCATGCTCCGATCCCAGTGATATCTGGGTACCCGTCCCGGCGACCTCTCTCCTGTGCCCCGGGGTCACTGTTACCCCGACCCAGCTCAGGCACGTCCGCACACCTCCTCCATATGCTCTCGACTCTAGACTTCCTCTGACTGACTGCTGACCCCTCCCACCAGGCTTGCTATACCCAGGGACTCGTTCCCATGGCGACCATCCCCTTACATGGTTAAACCTCTATGCTCAGTGTGGAGAGGAGATCTAGGATTTTAGATGTGTGTTGGTGGAATCGGCACTGGTACTCCAGGTCCCAGGGGGTAGGTGCTGCATCCCCAAGAGGATGCAGTTCCCTGTAGTTCCCTGAGGGTCTCCGGGGCACTACAGATATTCTGTTTGCAGATCAGAATCAGTCATTAAAGTTTATGGGATCTGTGTAACATGGATGCAAATCGGGAGCCTTCCAGTTTTCTTGTTTTGTATCATGTGTCACGGATTTGTTGAATAGTAATACATTTAAATTAAACATGTGACTTTCCAGGGATCTTTTTAATGGCTTAGGAACAAAGACTCTCCTTCACTGAAATAAACAGATGTTTTTTTCACTGATAGAAAGTTTTGAGGTTTTTTTTCCCACGTCCAATTGGGGGTATGTAGTTCTGTTCTTGGTAGCCTAGCTATTATTAATAGGGCTTCCCATGAAAGGTTTTGCACAAGCCACACTGCTTTGCAGGTGTACCGCCCAGCGCTTGGCTACAGCCGAGCCGCTCGGATCCGGGCTCGTTGGTGGGTGGCTCGAGCGCCTCCGGACCGGAGTCACCTCGCTCTGAAAGGGGATGCTGGCACTTTTGGTGGGGGTTAGGTAGGTGCACGGCCGGAGCCACGCTTGAGTTCGTTACGCCACCCACGGGATGTGGTGAAGGTAGACACCACCGCTGCAGTTACAGGGCACCCGGGGGAGATGTTTATGCAGCAAGTTGTTAACCCCTCCGTGGGCAGGGATGGTGGCCCCGGGACCCGTTGGGGGTAGCTGGGCGGTGCGCGGCCGGATGGCACTGTTGTACTCACTGCTATTGACACACACAAGTCTCTGGTAAACCAAGTTGATCGTGGTCGGTGCCCGCAGCCGGCTGCGTCTGGTCCCCCACCCGGTTCGGTGGTCTTGGCCTTTCTCCTGCACCATGTTGTGTATTTGGGCTGCCTGCGCTTCAGCAACGGAAGTCCGCTCCCCGGCTTTGTGAATGTCTGGAGAGCCCTTTTGCCCGCAGACGCTGGCCCATGGGATCTTTCTGCCTGTGCGGTGGCTTTCTATCCCCCTCGGTGGGCTGTTGTCTTCAGTTGGGACTTGGGTGGGAAAGGACCTATAGTCCAGATCCCAATCAATTAATTAACTCAGTCCAGTGGATTCCCCACTACCCTGTCCCAGTCCACCACGGTTCCACTGAGCCGTCTTCCCGGCTCCTGCAGGCTAAGGCCACCGTATGGCTCCTAACCAAAGGTGCTCGGGCTCCAACCCCGGCACCTGTCAGACTGTCACAGGCCTGTCCTACAGGCCTGACCTCCTCCACTGCTCAACACTCAAATGCATCTGCTTGTATTTCCTGCCTCAGGCCCTCTGAACTCCTCGGTGGGCGTGGCCAACCACCTGGCTCTGCCCCCTGGTGTGTCCATCAGGCACTGGGAGAGGTGACTAGGGTTTAATGGTTGGCTGACACCTTTTTAGGGGACTGGTGTTGTGCGGGGCGCTATCTGTGACTACCTGGCTAGTCCAGGGCGTCACACTCCCCCCTGGTTAACTACAGACCGTCCGCGGCCTGTCCGACCACCACCGTTTATTTTTCTGAACTGCAAAAGATAAAAGAGAACATGTATACAAGTATACTAACAGATTTACAATTACGAAAGCTTTTGTTTCATCCCTTGCGGGAGGCATTATACTTGAACATTGCATATAAAACATTTTTAATAACCGGGAACGGGACGGGACCGGGTCCTTTCATTTGCCCACCCAAGCAAACCCAGCGCTGATGCTGCCTCTAAAAACAGGTCAGCACCCCTTTCACCAGTCCAGGAATCGGGTTCAGGTCCGGGTTTTGCCCATACGGGCCAGGTAATAAGTTCCTTACCTGGCAGTCTCTCAGAGGCCCCACGTCCAGGGGACCCCTGACCCGGAGGGTTGTCACCGGTCTGCATGGTGACGGGACCTCGGACTCCTCTGCCGCAGGCCCTTCCTCCAACCAGCCTCTCCGGAGACTGTAGGACCAGAGGGGGTGGCCCGGATTATTTACAACACATTAACTCTGCTGCCGGCACAGCCTCCTCCAGCCACTTTCCCTCAGCCCACCACAGGGCAGCACGGGTCCCCAATGCCACTTCACTTACGGTGACACTGTCCAGAAAGACCCCGTCTTCCACAGCCTGCAGTGTGGGTACGGTAAACCAGACTCTGTAGCAGGAACTGTCCTCACTCCCACTGAACTGGCTTGCCGTCCTCCACCAGGGCCTCCTACCCTGATGGCGCCTTCTGGGACTCCAACCGCAGCGGCGTTAAACAAGTCGGGCAAGGTCCTTTACCTTCCACCCAGTATGCTGGATGGCGCACCCTGGGAACTTAGGGACGTACAACAAAGGTCGAGGTGTTACGGGAGCGAGTCCTTTACTTAAAACTGTTCAACTTTAAAACTTGTAACTTCGGGGGTTAACTTACAGATGCGCTACCATTGCAGGGGAATGTTCGGTGCGATCCTCGGACAGGACACCAGAATCTCCTTCCAGGCGCAATACATGCCCGGGCTCTGGACCTTCAGCGGGAACGGTGGCGGTGGTAGCGTGGACGGCACCGCTTTCTCCAGGAGCTGTGCCACGCAGGCTTCACTTGTCACGGTGCTGGCAGGCTCCAGCTCCCAGCTGATCAAGGACGACATGTGGGTCTGCGTAGCTTTGTCTCGGCTGCGGCGGCCCTCTGCTCACGGGCCCACACCACGGCAACCATTCTCTAGACCTTCGCCTTCCAGTCAAGCAACTGCTGCAAGGTTTGCGCTCTTACCCGGACGCAGAATCGACCTAGCTCCCGCTCCAGCCAGGCAGCAGTTCCCACAGGGAGCTCGTTCGGGTTACGGTCCTCTGCATCAAAAACTATTCCGCCTCTGTCGCTTCTGAGCCCTGCCACTCCGGTGGCGGGCGCAGCTCCGACGACTTCATTCTGCATCCACATCTTTCCGCATCTCCCCCTTGGTCTTTTCGCGGCACTCCCCTCTTCGGCCGATCAGTTTCGCTTTCCGACCTCTCGCTATGCTGCACGGCCGCGTTCCCAGGGGGTGGGGCTTCAGTTTTTCGTGCCCTTTCTGCAGGGAAAAAGACTCTGGCGGGAATCTTCGCGCCCAAAGATGGCGGCAAGATGGCGGATTCTGCAAATTTTGCAATGGAACACCGCTGACTTCACTTCAAGGCACACTTCACTAGGTAAGTGAATAGGTAAGTATCCTGTTTGTGACGCCAGAAGAGTCGCTCTGTGACCCCGGCAGTCTTGTTGTAAGATGGGGAAAGTTATTTACAAGGGGAGATGAGTTTGTGACGCCACCCTTGGTATGCAGCCAGGTATGGGCCGCCGCTGCCTTGCAGGTCCCCTGGGGTTGGTGGTGATGCAGCAGAGGTGGTTGTGCTCTCCACGGCTAGAGCTTAGCCCCAGGGCAGGGAAATAGGAGATAGTCTATGGTGTTGAAATGCAATGGCTGGGTGCAGGGCCGGAGGCGCAGGCAATAACTGGGCAACACAGGAATGCAGTCACAAGGTCTTTACTTACAGTTAATAGTTTCAGGTTACAACGACTAGTCAGAGGCTGCCTCGGAGTGCTGGGTCCCACTATGTTGGCTCCAGCTGATCCCCGTATAGTTCGGAGGCACAATATGTTACACCATTCTGTGTTCCTTCCCTGGTCGTCTTCCTGCGCTGGCCTCGCCCACCTGCCCCGTGCCTCACACACAGTGCCCTGAGCCGATGTCCGCGGACCCCTTTTATGGATTGCTTTCCTGCCTTGTCCCTTGGTCCTATGTGGTCACCTTTTCAGCGGGTTATGTGCGGTGGTGGCTTTAGTACAGTACTTGAAGTAACCTCAGCCTCCGGTTTACTAGCTGAGCCTTGTAGTTCTCCACTAGCCTAGGGACAGATTCCCTGATGCGGCCAAGTCCCTCCACACCGGTATGCTGGATGTGGATGCGAGCACACGGATGTATGGCGCACTTCTACTTCTTCCTTTCCTTATCCCTCATGGCCTCTGGACGCGACGAGCTGCTCCAGCTCCAGTCCCCAGGACCTCTCTCCTCCGCATCCACTTCCTGATTGACTCATGTTCTACAGTCTGCTCCCACAAACTAAACCCCACCTCCAGACTGGCTTCGGGTCCGTGCTCTCCCTAAAGGTGCAACCGGCCCTAACTACAGCCTAGTGGAGTGTCGCTAAATTAAGAGTGTGTGTATGTGTGCAACGAGTTGTGGCCTCCTTCTTACCGGGAATGGAATACCACACCTCTGACTGATGTGCTGTACCTCTGTGGTGACTGGACCCTCAGGGGCACTACATTAACTCTTGATGAACTGGAGAGCAGGACAGCCAGACCCAGCCGATGCCCATGACAGGCTGTGCAACTAAGGAATCCCAGGCTGCCTGCAGTCTAAACAGAGTCCGATGCGGCCATGACACCCAGTGTATGTGACGTGCCCACGGGGTCTCGGGGGGTTACTCATCACCGGGTCGGTGTAGGGAGTGGAATGTCACAGCAGTCAGGCCCGGTTCTGTGACCACGGTGGTGTCAATACAGATGGAGGGGTTATTTACAAGGGAGCAGAGTTTGTATTCGTGACTAGAGATGAGCGAACCGGTCCCGGTTCGGCTCGAGGCGGTTCGCCGAACGGGGGGTCTGGCTCGAGTTCGGCTCGTCGAACGTTCGACGAACCGAACTCGAGCCCATAGGAAACAATGGCAGGCAATCACAAACACAGTAAAACACCTAGAAAACACCCTCAAAGGTGTCCAAAAGGTGACAAACAACTCACAACACAACACAAACACATGGGAAAGTGACAAGGACATGTACTCATGCGAAAACAAAACAGCTGGACAAGGAAAAAGAGGAGGACACACAGATATAGGCATGGCACGCCCTTCTAAAGTCATGTAAAACACCGCAAGGTGACTCCAAGCGGAGTCTCCCTTTTTTCCAAAAATTGGGCCCCACACACCCACCCCTTCAGTGGCAGCAGTTGTGCCCCAGTTGTACACTTCACAGCTAGATTTGCATCAAGCACATTCAAAAATACGCCATTCTTATCCGTCCCCAGGATGACACCGGGGTAGGTAGCAAAGTCTTTCCTGATCCCAGCTCTGTTCATCTTGGCTTCTTTTAAAAACACAGCAAGCAAGGGTTACTCCAAGCGGAGTCTCCCTTTTTTCCAAAAATTGGGCCCCACACACACCCACCCCTTCAGTGGCAGCACTTGGGCCCCAGTTGTACACTTCACAGCTAGATTTGCATCAAGCACATTCAAAAATACGCTATTCTTAACCGTCCCCAGGATGACACCGGGGTAGGTAGCAAAGTCTTTCCTGATCCCAGCTCTGTTCATCTTGGCTTCTTTTAAAAACACAGCAAGCAAGGGTTACTCCAAGCGGAGTCTCCCTTTTTTCCAAAAATTGGGCCACACAGACACCCACCCCATCAGTGGCAGCACTTGGGCCCTAGTTGCAAACAGGATGTTTTGATTTGCATCAAGCACATTCAAAAATACGCTATTCTTAGCCGTCCCCAGGATGACACCGGGGTAGGTAGCAAAGTCTTTCCTGATCCCAGCTCTGTTCATCTTGGCTTCTTTTAAAAACACAGCAAGCAAGGGTTACTCCAAGCGGAGTCTCCCTTTTTTCCAAAAATTGGGCCACACAGACACCCACCCCATCAGTGGCAGCACTTGGGCCCTAGTTGCAAACAGGATGTTTTGATTTGCATCAAGCACATTCAAAAATACGCTATTCTTAGCCGTCCCCAGGATGACACCGGGGTAGGTAGCAAAGTCTTTCCTGATCCCAGCTCTGTTCATCTTGGCTTCTTTTAAAAACACAGCAAGCAAGGGTTACTCCAAGCGGAGTCTCCCTTTTTTCCAAAAATTGGGCCACACAGACACCCACCCCATCAGTGGCAGCACTTGGGCCCTAGTTGCAAACAGGATGTTTTGATTTGCATCAAGCACATTCAAAAATACGCTATTCTTAGCCGTCCCCAGGATGACACTGGGGTAGGTAGCAAAGTCTTTGCTGACCCATGACTTGTTCATCTTGGCTTCTTTTAAAAACAATGTAAGCAAGGGTTACTCCAAGCGGAGTCTCCCCTTTTTTCCAAAAATTGGGCCCCACACACACCCACCCATTCAGTGGCAGCAGTTGTGCCCCAGTTGTACACTTCACAGCTAGATTTGCATCAAGCACATTCAAAAATACGCCATTCTTATCCGTCCCCAGGATGACACCGGGGTAGGTAGCAAAGTCTTTCCTGATCCCAGCTCTGTTCATCTTGGCTTCTTTTAAAAACACAGCAAGCAAGGGTTACTCCAAGCGGAGTCTCCCTTTTTTCCAAAAATTGGGCCACACAGACACCCACCACATCAGTGGCAGCACTTGGGCCCTAGTTGCAAACAGGATGTTTTGATTTGCATCAAGCACATTCAAAAATACGCTATTCTTAGCCGTCCCCAGGATGACACCGGGGTAGGTAGCAAAGTCTTTCCTGATCCCAGCTCTGTTCATCTTGGCTTCTTTTAAAAACACAGCAAGCAAGGGTTACTCCAAGCGGAGTCTCCCTTTTTTCCAAAAATTGGGCCACACAGACACCCACCCCATCAGTGGCAGCACTTGGGCCCTAGTTGCAAACAGGATGTTTTGATTTGCATCAAGCACATTCAAAAATACGCTATTCTTAGCCGTCCCCAGGATGACACCGGGGTAGGTAGCAAAGTCTTTCCTGATCCCAGCTCTGTTCATCTTGGCTTCTTTTAAAAACACAGCAAGCAAGGGTTACTCCAAGCGGAGTCTCCCTTTTTTCCAAAAATTGGGCCACACAGACACCCACCCCATCAGTGGCAGCACTTGGGCCCTAGTTGCAAACAGGATGTTTTGATTTGCATCAAGCACATTCAAAAATACGCTATTCTTAGCCGTCCCCAGGATGACACTGGGGTAGGTAGCAAAGTCTTTGCTGACCCATGACTTGTTCATCTTGGCTTCTTTTAAAAACAATGTAAGCAAGGGTTACTCCAAGCGGAGTCTCCCCTTTTTTCCAAAAATTGGGCCCCACACACACCCACCCATTCAGTGGCAGCAGTTGTGCCCCAGTTGTACACTTCACAGCTAGATTTGCATCAAGCACATTCAAAAATACGCCATTCTTATCCGTCCCCAGGATGACACCGGGGTAGGTAGCAAAGTCTTTCCTGATCCCAGCTCTGTTCATCTTGGCTTCTTTTAAAAACACAGCAAGCAAGGGTTACTCCAAGCGGAGTCTCCCTTTTTTCCAAAAATTGGGCCACACAGACACCCACCCCATCAGTGGCAGCACTTGGGCCCTAGTTGCAAACAGGATGTTTTGATTTGCATCAAGCACATTCAAAAATACGCTATTCTTAGCCGTCCCCAGGATGACACTGGGGTAGGTAGCAAAGTCTTTGCTGACCCATGACTTGTTCATCTTGGCTTCTTTTAAAAACAATGTAAGCAAGGGTTACTCCAAGCGGAGTCTCCCCTTTTTTCCAAAAATTGGGCCCCACACACACCCACCCATTCAGTGGCAGCAGTTGTGCCCCAGTTGTACACTTCACAGCTAGATTTGCATCAAGCACATTCAAAAATACGCCATTCTTATCCGTCCCCAGGATGACACCGGGGTAGGTAGCAAAGTCTTTCCTGATCCCAGCTCTGTTCATCTTGGCTTCTTTTAAAAACACAGCAAGCAAGGGTTACTCCAAGCGGAGTCTCCCTTTTTTCCAAAAATTGGGCCACACAGACACCCACCACATCAGTGGCAGCACTTGGGCCCTAGTTGCAAACAGGATGTTTTGATTTGCATCAAGCACATTCAAAAATACGCTATTCTTAGCCGTCCACAGGATGACACCGGGGTAGGTAGCAAAGTCTTTCCTGATCCCAGCTCTGTTCATCTTGGCTTCTTTTAAAAACACAGCAAGCAAGGGTTACTCCAAGCGGAGTCTCCCTTTTTTCCAAAAATTGGGCCACACAGACACCCACCCCATCAGTGGCAGCACTTGGGCCCTAGTTGCAAACAGGATGTTTTGATTTGCATCAAGCACATTCCAAATCCACAAGCATTTACTCTCCCCAGGATGACACAGGGGTAGTAAATTCCTTCTGGATCCATGACTTGTTCATTTTGATGAACGTCAGTCTGTCCACATTGTCACTGGACAGACGCGTGCGCTTATCTGTCAGCACACACCCAGCAGCACTGAATACACGTTCAGAGACAACGCTGGCAGCTGGACACGACAAAATCTCCAAGGCGTAAGTTGCGAGCTCTGGCCATTTTTGTAGGTTTGAAGCCCAAAAGGAGCAAGGCTCCAGTTGCACAGTCATGGCATCGATGTTCATTTGGAGATACTCCTGTATCATCCTCTCCAGCCGTTGACTATGTGTCAGACTTGTTGTCTCTGGTGGCCTTGCAAAAGAGGGTCTAAAAAAATTATGAAAAGATTCCATAAAATTGCTGTTACCGGCACCAGAAAAGGTCCTACTGGTACGGGTAGACTGTTGAAGATGACGAGACCGTCCCATGTTTGTCAAGTTACAACTGGGAGATTCACTCCCTGCACCTGCACGGTTGTTTGGTGGAAAAGCCGAGCTAAGATCTAGTAACAGCTTCTGCTGATACTCCTGCATACGTGCGTCCCTTTCTATGGCTGGAATTATGTCACAAAATTTGGACTTGTACCGGGGATCTAATAGTGTGGCAATCCAGTAGTCATCATCACTTCTAATTTTGACAATACGACTGTCATGTTGGAGGTAGTGCAACAAAAAGGCACTCATGTGTCTTGCGCAGCCATGCGGACCAAGTCCATGCTGTGTTTGTGGCATAGAGGTGCTACCCGTTCTTTCTTCCTCTGACATCTGACCCCAACCTCTTTCAACTGAAATTTGACCAAGGTCTCCCTCATCCGCTGAGTCTTCCATGTCCATGGACAGTTCGTCCTCCATTTCTTCATGTTCTCCTGCACCTTGCTCAACATTTCGCCTGCTACTATGCGCCCTTGTCGATCCCTGTCCCCCATGGTCCCATGCCTGCTGCGTTGGTGATGATGAACGTCTGGACCTTCGTGATGTTGTTGTCCCTTGCGCATATGAATCCTCCTGTAGTTCCTCCCCTTCATGTTGTCCCACCCCCTGACTCCGAATAGTGTTTAGCGTGTGCTCCAGCATGTAAATGACTGGAATCGTCATGCTGATAATGGCATTGTCAGAGCTAAACATATTCGTCGCCATGTCGAAACTGTGCAGAAGGGTGCATAGGTCCTTGATCTGAGACCACTCCATCAGGGTGATCTGCCCCACCTCTGCATCTCGTTGGCCCAGGCTATACGTCATGACGTATTGCACCAGGGCTCTGCGGTGCTGCCACAGTCGCTGTAACATGTGGAGAGTTGAATTCCAGCGTGTCGCCACATCGCATTTCAGGCGATGAACCGGCAGGCCGAAAGACTTCTGGAGCGATGCAAGTCGCTCTGCTGCGGCGCTTGAACGGCGGAAGTGAGCTGACAGTTTTCGTGCCCTGTTCAGAAGGCCATCTAGGCCGGGATAGTGTGTTAAAAATTGCTGCACGACAAGGTTCAACACGTGAGCCATACAAGGTACGTGTGTCACCTTGCCCAGGCGAAGTGCCGCACCCAGGTTTGCAGCATTGTCGCACACGGCCTTACCAGGCTGCAGTTTGAGTGGAGACAACCATTTATTAAACTCGGACCGCAAAGCTGACCACAACTCCTCAGCTGTGTGACTCTTATTACCAAGACATGTCAAGCTAAAGACCGCCTGATGCCGTTGCGCTCTGCTGCCAGCATAGTAATGAGGGGTGCGTGATTCCTTCTGCGCAGTGAGAACGCTGGTGGCCTGACCAGGCAGGCTTGGGGCGGAGGTGGAGGACCCAGATGAGGTGGAGGATGCAGAAGCAGTGGCGGAACTTGGACAGACAGAGGATTGACACACAAGTCGTGGGGACGGCAAGACTTGTGCAGCAGACCCTTCACCATCTATCACCATAGTTACCCAGTGCCCAGTCAGCGACATGTAACGTCCCTGTCCATGCTTACTGGTCCAAGTATCGGTGGTGAAATGCACCCGTTCACACACAGAGTTTCTCAAGGAAGCGGTGATGTTGTGTGCGACATGCTGGTGTAGCGCGGGCACACCTTTCTTAGAGAAGTAGTGGCGACTAGGCATCTGGTACTGGGGCACAGCGACAGACATAAGGTCTCTAAAATCCTGTGTGTCCACTAGGCGGAAAGGCAGCATTTCGGTAGCCAACAGCTTACAGAGGGATAGAGTCAACCTCTTAGCTTTGTCATGGGTCGGAGGAAGTGGCCTTTTATTTGACCACATCTGAGGGACAGAGATCTGGCTGCTGTGTGTAGACGGTGTTGAGTAGGGTGTCCCTTGAAAAATGCAGGTTTGTGAGGAAAGTGCAGGCGGAGACATGATGTTGCCTTCATCCAACGTTGGTGCTATCGATGTCTGAGAGAGCTGTACACACTCACTTGTTTCCCCTTCCAAACCAACTGACGACCTTACAAGCAAACTGCCTGTTGCGGTTACAGTGGTGGAAGTTTTGCGTGGAAAAACAGGTGTGGCAGCTGTCCCCACAGTCCTAGAAGATGAAGAGCGCGCGGATGCAGTGGAAGGGGCGGGCGGTGGATGGTTCGCTCCACTAGGCCGCATTGCAGCACGGTGAGCTTCCCACCGGGACTTATGATATTTAGTCATGTGACGATTCATGGAAGAAGTTGTCAAACTGCTGAGGTTTTGACCTCTACTAACAGAATCATGACAAATGTTACATATCACATGAGTTGGGCGATCTTTTTCGATGTGAAAAAAGGACCAGGCTAGGCAAGGCTTAGAGGCCATGCGACCTGTTGATCCACCCCGAATAATGCTCATAGGCAGAGTGGTGGCTGAGGATGCAGTTGTAGACGTGCTACCAGTGCTCCGACTCTGTCCAGGAAGGCGCAAGGTAACTTCGTCGTCGGTTGCATCCTCCTCCACCGCCTCTGTTGACCTCCTCGAGTGCCTGACTGGGGGTTGACAGTAGGTGGGATCTAGAACGTCATCATCAATTGTTGTGTTTGCACTCCCCTCCCCCTCAGACCGAGCCTCTTCTTGCCCTGACGGAATATTTAAGTTGTCATCCCAATCGGGTATCTGCGTCTCATCTTCATCAGTATGTTCCTCATTGTCTATAACCACAGGTGTTACAGTTTGTGACAAAGGGTCAACATTATGCTCAGAAACTTGGTCCTCACGGCCTGAATCTGAGTCACAAAGGTTCTGGGCATCACTGCAGACCATTTCCTGTTCTGTACTCACTGTAGCTTGGGAGCAGACCTCTGATTCCCAGGCTATAGTGTGACTGAACAGCTCTGCAGACTCAGCCATCTCAGTTCCACCATACTGTGCAGGGCTGATGGAGACTTCAGAGCTGGGAGAAAGCAAGTTTGATTGGGATGACAACTCAGAGGACTGGTGTTTTTTGGATGCGGTACTTGAAGTGGCAGAGAGGGCACTTGTTGGACCACTTGAGATCCATTCAAGCATTTTCCTTTTTTGCCCATCATCTACCTTTGTTCCTGTTGTTCGTGTCCGTAACAAAGGGAGCACATCGGATTGTCCACGGTAAGTAGTAGACATCTTACTTTTGCTGGTAGATGGTCTATCTTCAGCAGATGATAATGGAGCTTTGCCACCTTCCCCACGGACAAAACCTTTTTTGCCTTTTCCACCACGCCTCTTCCCCTTTCCACCAGCATCTGTCATTTTGCCACTCATGTTGATTGCGACAAGATTGTGGACTGAAAATGTGGTAGTAAAAATTGAGAGGTGGTGAAGATTGCAGTGGTGGTCTAGCTTTATTAACAGCAGAATAATAAAGAATAAATATCCCTGACAATGCAACTTAGTTATAATTAGTTGGAGTGTGCAACGCAGGCAGACGTGCTGCAAATGTCTTTGCACTAGTGGGACTATAGCAAAGTCCAATAGCCACGTATAGGATGCCACTAGGTACACTGAGTGTTTGCTAGTATAATGGCTTGGTTAGAATGAGTTGTAGTGTGCAACGCAGGCAGACGCGCTCTGCAAATGTCTTTGCACTAGTGGGACTATAGCAAAGTCCAATAGCCACGTATAGGATGCCACTAGGTACACTGAGTGTTTGCTAGTATAATGGCTTGGTTAGAATGAGTTGTAGTGTGCAACGCAGGCAGACGCGCTCTGCAAATGTCTTTGCACTAGTGGGACTATAGCAAAGTCCAATAGCCACGTATAGGATGCCACTAGGTACACTGAGTGTTTGCTAGTATAATGGCTTGGTTAGAATGAGTTGTAGTGTGCAACGCAGGCAGACGCGCTCTGCAAATGTCTTTGCACTAGTGGGACTATAGCAAAGTCCAATAGCCACGTATAGGATGCCACTAGGTACACTGAGTGTTTGCTAGTATAATGGCTTGGTTAGAATGAGTTGTAGTGTGCAACGCAGGCAGACACGCTCTGCAAATGTCTTTGCACTAGTGGGACTATAGCAAAGTCCAATAGCCACGTATAGGATGCCACTAGGTACACTGAGTGTTTGCTAGTATAATGGCTTGGTTAGAATGAGTTGTAGTGTGCAACGCAGGCAGACGCGCTCTGCAAATGTCTTTGCACTAGTGGGACTATAGCAAAGTCCAATAGCCACGTATAGGATGCCACTAGGTACACTGAGTGTTTGCTAGTATAATGGCTTGGTTAGAATGAGTTGTAGTGTGCAACGCAGGCAGACGCGCTCTGCAAATGTCTTTGCACTAGTGGGACTATAGCAAAGTCCAATAGCCACGTATAGGATGCCACTAGGTACACTGAGTGTTTGCTAGTATAATGGCTTGGTTAGAATGAGTTGTAGTGTGCAACGCAGGCAGACGCGCTCTGCAAATGTCTTTGCACTAGTGGGACTATAGCAAAGTCCAATAGCCACGTATAGGATGCCACTAGGTACACTGAGTGTTTGCTAGTATAATGGCTTGGTTAGAATGAGTTGTAGTGTGCAACGCAGGCAGACGCGCTCTGCAAATGTCTTTGCACTAGTGGGACTATAGCAAAGTCCAATAGCCACGTATAGGATGCCACTAGGTACACTGAGTGTTTGCTAGTATAATGGCTTGGTTAGAATGAGTTGTAGTGTGCAACGCAGGCAGACGCGCTCTGCAAATGTCTTTGCACTAGTGGGACTATAGCAAAGTCCAATAGCCACGTATAGGATGCCACTAGGTACACTGAGTGTTTGCTAGTATAATGGCTTGGTTAGAATGAGTTGTAGTGTGCAACGCAGGCAGACGCGCTCTGCAAATGTCTTTGCACTAGTGGGACTATAGCAAAGTCCAATAGCCACGTATAGGATGCCACTAGGTACACTGAGTGTTTGCTAGTATAATGGCTTGGTTAGAATGAGTTGTAGTGTGCAATGCAGGCAGACGCGCTCTGCAAATGTCTTTGCACTAGTGGGACTATAGCAAAGTCCAATAGCCACGTATAGGATGCCACTAGGTACACTGAGTGTTTGCTAGTATAATGGCTTAGTTATCAGTTGGAGTGTGCAGAGGACAAGAGGGTACAGTGGCAGGATTGTGGTGCTCTGGGTAGAGGAATGGAAGACTGCCTTTCTATTCCCTCCTAATGGTGAAATGCAGGTAGGAAATCCCTGACCTGGGCTACACAGACGCTGTTGCTGTTTGCAGGACCTGTCACCTATGGCTCTCTGACCCTGCCGGTTGGAGCCCTTAAAAGGACTGCTATAAAGTGCTCTCCCTAAGCTGTCTAACGCTGTGTATGCAGCGCATACAGCTGTATCGGCTATAGGACTCAGGAAGACGGAGCTGCGACAGTGATGTCTGACACCAAAGACGCAGAAGGCAGATAATGGCGTCCGTGAAGAAAATGTCCGGTTTTATAATGCAGGGACATGTGACATGCAGATCCTATCACACATGCCGTTGCTTCTCTGGCTCAAAGTCCACTTAGCTGTGTGTGTGTCTGGGATTGGCTGACATGCTGGCCCGCCCCACAAGACGCGCGCACTTAGGGAAGGAAGACAAGAAAAAAAAAAAAAAAAAATGGCGATCGCCATTATAGAAACAGCAGTGATCTGAAGGCGCTGTTCACGCACACTATACACTGAAATGTGATAATAGTTTGATTCACAGAGTGACTTACACTATTACAGCAGAAACCAAGCTATGATTTAGCTGTTTTTTGGCTGCTAGAACCGTTCTCGAACGTTTCTAGAACTACCGAGCTTTTGCAAAAAGCTCGAGTTCTAGTTCGATCTAGAACATGCCCCAAAATCACTCGAGCCGCGAACTGGAGAACCACGAACCACGAACCGCGCTCAACTCTATTCGTGACGCCACCTGTGGTTTGTGGCTAATATAGGAGCCGCCGTTGCGGGAGGTATCTTCTGGGGAAGATGGTAGCGCAGCTCGGTTGTTGCAGCTCTAAACAGGTAGAGCTCAAGCCCCAGGGATGTTGGGAATCGTAGTAGTTTTTGGTGCAGGGGTGCGGGACTGAGGACACCGGGAATAACTAGACAACACAGGGCTGTAGTTTCATTAACTTTTGCTTGGCACTTGTTATTACGAGGGAGTCTGGTCCAGAAGATAACGGGGGTCAGATCAGCATGGGAGCAATGAGGAGGTTCACCTAGCCAGGTGGGTTGGAGGCCTTCCTTGTAGCACTTTAGTGTATGGATCCCTGTGGCTTGGAGTGACACAGTGACCCTCTTCCTAGTTGCTGTTGTTTGTCCTTTACTTTATGGCGGGCAATCATGAGCCGGTCACGGGTACCGCCTGTGTAGCCGTGGCCCCAGGCTCTATTTTGCTGCTTCATCTTTGGGCTTTCTTTGGGCTAGGGGACGTGTAATTCCCTGCCCTCTGGGCTTCACTGATGGGGCATTAGCACCCACACAGCCTAGGACGCCGGTGTCCTGCTCACTCGCTTGTGTAGCACCCAGGGATATGGGGTACTCGGTTCCAGGTAGTGTACGTCCTGGGGATGTCACGATGGTGGCCATTACCCAGTTCCGTGCCCTGGGTCCTTTTTGTAATGGGGATATTTACAGGGGATTTGTGAATAAAGTTTCGTGACGCCACTTGCGGTGTCGCGGCTAAATATAAGGGGCCGCCGCTGCAGAGTGTCTCTACTGGGGCTGATGGCATGAGCAGCTAGTATGGTAGTCTCTCCACAAGTAGGGTATTGCCCCAGCGGGTCTATGGTGCGGTGGATGTCGGAAGGAGGAGTCCAGACAGGTATTCGGTGCAACTGGTTTACTCACTTTTCGGGTGTTAATTGGTTGCCCGAGGCTGGCTGGTTTCGCCTCCAAGTCCCCTTCGTCCGAGTGCCAGTCTGGATCTCTTCCCCTGCACCTGTCTCTGGTAAGTGGGTCCCCGTGGTATGGAACACTGGGAGTCCCCGGTTTGTGGTTTGTCCACATCTGTCTGCCTGATGGTAGCGTGAACGCTGTGGGGTTGGAGTCTCTGGTCCTGTTCCCGGTTTTCCCATTGCTACTGAGTCTTCGGATTCTTTAGGTCAGCAAGGTCCTTGATGGTCCCCTTTGCTGTGCAGGTGTTAACAGGTCGGCTTGAAGCTCTTTCCTGTCCTAGGGTCCTGTACCCCATCAGTGCGTAGTTCCGGGAGTAATCCACCGTATTCCACTGGTAACCACCTCTCCTGGGTACCAGGTCACCGTTAACCTGAGTCAGGACGTTGCTCAGTCACACCTTTTACTTCCACTGTCAACTCTGTTCTGACTACTGTCTTCCTGTGTCCTGACTACTCTCCACAGTCTTCCCCTCCCACCTGGTCAACCAGTGGACTGGAGTGGCTCCCCCTCTAGGCGGCCATCCATTGGTCCCACCCTACCTGGATTTTTGTTGGCACTGGCACTGGGGTTCTGGGTACCTAAGGGGGTAGGTCCTGCATCCTGATGGGGATGCAGAACCTTGTAGCACCCTGAGGTGCTCAGGGGCGTTACACTTGGTCCTAAGAGGGCTATATAATACAGCCCTCTTCAGCGACCATCTTCACTGCTCTCCTAACTTGTTCTGTTTAGTTTCACTTTCTGTGTGAGCTTGTGTGTTCTAACTCCTCCCCCAGGCCAGAATGCACAAGGAAGCTCTCCTTAAACCAGGTCTTGAGCTCCCCCTTCTGGCCTGGAGTTAGGAAAGTGTTGGCTGTTGGTGTACCTCACATGGGAGACCCCCCTCTTGCTTCCAGGCATATAATCACCCCCTGTGAGGAGGGCTACACTACTGTGGCTCCCGGACACATATGCAATGCTGAACACCGCACGACTGTACCTCTATGAGGGGCCTCTGGACACTCAGAGACCATTGCCACGGCTTCTCCAGATGGTGTCGATGAAAGGTCCTAACCAAGTGCTCTGCATGGACATCTGAGGCTGGCATCCAAGTCCTCTCCTCCGGACCATAGCCCCGCCAACTTAGGAAATCCAGGCTCCATTTCGGATTCTGCAGTGTGAACAGAGTCTGACGCCACCATGACACCCATCGAGTGCAATGCTGAACGCCGCATGACATGCAGCTTGGCAGCAGATTATACGAAAGGTTTCAGACATGGACGCAGCACCAATAAAAGACTTCTGGAAAGTCAAATGATTTTTCAAATATATCAGTAAGCAGCAGATTCAGGAGACTCGTATCAAAAATGGAAGTAAATTGGAAGCATTACGATTTACATGTGTGTTTCATGGATCCCAACAGACTTGAATGTCTGTTTGTGAACCGCAAACACTGATCAGAATAAGATATGCTCTAAATCTTATGGATCTCACAGATGGATCCATGTTTTTTACAGATGTGTGTATAGATCCACAAACCCCTATAGACACGTGTGTTGTCTGAGGGAAAAAAAAGGACAGTCCACAGCTGTGTCACACAGATGCGTGAATGTAGGCCTAGCCTAAAAATAATTGTTTCTGTGCTGTTTTTTTGTTAGGTGACAGTGAGACTGAAGGTTCAGACTATTCAGAAACTGAAGAAAAGCAGGACTATTCAAAGCCACAAGTAATAAATTTATATATCTATATATATATATATACTGTATATATTGATTGTAATAAGAACTGCTATTTCTAAGGGCTAGCTCTAAAGTAAATTTGCTACAAACAGTGCTATGAAATTGCGAGGACACTGTACTTGCTTCTTCTGTTCTAGCTCTTGCGAATAGTCACATAGACAACCATTCTAATCAAATCTGTCCGTGAAATTGACTGGAAACAGCTGATGAAAGACAAATTGCCAGGACCTCTGTTCTAGCAATCGTCAGACATAACATGATTAAGGCCACTGTCAATCAGACATTCATGAAATATTCTACTTAATAGTAAGTCATGCACTCTATCTAAATCTACAGTTGTGTGTACATTACTGAAATAGCTAAAGTCAATACTGGATGTAAAGACTCAGAGTGCCTCTGCAGTACAGATATGGTGCTCCTTTGAAGGGAATTGGAATTACGCTGTGATATCCGGATAGCACACGAAGAGTATGAGTTGCTATACTTACCTGTCTCTGGCACTGCTGTATCTGGAGCTGCTGTTACTTCTGGGTCCCATGGTCTGTGCAGTAAATATGCAGGAGCTTAATCAGTTGGCCCAGAAGCAACAGTACAAGCAGAGACAGCAGCACTAGAGACAGGTAAGTATAAAAAATCTTTACTTTTATGTGACCTGTGTTTTCTCCAGTATGTGTCACACTGATGTCACATGGATCACATCGGTGTGCGGTCCGTGTGACATCCGTGTTGCTGGCAGAAAAAAGACATGTTGCTGCATTCAGTACGATGCCCACTGTACACAATATGATGGCCTCAACAACCCGTCAAAAAAGTATGATAGCACCTACAGACAATATGATAGCCCTCACACTTTGTGATAGCCCCATAGCCTACCACAAGTTCTGACCCATAAAGTAAAAAATATATACTATTTATTCACCTAATCTCAGATCCTGGGGTATCTGCCAGCACAGTCAGCATCAAGTTACAAGTCAATTATGCCATGTCCTGTATGTGCCTCTGTTTTTCTATAGAGCGCAATAATTTAGGGAACAGGGAAACCATGGCTCCCTATGCTACTAAAGTTTAATGGTATAGGCATGCTGTCACTTCAGGTGGGCTGTCCTGTGTAAGTGGGCCCAGGGCGACTGCTATATATGAAACCCCGATGCTTTGAGATTGTGACACGCCCGCCCCAGAGTCGGGGGCACACGGAACTGGGCTGGACTAGTCCGGGGACGTCAGCGGTGGCTCGGCTCCGTGACCCTGGCAGTGTCTTTTCAAATGATAAATGGAGATGATGATGGGAGTTATAGTCAATATTAAATAAAGTTTATGATGCCACCTGTGGATTGTGGCCATGGGGCCGCGGCTGCTGGACGGTACTCCCAAGGCTGGTGTTGTGGCAGCTGCTGTGTTTCTGCTCCCCACAGGTGGAGCGGGTAACCTCAGGGTAACCGTTAGGGGAGTCTGTGGTGGGGACCAGGTGGACTTTAGGGTGCTGGGCCAGGCGGTGGACAGTAACAGACACAAACAAGGATTTCTTTACCTTCTCCTTTACTTGGCTTAACTGATGAAGTCCAGGGAGCCTGTTACAGGTGGTGGTGGCGGTCCGGTAGCCTGGAAGCGGTCCGGGAAACTCACTGGCCAGCAGAGTAATGAGGCCTGATCCCTACACTCTGTTTATGCAGGGCCCCGTTGCTTCAGCTATGCTGAGGACCGTTCCACTGTTCTCTGAGGTAATTTTTCCCTCACCAGTATGGAAGGCTGCGTGGACCGACACAGGTGCCGCTCTGCTGGTCGTGGCTCCAGGTTCTGGCTCTGCAGCTGTCCCTCCGGGTGTGGGGTGGGCAGGAGACCTGAAGTCCTTCTGTCCTCTGGATGCGTCCACCGGTACTCGTGTGGTTTCGAACGCCGGTATTTGGTTTTCGAGCGGTCACTTCGGGGTGAGCTGGCTGCGCTCCACTCCCCGATGTCCTTCTCCTCTTTGCCTCGCTGCGGACCGTACTTTACTGGGCTGAGCGGACCGGCTTCAATTCCAGCTCGTACGTCCACACTACTCGACTTTTCTCACTCAGCTCTCCTCAGGACTGACTGACTCCTCCCCCAGGTCAGAGTTTAAGGAATGCTCCCTGGAACTCCAGGTTTAGAGCTCCCCCTGCTGGCTCGGAGGAGGAATTGTGTTGTATGATGGTACTCACTGGCCAATCGACTCCCCCATCTGCCTCCAGGCCCAGGGTTAACCCTTTTAGGGAGGGCAACACTACAGTGGCATCCAGACCCAAGGGTGCCACAGTAGCTACACTAATGCAGTGTAGGAATAATTTACATTCATATCTGACGATACCATATTGGAGTGTGATATAATGAGGAGCCGGCTGACTTTCAGAAGACTCCAAGTATTGTATACTGTATTAAGCTTTTCTTTTGTTCATCTATGTGCAGATGATCACCTATACAACAGTCCATTTCAACAATAAAAAACAACTTCCGGATTACGAGAACATTGTTGAAACACCTGATTATGTAAATGTTGACCTTAAAGGCAAAAATGGAAAGAATAAGAAAGTGAAGAAAAAAGTGACATCTGTAGATTACACAACGGTGGCTCCTATGCCAGTTACCTTCAGAAGACCATCTCACCCACCAGCAATGTCCACCGATTCCTCCTCATCATAAAACTCTGTTATATAAAAATAATCCCCTGACCCACGTGTGCCACGACATGCCAGTTTTGAAGTGGGTGTCAACATAAACATTTTCTTGAACCTTTTATTCAAACTAAACCTAAATAAATCATCACCATCAATTGCAAATTATTTCTCAACAGTTTATTTTAGCATCCATTGTGTTAATCTCTTGCTTGTTATTGATTTTGACCCCAAAAGGATGAAAAAGGATGACACAAAGATCCTATTTGATATCTATGATCCAAATATTAGTAATCTCCTTTTGTCAAGCCAACAAAAATAATCAAAATAGCTTTAAAGTAAGCTTCGAACTAGGAAGATCACCTCTCTCTTTGTAGCCTATTCGTCTGCTCCTGAAATGTTTGCTGCCACATGGGGAGTGCAAACAGTTTACTATGGTGTGACTATATAACACTGTGTTAATGAATGTATTGTACCACATTATTTCATGCTATTACTTATCACATTGTGCTTGAATATTCAATTCAATCAAATATAATAGGTAAGAGATACAACTAGTTCCAAATGCAGGGTGATGCTTCCCAAAGTCTAACCAACTCAGTTTGGTGCAGTCATAAATGGTTGAATTTTAAAATATAAAAGGAAGAACTTCATTTCTTTTCTTTTTGGAACATTCATCAAAAAACTGAATCAAAATTTGGAACCTGGCCTAGTTGCTTGTATTAGATGGGTATAAACCAATATTAGCTTAGGCAGTAAGTAAAATTGGGAAAAAAGAATATATAAAAAATAAAATATAATTACAGACAGCCAATGCATTAAAAACACCTGACCTACAAACCATTTGTACATATGAACATAAGATATAAAGAAAACCGAAGAAAAAAAGTCATCGCATAACTCTCCAACTGCCTCGCCGTCTGGTCCTCTTCACTATAGGCCAGGGCTTGGAGGTCACTGAGTGTCATAAGGGTGTGCCGTGGCGTGTGCGGGGTGATCTTACTATGCGCAGTGACCTACGAAGCTAGGACGCACCTAAAAGTCCTGGCCTATAGTGAAGAGGTCATAAATGCGCCATGTGACAGTCAAAGAAAGAGGACTAGACAGCTGCTGGGAGGTTGGAGAGATGAGCGATGTGTATTCATTTTTTTTCATTGTTTTACCATTTGCCGACTTTCTATAGTTTACTAAAACTGTTGTCACGGGTGTGTCACGGGTGACAGTCATGTGCTTTCTGGTAATAGAAGGTCTCAGCGTTTGGCTGCACAAAATCCTCCCTGATATTCTATTGTTCCTTCTGTTAGTATTCATTGTATTAGGTAGCTTTCCTTCTGGGTTTTCATCTCTTCCCCTTTATAACCCAGCGGAGCCCTCCTTCCATCCAGTTGCTGATTATCAGTATTCTCTATGTGCTTAAATACTCCCATCTTTCCTGGACTTGTGCTGGTGATATTATTCAGTTCATTCAAGCTCTGGATGCAAGCAGGTGGCTTGTACTCCTCTGTGGTATCATTGCCAAAACTTTGCTGAACTTTTACCTGAGTCATCTGTGGATAAGTAGTTCATGCATTTTCTCCCTGTGTGTGCTCCTTATGTCTTCTCCAGTATTTGGTAGGGTTGATGAAGAGCTCATCTCACCCATTTCCTATTTAGGGTCCGGCGCTAGGGATACTTAGGGTCAGGTATCTGGCTCCGGGCATAGGTGCGGAACCTATCTAGGGTGGTGAGGGACTCCAGGGACCAGCGGTCGGCTGGTCAGGGGACACCATCTCCTCCTTCCCTGGACACAGGGTTTCCCTTCCCTTTTGACGTTTACTTAGTACGTTTCCCCACCTAGCATGGCCACCACTTTGCTAAATTTGCATGGAGAATACAGATTTTTATAAAATTCGAGTAGAGTTTAATTCCACTTGAACAAATTTGCTTATCGCTAGTGTTAATTCTTCACTATACTATCCAAAATAAATAAATTGACTAGCGTTAAAGAGGTATTCTCATCTCAAATATCCTATCCCAATATGTAGTAGGTGTAATAATAATATTAGTAAATACCTCCAATTAGAAATGTAGTATAGTTCTGCTGATATAGCCATGTCTCTTATTTCATGTGCAGGGCATTGCAGCTTAGGTATCCATAGTTACGACTAAGAGCATATAACTACCTGTCACTATATGAGTGGGCGTAATCATAAGCTGCAATGCCCTACACGAGGTAAGAGACATGGCTATATCAGGAGAACTATACTACATTTCTAATTGGAGGGATTTGCTCATATTATTATTATGCCTACTACACATAGGATAGGATCTTGCAGATGGAATTAACTCTTTAAACTTAAACAATGTACCTGTTCCAACTTACAAATTGTAGCGTTTCTACTTGGTTGCGGGTTGAGGTAAGTAGACGAAACGAATTCAGTTAAGCATCTGGGCTGGTTTATTTAGACTCCATAAACTGCTGAAGATAACAAATCAAAAACCGCCTTTTTCAGCTTAAAGTGAAAACATAAAGCAAATAGTCAATACATTAGTGTGGGTTTACCTGCTCAGGTTAATGTCCAGCACTTAGTTTATAGCAAAAACAAACAACACTGGAGGTCTGCACACCTCCACACACAGACATTGAATCAGGCAACTGGTTTCTTTATACCCACTGTACCATGCCCAAGGAAGGGGGTATGCGAGCAGCCAGTCGCACCCATCTCTCTGACTGTTCGTAAACCCGGTCCTGAAACACCCTATCAACTCTCTCAGCACAATACTTGCTGGAGCTGGCTACCAACCTCGATGATACATATCTCCACTCGAGAACCTGTACAGAGGCCATCTTACAATACAAATGCAACTCAAAGAGATTGTCCACTACTTGGGCAATCTCTTCTCAATCAGTATGTTTCCCCCTTCCAAAACCAAAATACTTATACTCACCTATGGTGTCAGTGCAGTTCCAGTGGCGCTCTGCCGGGGCTCTCGTGATATTGTTATTCAAGCTATCCCTGTGACCAATTGTGGCGCCCCTGACCTGGTCAGGCACCACTGAGTACTGCACCCATGCTGGGGACAGTACAAAACAGGTAATCCACAAGGCTGACCGAGGTGTGACTACACAGGCGCATAGTGATCAGGTCTCACACATTTACCTTTGAGAGGAACCCTGGGGATCCCAGGAGGGGGCGAAGCCTCCATCTCCACTCGAGGGGTGTGGTAGAGAGCCTGGTTGCTAGGTGACGTAGGCAAGAACAGGAGAGGAGGGAAGAGTGAGCCAAAGACAGTTGAGTGGTGAAGTTCAGGGAGGGCAGAAGCAGACCCTGGAGCTCTACACAATTCTGACAACGTACGCGCAGTGACTACCGACGGGGGAGAACGGTCACCTGGTAGTGCTGCCCGAAATCCACACACGGCTAAAGAGAGAGCAACGGAGTGGAAAGTAAGGAGACTGTCAGGGAGATACCAGGCCCAAACGGGTAACAGGTCCCAGTGCAGGGATAGATCCACCTGTCCTTTGCCAAACCTGCATGAGGGGGCACTTTACACCCCCAAGACAACACCACAGAGTCCGCAGCCACGTAGCAAAGTGAGGGCCCATAGCTCACAGGAGGCAAGCAGCCGGAGTGACCTGGTCCAGGCTACAAGCAAACGGGCCAAAAGAAGGGGAGAGAGGCACCAGCAACTTCCCTGGGCGACCCCAGCAGGGCTTCAAGCAGGGGTTACCCCAAAACACAACGGGCTAAGGAAGGCGAGTTGGTAGCCACCCTCATAAGTCAGCCTGAAGGACACCTGGTTCCAGCCTGGTTCATCCCAGCTACGCCCGGGTTACTCACCCTGCCACCATCAGTGAGTAAAATCCCTGAAAGACATCCTGCTTGTGCGTGTGAGTCATTCTGCGACTTGTAGTTCTACACACCTACACGGGACCCTGGGGCATGCCTCACTCTCAGGAGGCTATTACAACTGACTGCACCTACTATCAGCCCCAGGCACCCCTAACCTGCAGTGGCGGTCCCCACTGACCGCAATTCTGAGAGTGGCGTCACGACAATCAAAATAGAGGATTTCCTACCTGTGACAAGATCCAGCCGCGTGGAGTCCCTGAAGGTAATGCACCGCTGCACCGACACCGAACCTCGGGGCCCCACACAATCAGTGGCCACTTCACTGTCCCTTCAGATGTTATTAAGATTCGGAGGAATCGAGAGCTGCTGCTTCTCTCCCATTTCCTCTGAATATGTGATTTGCCTGAAGGAGGGGACAATGAAGTGGCTACAGTGATCACGTGACAGCAATATCAAGCAAGCCGTGGGAGAGCCAGTGCTAGCACTACTGGAATGGGGTGACATCGCAGGTGAGTATAAGTGTTGTTATTTTACAAGGGAGGCTGATTGAGTAGTGGACAACCCCTTTAAGAACAAACAAAACAGAATTTATCTTGTTCCTAACCCAGGAACTGCCTGAATGAAATTAAAATGTAATGGATAATATTTGGGCAGTGAAAAAAAAAATCAAAAACAAGAGTACAAATACTTTCAGTTCATTAGTTTTGGCTTGGGGTATTCACTCACAAAGATGTTTTTAATTTATAAGTTGTTTTACTATTCATTTTGCTACTCTATTAACTACTTGTGCTCTATATACTGCCCTATACAAGTATTAATAATACACTTTATTAAAGATAGTTATACATTTAGGATATTCATAGTTATACAGTTCTTGCAGCTGCTGGACAAACATAGTGAGCATAAATTTGATTCTAATATAATACCAGGCAAATCGGATCGAGGTTTATCTATATATACACTCACACTAGAATGTGACAAAGTAGGAATACTATTAAAGGTGTTGTCCCATACACAACAGATATTTGGATTCCTATTAATTATGAGAACTCTCTTTGAAACGAACAGTAGTGAGCATGTGCTGTATTCACGGTCTATAGGAGTGGTGGTTGCACATGCTCACTACCGCTCTACTGACACAAGGAACTTTGGGCTTCGCATTTTTGAGATCAGTAGGAATCTAAGCAATCTTATCCACGCCAGCTGTATATTTGTCATCTATACTCTGGATAAGAAATAAAAATTTATGAGACAACCCCTTTAATAAAGTTTAAGTCCCATTTTTTAAGGCAGAGAATTAGAGAAGTGCTGATTCCACCACTGAATCTTCATACGCCGGGTACAGATCTCTAACGCTGTGGCACGTGCCCTGCATCTGCAAAGAATGAGTCCGCATCTGAGTCAGAAGAGTGTCCCGACGGCTGGAGGCACTTCCTGTGCTATTCTGTCTACGGGCATGAAGAATAGGGATTCCTGGACATAGTTGGGGACTGCTGTAGAACATATAGATCCATGGATTACTACAGCTGCTCAGGCACGGCAACAGCATCGTAATGGTGAATGCAAAGTCTGAAGAGTCTAAAGAAGAAAAGAAGTAAATACATGTGAAAATACATCAAAACCAACTTTATCTTTTATATTTTATACTGATATGCAGTATCCAGTTTTTCTGGTGTAAAATACAACATCACATGTGGCACTCCACAATGAGCGTATCCCATTATATAAATATCTAATAAAATCATCATTCTGAAAAAAAGTTACATAAACATATCTAAAAATGAAACATGAAATAAAAAAATAAAGAAAGGGTTGTTCCTAACAAAGACAGTGATAGGACACTGCTTTCTGATTGACAGGGATCTCACTGCTGTAGTCTCCCACCACCTGGGGGCACTGAAAATACGTATGTATCGGGATAAACATTAGACATGAAACAGCATTAATTAATAACTGAAACTGTAGGTATTTCTCATATTTTCAAGGCTTAAAGATTCAGAAAAGAGATAAGAATATGTACTCACATTTTATGATACTTTATATTACCTTTGGAGATTATTCCTAAATGATTTAGTTTAAAGGGAACCTGACGATACATGCTTATCGATCCATGGATAGAATGTGTCACGCTGTATCATACATATCATGCACTGGCTGTATGATCTCAGCTAGGCATAAAAAAACATACTTTAAAAGCCACTGGGGACTGGACTGCATGGTAGACTATTTGGACAGGCGGGTCCCCGGAGACTTCATGATGCCAGAGATTGCATGTATCGGCAGACACCTATCAAACAGGGAGAGACCTGACACTCCCTGCCAGGGTCTCATCTGTCCAACTAGTCTCCACTGCAGCTTTTAAAGTACATTTTTCGTTGGAACATTGCAGAATTTCACAGTAAAACATACCTGGCTAAGATCTGATACATGAGGCCCGTGGATCGGGTAGCATATATTAGTTGTCGGATTCCCTTTAAGTATAAATGTACAGTATAAGTTGCTTTCTTTTCAGGAGGTGGGAGAGGCTTATAAACTGCAGTCCTTATATAATGAGTCCTAACAGGTAAAATATTATGGCCCTCAAAAATGTCTAAACCTCTCTTGGTAAGAATTATTTGCCATTGTACACTAGTGGGTTAATAAACCAGTCCTGCACACAAAACTTTATGAACTTTAATGTATAACATAATACATTTAAGGATATGCTTAGGGTGGGCATGTGGAATAGAGGCCATCAAGCCCTTCCTAGTTTATAAACCTGAACTTGATGCTAGGGGTTGTAAGTTTGATTAGAAACACTAAGAAGAGAGACCAGTCTGGATTTGTATTGGCTGGACTCTACTCTCTGCTTGTCAATCAAGAAGATGTCTCTCTCATCCAGCAATCCACAAGGCACAATGACTTAGCTACAGGTTGGGGACAACATCTATATAACCATCAGTAGTAACCTGAGCAACGTACATGACGTTCTCTATATATAATGTTGGTTAGGATACACATTCTTGACAAACTTCATACTTCAGATAATGAATATAGAAAAAGTAATCTTACCAACATCAGGTGCATTTTCATCCCACACTGACCACATTTGAACACCGAAAAATGGTGTCCAGCATATTATGTATGAAAGGACAATAACAAAAGTCATTTTCACTGTTCTTATTTTTGCTCTTGAGATTGTCCGAATACTACTGACTCTAGAAGGCATGATTTGGCCATTGCTTTCCCTTTGTCTTGCTCCATAAGTCTGCATTTTACCTTTGAGGTTCTTGCATATTTCACAACAGATCAAGCTGTAGCAGACCACAAGGATGCCTACGGGCACAACAAATATTGATATTGTGTTCCAAGTGATATAGGCTTTAGCCCCCCATGGATATCGAAAATCAGCCCAGCAGTCTATAACTCCTGAATCCTGTTCAATTTCCTTAAGAGAGAAGATGAAGATTTGAGGGAGACTGAAGAGGCAACTGATGATCCATGTGATCCCGATCATGATATAAGCATATCTAGTTGGTTGTTGTATTGTTTTTAGTGGATGACACACTGCTATATATCGGTCCACCGTCATCATCATGAGCATGTAAGTGGACACAAACATACTCATCACTTGGGTATACTTAACCACCCTACAAAGGAAATCAGATCCTATGAACCTAAAAGTAATGTCCCAAATCATTTGGGGAAGTATTTGGAAAAAAGCCACTGCAAGGTCAGTATATGCAAGATGCACAATAAAGAGATGCATACGGGTCATCTTCTTCCCTCTTCTGTAGATGGCAAGCAGCAAGCCTACATTTCCCAATGTTGTAATAGCTAAGACAGTTCCTAGGACAGCTACCTCAGCCTTAGCTAGATCTTCATTTCTAAAGTCAGAAGAGTTGAAAGAAATGGACAATTTTACAGCTGTATCTACAGGATATTGGCTTTTATCCATGTTTATACACCGTCTTAAAACTTTCAAATATTCACAATAATCTAAAAACTAGGACAGTAAATAGTATTCTATACAAATATTTTATACAAAATCTTTTTCAAAACTGTAAAAACCAAGTAATCACACCTAAGTAAATTTGGAATTCCTTAATATTAAATCCAGTTTGCTTTTACATTATTGTAGGTAGCAAGTAAGCCTTTTTTTCCAAATCAGATGTCCATAGACTATACTTCCTTACAAATGTCTTCTTCAATGATCATATATCTCCTCATAAGTCCTTGTGGGCACGAGATGTCCAAACACCCATGATGTTTGCTGGAGTTGGTTATTGGATCAATTCAATTGCAAAAGAGTCTAGTTCTGCGTCTATATACATTTCCCATGCCTTCTCTCTGACATCAGTTCAATCAAGTTCCATGGAAACACCAATGAGGAACTGATTTATAATTTGTTCGTATGCGAAGGAAATTCTACCTGACTTCATAAAAGCCTCAGGATTGATTTCCTGGATTAATTACTCACAGAAACATTAGAATAGCAAAATAACTTGAAGTGCATGATTTCTAAGAAAGCATTAGCTTATATTTTTTATGATGGTCGAATGCTCTAATTAGTTTGTGGTTCATGCACAGAGAATCATGTGCACCAAGTCTGTATTGAGACACATGCACTGCCCATGCTTTTGACTACACATTCTTATCTACACAACATACAGGGCGTCCCCGGGTTAAGAACTAGATGCTTTCTGTAGATCAGTTTGTAACCCAAATATGTGATAGGGATTGGATAAAGAAAACAACTTATACTTACCTCACCACTGACAGCTCCTGCGAGGCACCATCAATCCAGTTGTCTTCTTCCCATCGTCACACACCACATCTCCAACCTCTTCACTATAAACCAGGACTTCCAACCGCGTCCAGGCCTCATATATTGCTGCTTGTCATAAGGTCGCAAGGAGGCGATGAACAAAAAATAGGCATTCTTCGGTCATGCAAATCACAGCATGGGCCCAAATACTTCTGTAAATTCTGTAAATTATTGTCATGGAAATAGGAACTCATATATCAACACAATTGGTAATTGCTTTCACCTCCTCTGGGCCAAAGGACTGAGGCATAACAAAAATCTTGTTCTTTGATCAAATTATTATAGTTTGAATTATTTTTTAATACCATTAATGCCATGACTTGCAGTCTCAAAAGGTAAGAGACCATCCAACATTATGGTGCACAGTTGAAAAGCTTGAAACTCTGATGTTATAGGATTGTATAAGTGCCTATGGCATGGGCAGCTTATACATTGTGAATGGTACTATCACTGCTCTGATATGGAAAAGCTGGGTGGTGAGGGAAAAATGTATAACAGAACATAGAAAATCCAGGTAGTGAGGGAAAGATGTATAGCAGAGCATGGGAAAGCTGGGTGCTGAGGGAAAGTTATATAACAGAGCATGGCAAAGTTGGGTGGAGAGGAAAAGATATATAGCACAACATGGGAAAGCTGAGTGCTGAGGGAAAGTTATGTAGCAGTGCATGGCAAAGTTGGGTGCAGAGGAAAAGATGTGTAGCACAGAATGGGAAAGCTGAGTGCTGAGGGAAAAATGTATAGCAGAGCATGGGAAATCCTAGTGCTGAGGACAAAGTGAACAGCAAAACATAGGAAAGCGGGGACGAGGGGACAGGTCAAAATTTGGTACCAGAGCCCATCGACCTCTACTTACGCCACTGTTTAGCAATAAAAAATAAAATGAATAGAGTGTGTTACATCTGATTGACCTGCAAGGGCATGTTCACATGATGCATTTGCAATGTGTTTTTTGACACAATTTTCCAAAAATGTGATAGAAACTTGCCAATTTTATTGCATTTTGGAAAATTGCAACAAAAAATGCATTGTGAACACTAGAGATGAGCGAACCTTTGAAGGTTCAGTTCGCTGGTAGTAAACGAGCCAAACTTCCACTGCTCTGAATTTGGCCCGAGTATGTTCGGAATCACTGATTGGCATTTTGATTCTCCGCCCACATACAGCCATTCATAAGCAGATCACTTCTGGGGGAGGGTGGGCAGGTTTTTTCAAAATTTTTTTTTTATACACCCTACATCTAATCACGCTGTTGTTCCCCTCAGTGCAAGCCATACAAACATCGCAAGTGGCTCGCGCAGGGCTGAGCACCAAGCGTACCTGAGCACAGCGTTGCTTGCGCGAGTTAACTTTGCACGTAAAGCATCCAAACTACGAACCCAGGCTCTGTTTTTTTTAAGTTGGTGTTCGCTTCGAAAACTGAACCTCGGGTTCGCTCATCTCTAGTGAACACGTCCTTATAGTGTTTTCTATTTTTTTTTATCTCTTGTTCACTAGAACACAACATTAAACTATTAATGTTCTATAAAGACTCATGTTTAACCGTTTTGTTTGCAAATGTTTATTGACTTTTTGCGACTCTCGTAGCCACGACAATATTAATACTTTTAATGTGTACAAACAAAATGTAAATTACAAAATAAAATATTGATATTAGATCCCCAAACCTATCCTTTTTCTGAAGTGGACACCAGGCTCATTGTCAACATGCGACTCATCCTTTTACACATGCAGGCAGCTTCATGTAATTTTGAATCAAAGTGAATTTTTTTGTAAAAAAACAACAACATAATTCTCCTTCTAAGAAACTCAGTTTGAGGCCATGTTCACCCCTTTCAGTATTTGGTCAGTACTTTAAATCAGTATTTGTAAGCCAAAATTAGGAGTGGAACAAAGGAAAAGTATAATAGAAATGTGCACCACTTCTGCATTTTTTTTTTACCCACTCCTGCTTTTGGATCGCAAATACTGATGTAAAATACTGACCAAATACTGAACAAATACTGAGCATGTCCTCACAATGAGATTGTCTCGTTATCTGCCTTCCGGGCTGAAAAATAGCCATTAATAGTGATGGGCGAACCTGAATGAGTCCACCCTCAGGGTTTTCAATAAGGGGGGTACCCTGGCGTCGGGACTACGGATATTTTACTCTCGATGGGGTTATCACAGGTGGTCGGTCCCGGCTTCGTGCCCTGGGCGCTCACTCTGCGGCTGTGGAATGGAGCACAAGAATGATTTTGGGGATATATGTGACGCCACCTATGGTATCTGGTAAGCGGGATATACCAGCGCTGCCCGCAGCCGGCCTCTGAGGTGATGGTGACGGCAGCTTAAGATCTCTCAGCTCCCCACAGGTGGAGCTATTTTACCTCAGGGCGGCGGGTCGCTGACCAGGAGGGAAGCGACCGAGCGGTGATGGCTGCCTTCTTCTCTGACGTCGCAGGGTCCTGTCGAACGGCGGAGAGAAGACACACCGAGTCCACATCAGCTTAAACAAGTCCTTTTTACTGGCATCTGGTTTATTTTGCACAGTACACAGCAGAACAGTTCGGTTACCAGAAGGCCAATGGTCACAAATTTCGGAGGCGATTTAATGACAGAGTTTTTCTCTGAGGTAACCTTTCTATGTCTCTTTCTCGGTCTCTGCTCTGAGGGCTCTGTGACTCCCTCTTTAACCCACTCGTTAGTCTCGTCACTGGTTTTCCCAGGGGTCTGATGCTGCACGATTTCTTTATCTTTCCCGCAACAGCGTCATGGACTCGGCTTGGGGTTAGTAGTCAGACTCTTGATGGGTACCGGGACACCTCTTATTTAGGATCCCAGGTTAACGGTCAATGGTTTGGGGATAAACCTGACAAACCTCCTCAGTTCTGTTATACCGGTGTCGACCTGAACTCTTCAGCCGGCTCTCGCCAGACCTAAAGCGTCCCCTTTCCGTCTGGGTTACCCCTTTTCCTGTGCCTTTCTTTTCTTTCGGGGTACCCTCGCTCAGGACGTCGGGCCTATGTTATTTCTAGCCCTTCTTTCAGTCATCAATTTTACTCTCGTCTCTGCTTGTCACTCTTTTCTGACTGACTGTTAACTCACTAACTGTCACCCAGTCGTCCTGGCAACCACGTCGTGTCTCACGCTCAGCTAGGCTCCACCCCCCTATGGACCTACTATATAAACAGTCCCAGGAATATGAAGGTAGGGGCTGCTGAGTCAATGTTACTCAATCTAATATAAGACTCTGCATTTCCTCTCTCTTTCACCTGTGACCAGAGGGCACTGCACCTTGATGTTAAGGTGCTGTATTCCCCTGTAGCGCCTAACCACAGGGGCGCTACATGAACATAGACTTTTCAGGGAAGTCCGCATTACTGCTCTATTTCAGCTACCCGGATAAGAATAAAAAATAATTGGGTAAAAGGGAGCAAAATGGGGATTAAAGCAGGAAATTATACTTACTGAGTTTTCGCACGGCTGTCACAATGCTTCCGGGTCCGCTCATTAAATCTCATGAATATTCACTGTTTCTCCCACCCACTCTCTGTGACAGTGTCTGTGATTGGTTATAATCAGACTGCTGGCGTCTGTGATTGGTTGCTCTCACACTAGCTTTCTGGATTTCTGAAGTGGAGTGTAAAAATAAATAAATGGAAAAAATGGCGTAGGGTTCCCCATATTTTCATACCCAGCACAGATAAAGCAGACAGCTGAAGGCTGCAGCCACGAGCTGTGTGTGTTATATTGCCTGTGTATCAAAATACAAGGAACCCCAGGCAGCTTTTTAAATTATTTACATAAATCATTTTAAAAAAAATAGTCCCTCTCAATTTTTAAACCCAGCCAAGATAAAGCAGACAGCTGGGGGCTAGTATTCTCAGGTTGGGGAGGCCCATAGTTATTGGGACCTTCCAATCCTAAAAACAGGTGGCTGCATTATATACAACAATCCTGTAGCTTCACACGGCCATCCCGATTGCCCTGGTGCGGTATCAGGTGATATAAGGGGTTAATGACAGCTGTCATTACTAATCAAGTAAGTAAAAAGGAAGACACTCAAAATTCAGAGAAAGAGAGAACAATCCTTTTAAAAAACACAAAAAATGTATCCAATTTATTAACCTCCAGAACACCCCGGAAAGGTCCGATGTAATCCATACCACAACATGCCATGATGATCCTGGCTCTGCTACAGCCTGAGGTCACAGTGCATGGTCACATTGGGAAACGTGACTGATCACTGCGGCTTGTGGGACATACTGACAGAGCCGCAGCTGTGAGAGCAGTGACGTCAATGAGTTCACCTGAGGTCACAGCTGCCACTTTCCACGGTACTGCAACTGTGACCTCAGGTGAATTCACAGCTGAGGTACCATGGGTAGTAACAGCTATAAACTCAGGTGAACTCAATGACGTCACTGCTCTCACAGCTAAGGCTCCTAAGTGCTCGGTCACATTTTTTAATGTGATCGCGCACTGAAACTTCAGAATGTAGCAGAGCCATGATCGTTGCAAGACATCATGGTGGGGATTACATCAGACCTGCAGGAGTGTTTTGGAGGTTAATAAATTGGAGGAAAAGGGTGTTTTATAAAACAAAGATTTTTTCTGTGTCATCCGTGTGTGCAATTTTACCATCAGTGTTTATCATGGTTGGATCAATAAATAAATGACAAAGCTTCTCCTATAACCTTCACTATTAAACAGGTACAGCACACTGATGGCAGAGAAATGCTTTCCATGTGCTGTACGTTTTTCACAGCCCCATAGACTTATATTGGTCCTTGTCTGTGCTGCGGGAAGAAAATGGACAAGACTCCGTGTGTTTTACACAGACACACGGTCCGTGTAAAAAACACCAACATGTGAATAGCACCACAGAATATAATGTATATGTATTGCATCTGTAAAATAAAAAACAAGAATGCCCCAAACAGATGTCTAAATGAGGTCATAGGTTGGACACTTGCAGTTTTTGTGGAAGCTTATTATTCAAATTTTTAAAAAGGTTGTCCACTTCTTGGACAACCTTTTCTTAGAGTATTTGCCCCATTAAAATAAAAGTATTATATTCATCCTCAGTGCTGACGCTGTTCCAGCGGTGTCAGCACTCGCTCTCCCTAGGCTCATGTGACGTCATTACATCACGATAACCCTGCATCCAATCCAGGGCCGGCTCCAGGTTTTTGTGGGCCCCGGGCGGAAGAGTCCCAGTGGGCCCCATCCACACACAGACACCGATACGAACACGTACATATACATATTTAAAGACAAACTCACAAAAATACATATAAACAGACAAATCTATACAGTCATATACACTTACAGACAGACACACACACACACAAACACAAGTCTGCTGCATACAGACAGACACACACACACAACTCTGCTACATACAGACAAACACACAACTCTGCTACATACAGACAAACACACACAACTCTACTACATACAGACAAACACACAACTCTGCTACATACAAACACATACAACTCTGCTACATACAGACAAACACACACAACTCTGCTACATACAGACAAACACACACAACTCTGCTACATACAGACAAACACACACAACTCTGCTACATACAGACAAACACACACAACTCTACTACATACAGACAAACACACAACTCTGCTACATACAAACACATACAACTCTGCTACATACAGACAAACACATACACAACTCTGCTACATACAGACAAACACACACAACTCTGCTACATACAGACAAACACATACACAACTCTGCTACATACAGACAAACACATACACAACTCTGCTACATACAGACAAACACATACACAACTCTGCTACATACAGACAAACACACACAACTCTACTACATACAGACAAACACATACAACTCTGCTACATACAGACAAACACATACAACTCTGCTACATACAGACAAACACATACAACTCTACTACATATAAACACACACAACTCTGCTACATACAGACAAACACACACAACTCTGCTACATACAGACAAACACACACAACTCTGCTACATACAGACAAACACATACACAACTCTGCTACATACAGACAAACACATACACAACTCTGCTACATACAGACAAAGACATACACAACTCTGCTACATACAGACAAACACACACAACTCTACTACATACAGACAAACACATACAACTCTGCTACATACAGACAAACACATACAACTCTGCTACATACAGACAAACACATACAACTCTACTACATACAGACAAACACATACAACTCTGCTACATACAGACAAACACATACAACTTTGCTACATTCAGACAAATGCACACAACTCTGCTGCTCTGTGGGGCCCACACCCGCGGCTCGGCGGGGACAGCACCCGCGGCAGCACCCGCGGCTCGGCGGGGCCCACACCCGCGGCTCGGCGGGTACAGCACCCGCGGCTCGGCGGGGCCCACACCCGCGGCTCGGCGGGGACAGCACCCGCGGCAGCACCCGCGGCTCGGCGGGGCCCACACCCGCGGCTCGGCGGGGACAGCACCCGCGGCAGCACCCGCGGCTCGGCGGGGCCCACACCCGCGGCTCGGCGGGGACAGCACCCGCGGCAGCACCCGCGGCTCGGCGGGGCCCACACCCGCGGCTCGGTGGGTACAGCACCCGCGGAATCGGCGGGGGGGATTGGCAGGGGCCAGGGCATACATCTGGGGGGTTAGAAGCAGCTCACCGGGGCCCATAATGGGGAGGTGGGGAGGGCACTTACCCGATTAGGTCACGGTGGAGAGGGGGCCCACACAGCGCCGGACAGAAGCTCGCCTCCTTCATCTGTGGGACTGAGAAGGCGGTAGCTCCGCCCACAGATGAAATTCAAACCAGGATGTCTGCGCGCCTTAAAGTGACGGCGCCGCAGATTGCTGCCGAGGACTGCGGTCCCCGGAACTCGGCCAGGGACCGCAGAACTGTAAAGGCGAGTGGGCCCCGGCCAAGGGACAGGAGAACTGATGAGGCCGAGTGGGCCCCCCCGGCTCTCCAGGGCCCCGGCATTTGCCCGGGTTTGCCGGGTGCTGACGCCGGCCCTGATCCAATCAGTGCTGACCTCAATGTCCTGCCTTATGACAAATGAAACAACAAGCAGCTGTGACTTCTTCTTGATGTTCGATTTACCCAAAAGGTGGGGACAGTGAACCTGGCATTGATTGGGCGCATGGCTTGCTTGATGCTTTGATCTATTCTCTATTTTTAACATTTCATATTGCTATAATTAAAGAAGTGGTCCTCTACATAGCATAATGGCCACACATCAATGTAAAGCTCATAAAGAAGACTTTTCTCAAATATCTTGTGTAGTTAATGGTGCCTCTGAGCGGCGCTATTGCGGTTCGCTCATCCCCATCACGTGACCCCTGAGCTCAGTGACCTCTGAGATCCTGTAATGTCATGTCAACTTCCAGTTGACCCGACATCACCGAGGCAGGCACCAGTCTCCCTGAGTGACTGGGCTGTTGGCTGAGTTTCACCGCTCGTCACAGCCCAGCGTCGCTTCTGTTTGCAGTGCTCTGCAACGAAGGAGAGAGTGCGCGAGATGCTGGGCTGTGATGAGCGGTGAAACTCCGCCCACAGCCCAGACACTCACAGAGACTGGGGCCGGGCTCAGTGATGTTGGACGAGTGGACCGCAATAGCACCGCTCAGAAGCACAACTGACTACACAAGGTATTTGAGAAAAGCCTACCCTATGAGCTTTACATTGATGTGGTCACTATGCTGTGCAGTCGACCACCCCTTTAAGAGGCCTTTTGGTAAAACACTGTTTATTTTTCCCCTATTCTACCTAAGAAGTCTGAGGTCAGGATCCGTTGCCTTGACTGCTATGCCTCTACTTACCCTGTGAAAAGGACTATATGATTTCTCTGTTCTAGTACAAAGCAGCTGTATGTGGAGATGATATAGCGAAGCTTCCTTCATGACATTGGATATTGAAGCCCAGCTCATTGTAGTACTAGACATTACATTAAAAGTTCACCGTGCATATTGCTGCTGCTCTGGATGATGCACAATTAATCCCTACTCCTTTTGTCCTTTGTAAATCTCAATCAGCCACTGGAGGATCATGCTTTCTTTATGTTGAAATCCCTAAGTGTTTAATTTCGTCCAGGAGCTTAGAGGATATTGCTTACCTGTACCAAAGAGCAGGGAGCTCTAAACTTTTATTAACAGGGTTTTCCAAATTGGTTGTTAGTGAATTTGAAGTGAGCTTATTGGCAATGAACAGTTAGATCATGTATAAGGTTTTACACCTCTTAAATTAATTTTAGATTCTAAATGATTTTTTCAACGTTCAGCAGCAATAAGAAAGCCACTTTAAAGGGATTGCCTGAAATTACCATTAAATAACTAAGCCTATGCTACTGCCCATGTGCACTCTCTGACAGACATTCTGTCGCTTATCCAGGTTATGTAAATAAAAGCTTATAACCTGACTTTAAATTCATCCATTGGTTTTATAAATTACTCTTTTGAAAGCTGAAACCCTCCCAAATTTGGTTTAGGTTATGAAAATAAAGCTGCTGCAAAGCTGAAATATTGATCATTTAATGAACACAGAAAGGTCAGATTTTGGCAAACCAAAGTTTTGTCGCCTTGTCATATAATGCACCCAATCCTAGTTTACATCCTCACCTGTGCTCACTAAATGATCGCTTAATTAGTGGGTGTGTATAAAAAGAAACCCAGCACCCCAGACCTTCAGTTGAACTGCAACTTGACCTCTGACAACATGCCAAAAATCCACCCTGCGACCAAAGCCTTGATTATCAAGAGGTTAAAGACCAGATCCACTGCAGAGGTGGCTGGTACCTTTAATGTGTCTCAGAGTCAAGTACAAAGAATTAAAAAAAGATTTGAAGAGACTGGAGATGTTTTTGACAAGCCCAGCTCCGGCAGACCCCACAAGACAACTGCTCAGGAGGAACGTTTGTTGGTTATAAAATCCAAAGCTAGCCCCTCTTCCACTGCAGCAGAGCTCAAACAGACCTGGTCACCTCAAGTCCCTATGTTAACTAGAACAGTCTGTAGGATTCTGTCTCGAAATTGCCTCTATGGTCGAATCAGTGCCTAGAAGCCAGCACTTAACAAAGGGCAATTAAAAAAACGTGTGGCATTTGTCAAGTCCCACAGCCTGCTAAACAGATGGACGCTGGAAAAGTGTCAGAAGGTGGATTTCTCTGATGAATCTTCAGTTGGATTACACCACAGCTGCCGCAAATACTGCAGGAGACCTACTGGAGCTCATATGGATTCAGAATACACCCAGAAAACATTTAAGTTTGGTGGTGGAAAGATCATGGTCTGGGGTTACATTCAGTATGGGGGTGTGCAAAACATTTGCAAGGTGCAAAGCAATATCCATAGCCTAAAATATCAAGAAGTATTAGCTACCTCTTACATTCCCAATAATAAAAGGGGTCAAATTCTGCAGCAGGATGGTGCTCCATCTCATACATCCATCTCTACAACAAAGTTCCTCCTGGCAAAGAAGATCAAGGTGCTCAAGGACTGGCCAGCCCAGTCACCGGACATGAACATCATTGAGCATGTTTGGGGTAGGATGAAAGAGGAAGCTTGGAAGACAAAACCAAAGAATCTAGATGAACTCTGGGAGGCATGTAAGACTGCATTCTTTGCTATTCCTGATGACTTCATCAGTAAATTGTATGAATCATTGTTGAACCGCATGGATGCAGTCCTTCAAGCTCATGTAAGTCACACAAAATTTTAAATATGGCTCTAATAGCACCACAACTTCATTCACCAATGTTATGTAACATATCTTTGTTAAGTTAATTTTTTGTTTGAATTTCACATTACTTTTTGTGGGCGACAAAACTTTTGTCTTGCTAAAATATGACCTTTCTGTGTTCATTAAATGAACCATATTTCAGCTTTGCAGCAACTTTATTTTCATAACCTAAACCAAATTTGGGAGGGTTTCAGCTTTCAAAAGAGTAATTTATAAAACCAATGGATGAATTTAAAGTCAGGTTATAAGCTTTTATTTACATAACTTGGATAAGCGACATAAAGTCTGTCAGGGAGTGTAATAAGTCACAGTATGCATGAAATTATAAACAAAATGATACAGACTAGAGGAATGAGAGACTATGTTTTAAGAAAGATTTATTATATTAGTGGTTAATATATGTACAGTATATATTTAACAAACAACAATACAATATTAAAATCATTGCACGTAAAGGTAAACTATAATCGAAGAAAAATTAAAACTGGGGACAATGGCTACCTGGTCATGTGAAGAGCACAACAGACAATAGCTAGACACAATGATTAAATAAAAGAGGATTTCTCACCAAATTTTCATTTTGAACAAGACACACAATGTAATAGTGGTAGCAGAGCGGAATAATACTTTTTTTCCCTCTAATTTCACCTTTCTGCTGCAGAGATATTAGCAACGTTTTTAGTCCACAGTCAAAGTGAGTGTCAGCACACAATTTTCATTGGGTGCGTGCTTCATCCCCCCTGTATGATATTGATAATCATAAGCAGGAAGCAACACACAGGAGGAAAACAACATGTCTCCAGGGTAGCTTAGAGCAGGTTTTTAAATGTGTGAGATGTATAATGTCAGACAGCCAGATCTCCTGGTCTAGCCTCTTACATGAGTCAGTATGAGAGGGGCAGCACAGCTGAGTTTAACCGTGTCACACTACATACCCTTCAATCAGCTTTACTCTTCTCATAGCACTAACAACTTTGCAGCAATTTGCATTTGCGGATTGCTATTTTCTAACTCTTTTTGTTGTTTTGGTTTTTTTTTTAAATGGATTGCGCCTTCAATTAAACATGGTGGTGGCAGTGGGTGCTATATTTCATTGATAGTATGATAAATTCACAGATGTACTTCTCTATATTGAAAAAGATGCTGCCATCACTTCATTCCCTTGGTAAACATGCACTTTTCCTACATGGCAATGATCCAAAACACACATCTAAGGCCAATGTTGCATTTCAGAAGGACAGAGTGAAAATGATTCAGTGGCCAAGTGCCTCCTGATCTGAACCCAATAAAACACATATGGGGAATTCTGAAGAGACAAGTTGAGCTTCACACTCCATCCATCATCCAGACTCTAAAAGAGGTAATTCTTAAAGAATGGAAAAAGATAGATCTTGCAATATGTCACCATCTTGTTCATTCCATGCCTAAAAGACTTGGTGCTGTCCTTAAAAATTCTGGAGGTCATACAAAACACTACATGTAGTAGTCTTTCATGTGGGGTACATCAACTAATTTGAGTAAAACTGAAAATTTTGTAATGAAAGATATATTATTAACCTTTCTTTCTTTTGTTATTTGTGAAAAAAATTCTATGAAACTCAGTCTTGTCAACATTTTAGAAACTCTTATTGTATTCAGTGAGATATTTATTAAAATCTTATGTTTTAAGGGGGTGTACTAATTTATGCTGAGCACTGTACATATAACAACTAAGGTCAGGGATTGGCTACAGCATTCACACAGTTTCACTACAGGACAAAACGCTGGAAACAACAGCCAAAGACCAGAAAGCAAATTTCCATTATGGATGGTGTACAGTTTAATCTGGTGCCACTCATCTCTGCTATACCTGGAGAATGTGGTGCACAGCCATTTTCATACATCTCATAGGGGAACATGGTAATCATAATCCATTTATAAACGACTGAGCCTTAGTGAAGCATGTGTGGCGCCCGTGGGCTACAGGCACCACAGGGTATTACACCACTTTTCTGGGGTAATAGCTATCCCGGGTCAGGAGGGGGTTAACCTGCCGGTGCCTTCACAAAACTTACACACATACAACAGTAAGGTGCTTACTCACAGGGGGTTGGACTAGGGCAGACAGCATAGTTAGCCATCACGAAGCATGGGATTTTCCCAGTCGCTAGGACAACCACCAGCGGCGGGCACCACATGGGGTACAAGTACGCGCAACTAACACACTTACAGCAGAACCTTCCTGGGCACAGCTTGGGATAACATCTAGCACTGACAACTGGAATTAGGGTTTCTCTCTCTTCGTGGGCCCGTGGCTTGGAGCAGGAGGCTCGGCCTGGGTTCCAGATAGCAACCGAGGGACACTTCACTAAAAGACTTTCACGGGCACCTGTGGTGACCGCCAACTATGTGGGATCGGCTGGAGCCCATTGTGGCACAGATCGCTATTCTGGGGCAGCGCTTGAACTACTTGTGAGTAAAAGACCTGCTACCGCAGCCCCTGCCTCTGCCTCTCCTTTACCGGCGCCCAGCGCTTTGGCGCTAACGTGGACTACCACCACTCCCTTCCGTCCTCCATCATCCTCCCCGGGTTAATCCCGCTCTGCCTGTGGGGAGCGACACCATCTCGGCTGCTATTCTCACCATCAGCCCCGGAGAGCAGCACCCACAGCGGCGGCCCATCCCTGGCCGCGTACCACAGGTGGCGTCACGATCTTAAAAGATTTTCCATCCGCCCTACTACCCTCCAACCCTCCTTTCTGTACGCCTCGGGGAAACGAAACCGGGCCAAGCCACCCTGTGACGATGCAGAGGATCTGCACCACCGGCCCAGCAACGAGTAGGTTAAAACACCTGCCCCGTGAGGCGCTACATTTGGCGTCATGAACAGGATATTCGTGCCTGCAACCATCGGGCACTATGCGCCTATTGAACTTTCTGTTTATAGACTGTGTGTGGCGTATTAACAAAATCAGCAGACGCCATTACTGCAAAGAGCGGAGCCCACAGCAAAAGGCGCGAACAGTAGTTCCACTGCAGAGCCAATCAGAAAAAAAAGGCCAAAACGTATATGTCCGCTAAGCAGGAAGCAGAGGCTGTCCCTGCTGCAGTAGCTGCAGCTCCAGTAATCCCATTTACCATGCCCTACCTTCAAGGAGCAGACTGGCTGCCGCAGTATACTGGAGAAGCCTACACCTTGTCTGACTTCAAGGAGCCACTATATGGTGTATTCCGTATCTACCCTCTAACGGAGAGCAAGAAAGCGAACATCCTCGTTGCTCAGCTAACCGAAGTAGCCTGTAGGGAGGTCAGATCCTGCCCGGAGACTGACAAGAGGGTGGTGAAGGACATTTTGGCTAATCTGAAGGTGACCTTTGATACCCGTACACCGTCTGAGATAAAAATGCGGTTTTAAGGATGCAAGCAAAGGGCCCAGGAGGGCATACGGGATTATGCCTTAAATCTGCAGGAAGCAATGAAAGCAGTCAAGCAGGTGGCACCAGCAGAGGTGGGGGATGAAAATCGCCTACTGACCGACCAGTTTCTGGAGGGGCTGCTGTCTGATGCCAGCCGGAGCCAGCTGCGCATCATAGCCATGCAACACCCAGATATCAGCTTTGTCGAATTCAAAGACCGGCCATCCAAATGCTGCATGAACCATCTCGGCCCAATCCTGTGTCCACTATCAAGCTAAAGGTGGATGCCAAAGAGCAATCCGTGGACAAGGATCCCCCCGATGATTGGCGACTCCTGATTCAGGAACTCATCAAGTGTGTGTCTGCCTTAACCCATGCAGTGCAGTCCAAGCAGGTGAAACAGCTACCGGTATCCATTGAACTGGCTTCCAATGCTGATGACCTTCCATGGTGACGATGCAGTAAGGACCCATTGTCCCAAGTTCCTGATCGGTATACTGCCGAATGGGCAGCCCATCTGTCGCCGTTGTGGAAAAGCGGGACATTTTGCAAGAGGCTGTCCTATGAGTGTAAAGAACCAGGGGGCCGGGACCAGTTCCCTGGTACAGCTATCTCCACCTGAAGCAGCAGAAAAGAGTGATAGTAAATGTTTTCTTGCATAAGAAAAAGTTAAAGTTAATGTTGATTTACTATGCACTTTGAAAATTGATATAACTTGCTGACCTGTCTGGAAAAGTTGAAATGTTTGAAATGTTTTATTTGCTGTGTCTCCCAAAAAGGTAAGAAATATTGTTTGGTTTAATGCATAACAAAATGCGGTAATCTTTGTAAAATTTTGCAGCCCTGTAGTGCTGCCATTTGCCACCGTGTAATGTGGCACCCCTGGGCTTCAGGCGCCACAGGGAATTACACCACTTTTCTGGGGTAATATCTATCCTAGGTCAGGAGGGGGTTAACCTGCCGTAGCCTTCACAAAACCCACAAGTACAACAGTAAGGTGCTTTCTCACAGCGGGTTGGACTAGGGCAGACAGCATAGTTAGCCATCACAGAGCATGGGACTTTCCTAGTCGCTAGGACAACCACTGTGGGCGGGCACCACATGGGTTAGAAGTAGGCACAACCAATACACTTATAGCAGTACCTTCGTGGGCACAGCTTGGGATAACATCTAGCACTGACAACAGGAGTTAGTGTTTCTCTCTCTTGTGGATCCGTGGCTTGGAGCAAGAGGCTCGGCCCGGGTTTCGGATAGCAACTGAGGGACGCGTCACTAAGACTTTCACGGGCACTGACTATCCGGGATCAGCTGGAGCCCATTGTGGAAGAGATCGGTACTCTGGGGCAGCGCCTGAACTACTTGTGAGGAAAAGACCTGGAACCGCAGCCCCTGCCTCTCCTTTACCGTCGCCGTCGCCAAGCGCTTTGGAACCAACAGGGACTATCACCACCCCCATCTGTCCTCCATCATCCTCCCCGGGTAATCCTGCTCCACCTGTGAGTAGTGACACCATCCCGGTTGCAACCCTCACCATCAGCCCCGGAGAGCAGCACCCGCAGCAGCGGCCCATCCCTGGCCGCGTATCACAGGTGGCGTCATGATCTTAAAAGACTTTCCATCCTCCCTCTCACCCGCCAACCCTCCTTTCTGTACGCCTCTGGGCAATGAAACCAGACCAGGCCAAGGCCACCCCATGACTATGCAGAGGATCTGCACCCCTGGCCCAGCAACGAGTAGGTTAAAACACCTGCCCCATGGGGCGCTACACATGTACCTAATACCCAGGGCCAGATTAAGGTTGGTGGGGGCCCCTGGGCAGAAAATCTGGTGGGGGCCCCATAACGTTAACATTTTTAGCCATAACAGAAGAGCGCGAAGTGTAGCATTTAGATATAAATCCAATGAACATTTATCTTGTCCTGTTCTGCCACATTCAGATTTACAGTACTACAATACAGATACAGTCCAGGATCACTCACAGCAGTTACATATACACACAGTACAATACAGATACAGTCCAGGATCACTCACAGCTATCTCTTATACACACAGTACAATACAGATACAGTCCAGGATCACTCACATTTATCACTTATACACACAGTACAATACAGACACAGTCCAGGATCACTCACAGCAGTTACATATACACAGAAAGTAGAGTTACTCACATATTTTTTATTGATCCCAATGTTAAGGCAGCCAGGGCCGGCTCCAGGGTTTTGTGGCCTCCGGGAGAAAGAGTCTCAGTGGACCCCATCCACACACAGACACGCACATACAGGCATACGTACATATACATATTTGAAGACAAATTCAGAAAAATACATATAAACAGACAAATATATGCACAGTCATATACACTGACATACATGCAGACACAGACGCATTAGGGCTCGTGCGCATGTGGCGCCCTGGACTAGCCAGGTCGTCACAGGTACTACAATACAACACCCCCCACCCCGAGATAGGCACATCAGTCAGACACAAATCCTTGTTGCCTCCCTCCAGGGGCTGATGTCCACACCAGGTGGGGTGGAGCCAGGCGGTTGGCCCCACCCACTGAGGAGTTCACAGTCCTGGAGGCGGGAAAGGAAGTTAGTTGAGATCGGAGTAGGAGTCAGGAGAGGAGTGAAGTGGTAGTAGAGGAGCAAACTGACTGTGTCCGGGTACGTGGCCCGGGCACCGAGAGCAAGGTTGGCAGACGGTGGTGGCCGTCTGCAGGAGAGGCAGATCAACGCGGAACCGTAGGACCGGGGACGGGCGGTGGCCCGCCGGTACCGAACCGGGGAGCGAAGTGAAGCCAGCACAAACCGGCAGGGCCTGCGGACCCCGACCAGGCTAGGAGTCGCCGTTAAACAGGTCAAATCCGTTAGTGACCGGAACCCCAGGGGTTTCCAAACAGCCAAGACCCGATTGAAGGCAACCGTCCAAACAGCACAAGGGAAATACAGCTACTGCCACAGCTAGAGTTCCCAGGGCCAGAGCCTGCGGGCAATGGGGCTCCTCCAGCCCATATACACACTGGGGAGCGGGTTACCGGTGGGAAGCCATCGGGACCGAACACACACAAAAGGTGCAGGGAAAGGCAGCCACCACCACCCGTCCGGGAGAAACCACAGCAGCCGGCTGCGGGACCCGTCAATCCAGCCGTTTGTTTTACCAGAGACTTGCATCCGTTTGTGGCTGAGTGAGTACTACTGTGCCGTCCGGCACCACGCTGCGCAGTTCCAGAACCCCCCTGCACCTTGCCCAGCCCTGCTTCCCCGTCATCTCAACCGGGCCCCGGGACCACCAACCCCCTACCCACGGAGGGGGAAAACATCTCAGCTGCTCCCTAACAACACTCCCGGGATCCCCGTCAACAGCAGCGGTGGTGCCCAACCTCACCACAACCCGTGGGTGGCGTCACGGACCAAATCCCCAAACCAAACTTCTCCCCTTTCACTCACGGGTGAGGAGCGCCGCTCGAGTCCCCGGATCCGGCCCACCGCTCGAGCCACCGAGCAGCAGCAGCAGCGCCAGACCCGAGCGAGGTGAGCGCAGCGACCTCCCCGCCCGCGACACGCACGTTACGTAATTCCAAGCATTTACGCTGCGTATAGCACTGCAGTGTAAATGCATGCGTCCTGCGTCCCCTGCACAGTCTATGAAGATTGTGCATGATACGTGCACACGTTGCTTTTATGATCGCAGCGATTTGGGTGCTAAAATGTTGACCCAAATCTGTGCGTTCATAAAATGAGCATGTCAATTATTCTGTGCGCTATGGATGCAACTCCCACTCTGTCTATGGTGGGGGCAGCAGCCAGAGCGCATGAAATCGGCTTTTTTTGTACAGAAAAACTGCATCCATTATGCAGTGTTTCTGCCGCGATTTGATGCGCACATGTGCTGTCAAATCGCTGCAGAATATTCAGCAGTTACGTGCGCATGAGCCCTTACAGGTATTAATATGGGGAAGTCGCCAGCAGCCTCACTCACCTCTCCCGCTTGTTTCCGTCCAGCTCCTTCAGGACATGTGGCTATGTTTCACGATGGCTGTCACTAACAGACATGACTGCACACTGACAGCACTGCTGTATATACATCACAGGAGGGGCTGGGGGCTACAATATATACATTACAGGAGGGGCAGGGGGCATAGACGTTACTGGTGTGGCAAACAGCTCTGGTGGTGTACTCATTACTGGAATGGGTGACATAGCGCTCTGGGGGACCCATATAGTTCTGGGGGGGCCGCACAGACTACTCTAATTCATATATACACACACACAGTACTGCTTCTTACACACACAGCTCTGACACACACAGCTCTGACACACACACACACGCACACACACACACAATGCACCCCCCCATTACTCCATACACACACACACAAAACAATGCACCCCCCATCACCCCCTACACACACACACCCAATACAATGCACCCCCCATCACCCCCTACACACACACACACACACACACTATGCACCCCCCATCACCCCCTACATACACACACACACACACACACGATGCATCCACCCATCACCCCCTACACACACACACACACAATGCACCCCACATCACCCCCTACACACACACACACAATACAATGCACCCCCCATCACCCCCTACACGCGCACACACACACACAATGCACCCCCCATCACCCCCTACACACACACACACAATACAATGCACCCCCCATCACCCCCTACACACACACACACAAACGATGCATCCACCCATCATCCCCTACACACACACACACACACAATGCACCCCACATCACCCCCTACACACACACACACACACACACACACAATACAATGCACCCTCCATCACCCCCTACACACACACACACGCAAACACACACAATACAATGCACCCCCCATCACACCCTACATGCACACACAAACAATGCACCCCCCATCACCCCCTACACACACACACAATGCACCCCCCATCACCCCCTACACACACCCAAACACACAATACACCCCCCATCAGCCCCTACACACACACACACACAATATGCACCCCCATCACCCTCTATACACACACACACACACACACGATGCATCCACCTATCACCCACTACACACACACACAATGCACCCCACATCACCCCCTACACACAGACACACACACACACACACACACACACACAATACAATGCACCCCCATCACCCCCTACACACACACACACACACACAATACAATGCACCCCCACCACCCCCTACATGCACACACACACACACACACACAAACACAATGCACCCCCATCACCCCCTACACACACATACACACACACACACAATGCACCCCCCCATTACTCCATACACACACACACACAAAACAATGCACCCCCCATCACCCCCTACACACACACCCAATACAATGCACCCCCCATCACCCCCTACACACACACACACACACACACACACTATGCACCCCCCATCACCCCCTACATACACACACACACACGATGCATCCACCCATCACCCCCTACACACACACACACACACAATGCACCCCGCATCACCCCCTACACACACACACACACACACACACAATACAATGCACCCTCCATCACCCCCTACACACACACACACACACGCAAACACACACAATACAATGCACCCCCCATCACACCCTACATGCACACACACACAATGCACCCCCCATCACCCCCTACACACACACACACACAATGCATCCCCCATCACCCCCTACACACACCCAAACACACAATACACCCCCCATCAGCCCCTACACACACACACACACAATATGCACCCCCCATCACCCTCTATACACACACACACACACACACACACACACACACACACGATGCATCCACCTATCACCCACTACACACACACACAATGCACCCCACATCACCCCCTACACACAGACACACACACACACACACACACACACAATACAATGCACCCCCATCACCCCCTACACACACACACACAATACAATGCACCCCCATCACCCCCTACATGCACACACACACACACACACACACACAAACACAATACACCCCCATCACCCCCTACACACACATACACACACACAATGCACCCCCCATCACTCCCTACACACAATGCACCCCCATCACCCCTCCCCCCACACACAATACAATGCACCCTCAATTACCCCTCCCCCAAACACAATACAATGCACCCTCCATTACCCCTCCCCCCACACACAATACAATGCACCCTCCATTACCCCTCCCCCCACACACAATACAATGCACCCTCCATTACCCCTCCCTTCACACACAATACAATGCACCCCTCATTACCCCTCCCCCACACACAATACAATGCACCCTCAATTACCCCTCCCCCAAACACAATACAATGCACCCTCCATTACCCCTCCCCCCACACACAATACAATGCACCCTCCATTACCCCTCCCCCCACACACAATACAATGCACTCTCCATTACCCCTCCCTTCACACACAATACAATGCACCCCCCGTTACCCCTCCCCCCACACACAATACAATGCAACCTTCATCACCCCCTACACACACAAATTACACTGCCCCATCCCTACACACTCCTGCCTCCCCCCCTCCCTCGGAATACAGTACTCCCCCTTTGCCTGTCACAAAGCTGTGTTCCTTCACAAATGTTCCCCGTTATGTGTCCTCAGCCCCTACCCACTCATCCCCATTCATTATACCTGTCTCTTTGGCTCCTCCATGGAGCGCTTAACGCTGCCTGATGTCCCCTGTGTGGCGCCCGCAGCACTGTGATGACGTCAGCAAGGTGCTAATCTCATCACGTTGCTGCACATCAGGGGCGGGGCCCAGTCCCGGCGCACTGTTCAAATGTATTTACGTCTGAAAGACGCAAATACATTTGAATAGGAAGGAGGAAGCTGCGGTCAGCGGCACTGGCTCTGCTGCGCTCTTCTGCAGTGTGTACATGTCGGGCACACAGCAGGGCCGGCACAGCACACTGCCTCCTGCTGCAGCTAGTGTGCCCAGCATGTACACACTGCGGAGGAGCGCAGCGGGGACAGCAGATACAGCGGCCCACTACACCGTGCCCCTGCTTCTGGGGTACGCCCATGACGGCCGCAGCACATAGCAGGGAGCTCATTGGCACACCTCTGACCCCGGAAGTGCAAGCGCTGGTACTTCCGGGGCCAATTAGCGTCCTGTGCCCGCAGTTTGTTTTTGCGTCTTAAAGACGCAGATACAAATAAATGGCGGTGCGCCCCCCCCCCCCCACGAAAACACAGCTGATTTATTAGACTGTCTTTACGGAGGGGGAGAGGGTGTGAAGAAAAAAAAAATGCTGACAGGTGCCTAGTGGCAAGTATGGCCCTGGTGGTGGGGGCCCCCTTAGAAGCTCTTTTGGTGGGGGCCCCGGGGCTGGAGCCCCACCTGCCCTGCCTATAATCCGGCCCTGCTAATACCTTTCACAGTGATTCAGCCCTCACACCTAATAAAATAATTTGCTCCTGTTTGTCATGTAGCTCTTGGTTTTGCTGGGAATTTTCCAGTGGCGTTTAACAGGTTATGTATGTTACCTTTCTCAACATGGGTGTAACTACTAATGACTAAATGATCACTTTTCCCATGTTGTGAAATACCTATTACAGAATCACTGGTAATGCAGTGTAAAGATGTAAGTAAGTGTGAATTATCACTTGTACTAGATGAAGGAATAAATCTTCAGTTAATAAGATGTTATGAACACAATGGGGGAGATTCTCAAAAGCTGAATAGGAGTAACATAAGAGAACAGGTGTCCTATTCATTAAAGGGAACCTAGCACTCTAGTCATGCTGCCCAAACCACGGCCAAGATGGATCAGAACCTGGCTGGGCAATAGCAACATAATTTGAAGAGGCTTTTCCCTGCTCCACCCAAGTTGATTGACAAGTGGTGTTTACATACAGAGACACCTGTCAATCATCTGTAAAGCAGGGCATGGACAACTTGTCAGATCACTCCCTATAGTCCCCGGCCAGATCGACAAACAATGTTTTCTTTAACACAATCATTCGGCCAGGCAGTGATTCATGTAGCTCGTGGTTTGGGCTGTATGAATCAAATGACAGATTTCCTTTAGGGGGAAATCACTTAAATTAATCTTTTGATATTTCATGGATACATCTATATATATAATTGCCTTATTCTGTCTGTCTGTCTTGCTCCAAAATTGTGTCCTTACCGTGACATGTCCTTACGGTGACAAACAGCGGATTGGCCGCTGGGCTCGCCATGGCCCCGCCCCCCCGCATGGATTGGCCGCTCGCCTCGCCGCCTCCCCCCGCACGGATTGGCCGTTCGCCTCGCCTCGGGTCCGCCCCCCCCACACGGATTGGCCATGTCCTTACGGTGACAAACAGCGGATTGGCCGCTGGGCTCGCCATGGCCCTGCCCCCCCGCACGGATTAGCCACTCGGCTTCACGGATTCACCATGGCCCCGCCCCCCCGCACGGATTGGCCGCTCGGCCTCACGGATTGGCCGCTTGCCTCGGCTCCTCCCCCCGCACGGATTGGCCGCTCGCCTCGGCTCCGCCCCCAGCACGGATTGGCCGCTCGCTCAGGCTCCGCCCCCCCATAGAATGGCCTCTCGCCCCGAGGTGAGCGCATCAAGGTCCTGCAGCGGCGTAACAAACACACACGCACACACATAAGAACAGACACACACACACACACACATCAGATCACACTCACTCTCACACACACCTCACACACACATCAGATCGCATCCACGTCCTGCAGCGGCGGAACACACACACACGCACACACATAAGAACAGACACACACACACACATCAGATCACACTCACTCTCACACACACCTCACACACACATCAGATCGCATCCACGTCCTGCAGCGGCGGAACACACACACACGCACACACATAAGAACAGACACACACACACACACATCAGATCACACTCACTCTCACACACACCTCACACACACATCAGATCGCATCCACGTCCTGCAGCGGCGGAACACACACACACGCACACACATAAGAACAGACACACACACACACACATCAGATCACACTCACTCTCACACACACCTCACACACACATCAGATCACATCCACGTCCTGCAGCGGCGGAACACACACACACGCACACACATAAGAACAGACACACACACACACACATCAGATCACACTCACTCTCACACACACCTCACACACACATCAGATCGCATCCACATACTCACATCATCCCGTGATATCGCTTGCTTCTCGGCGGCGATACTGTGCAGTGACCTTCCAGGACCTGCCGGAGGATCACATGGCCAGAAGCATGTGGTATCTCTGAATGTTGTGATTGTGTCAGTGCGTATGTGCGATATCGTCAGTGTGTGTGTGTGTGAGTGTATGCGATCGGATGTGCGTGAGTGTGTTCTGATGTGTGAGTGTGAGTGTGTGAGTGTATGCGATCGGATCTGTGAGTGTTGGCAGAGGAGCACGGCGTGCAGCACAGCTGCTGGGACCGCCCACCGGTGAGCACAGGGAGAAGTGGGGTGTGTGTGTGAGTGTATGCGATCTGATGTGTGCGTGTTTACTGTCTGATGTGTCACTGTGGAGCACGATGGGGGGTGCGCAGCATGGGGGATGGAGCACGATGGGGAGTGCGCAGCATAGGGGATGGAGCACGATGGGGAGTGCGCAGCATGGGGGATGGAGCACGATGGGGTGCGCAGCATAGGGGATGGAGCACGATTGAGAGTGTGCAGCATGGGGGATGGAGCACGATGGGGAGTGCGCAGCATGGGTGATGGAGCACGTTTGGGAGTGCGCAGCATGGGGGATAGAGCACGATGGGGAGTGCGCAGCATGGGGGATAGAGCACGTTTGGGAGTGCGCAGCATGGGGGATGGAGCACGATGGGGAATGCGCAGCATGGGGGATGGAGCACAATGGGGAGTGCGCAGCATGGGAGATGGAGCACGATGGGGGGTGCGCAGCATGGGGGATGGAGCACGATGGGGGGTGCACAGCATGGGGGATGGAGCACGATGGGGGGTGCGCAGCATGGGGGATGGAGCACGTTTGGGAGTGCACAGCTTGGGGGATGGAGCACGTTTGGGAGTGCGCAGCATGGGGGATGGAGCACGATGGGGAATGCGCAGCATGGGGGATGGAGCACGATGGGGAGTACCCATGCTGCGCACCCCCCATCGTGCTCCACAGTCACACATCAGACAGTAAACACGCACACATCAGATCGCATGCACTCACACACACACCCCACTTCTCCCTGTGCCCACCGGTGGGCGGTCCCAGCAGCATGGGGGATGGAGCACAATGGGGAGTGGGGATGGAGCACGATGGGGGGTGCGCAGCATGGGGGATGGAGTACGATGGGGGGTGCACACCTCCCCCCAAAACACACACTGCCACACACGCACTGCATAACACACCACACACACTGGGAACCACAAACACTGCCCTACACAGACACCCACCCACACAGACAACGCCGCACACACACAACACCCAACACACAAACACCGCGGCACACACAAATATACGCACATACCGCACAACACACACATTGCACAAAACATACCTCCCCCAAAACACACACACACACACCCCACACCAACACAAACCGCGCAACACACATACACAACGATACAGACACGCAGAGCTCCACAAATAACGACACACAACGCAACTGTCACGCTCCCCGGGTCCCCTGCCTCGCTCCCTGGCTCCCCTGCCACGCTCCCCGGCTTCCCTGCCTCGCTCCCCGGCTCCTCTGTCAGGCGTCCCCCGCTCCACAGCCTCCAGGCCCCATCACCTGCGGTCCCCAGGCGGCCTGGTCCCCGCTCCCGGCGCCCGTCGGCAGCTTCACTCCAGCCCGGCTCTCCTGCCTCCTGTTCACCGCTCCCTGCCCTGGCTTCTGGCACCCGGGCCTCGCGCATGCGCATTAGGGTGCGCGCGCGGTCATTGACCCTTTCTTAAAGGGCCAGTGTCCTCCAACAGGATATTGAAGGATCAGGTACTAGGTATATAGGGGGATCCTTTCCAAGTGGGCGGGGCCTGTTCTTCGTGTTTTCTAAGCTAGGAGTCAGGTCTCCTTGTGTCTTGTGATATACTCACCTATCTCTCTCGTAGAGCCGTTCCTGCCTCGCCAACCGGTCCTGACGATCCCCGAACGGTGACGGTCTGCCATCCCGTCAGTTCCTACCATCTCTGATCCCTGTGGTGACCCGCCTTCTCGCTCCATTGGTTCCGGACTCTGCCTGACGTCATCTCGGCCTCCGAACCTGAGCTCCGTCACCCGGACTACCATCAGAGACCCCGTGGTCCCAGGGACTTCTTCACTCCACTCCTCTGAACGGACTGTCCTGCTAGTGCTCCGGCTACCGGGCACCTTGCCCTCGGTGAGGTGTTCAGCCCAGTGGATCCACCTCCTGGGTCTGCCCGTCCACCTGGCCCTAACAGCAACACACAAACAACACCGCTCTCACCCCCCGCCACACCCAGACAACACCCAGAACATGAACAGCCCCTACACAAACACTTGGTAACTGCAGACAACAACATATATATATATATATATATATATATAACAAAAATCATACATTAACTACACAATACGTAATTTCTAGAATACCCGATGCGTAGAATCGGGCCACCTTCTAGTATAAAATAACTGTAGTGAAATTTTTAATCTCGGCCTACAGAATGAAAGGAGTTGGCCATCAAAGACAGACCTGATGGACGAGCAGAGATGTTTAGCGAACCCAATGGGCTACAGCACACAGAAAACCCAGAGGGGCTTGACTCCGGATCTGCGCCTGGTCTTCTCCAAAGTCCCTAATGGTGAGGGTGTTATGCTGCAGGTATAAGTCGGGGTGCCACTTGGGAAGACTGGTGCTGTGACAGCTAGCCTCAGGGGCATGGGAGCGACAGTCTCTGGCAATAGGTTGAAGCAGCAGGGGTCGTGATTCCATCCAAGATGGACGGATGGCTGGTATAGTAACTGTAACCGGCATGGATACTTGCAGGCGGGTATTGTGTAAGCCAGTCGGCGTGGTAAGTAGCAGCAGCAGAACAACATGGTAGCATAGCACTAAAATATAAAGAAGTGTCAGCAGCAGACAGCACGATAATAGCAAAAGTACTAAGGGACCAGACAACTAGCAATGACTCAAATTCATTGCACAGGCACCTCCCATAAGGCAAAGGTGCCTTAAGTACCTGAAGCCTCCCAGAGGACACTGGCCCAACATGGAACCAGGCCGGGATCACCACCGCAGGATGTCTGAACAGGTGAGGAAACTGACGTCCGACACTGGGGGAGGAGTGCAGGAGAGTGCGAGGATGCCGGTATGGGCGTTACACATTTTATGACAGTTAAAGGCATTAATGAGTTGTGGCGTGCCTGCCCCACTATAGCTACACCTATTTTGTCAGAGCTGGGAGAGACAAGCGTGAAAATCATGAAATTTTGCAAATTTTTAACGCTTTTGTACCGCCCCTGTAGCAGTCAGACTGCTTGGATCTGGGGTTGCCGTGGCTCGAGGGTCTCCGGACCTGGGGGCTTGTGGCCACTCGAAAAAAAGGGGGCTATTCACAGGGGATAAGAGTTCGTTAAGCCACCCGTGATTCGCTGTAAGGGGAGTACCGCCACTGCGGATGGGAGTTCCTGGGGAAGATGGAGTGGGGCAGCCAGATGATGTTCCCTCCATGGGTAGGGCAGACTTCGGAACTCTGGATGAGTGGAAGTGTAGGGGAGCGTGGTGCAGGATGGACGTAGGGGAGGGCAGCGTACTCACTCAGGCCATGTTGGTGTCGGTGCGACCATTTAGCAGTCTCTGACACAGTAGTAAACCAAGTCTCTGGGTGCCGCTGCCACTTCAGGGGAGCTCATCTGGGATTCCTCTCCCGTTGGTATTGCTGGTGATCTGAAGCCTGCCTCCATGCACTTGTATTTAGATGTTCTGAGTGACCCCTTGGCCTGAAGCTGTCGGGGTCCCGCTCCCAACTGTTAAATAGAGGAGCTGTGCTCTTGATGGCTGACACTTGCGATTTCAGTAGGTCGCATAAGCTGGAAAGCCCTATCCCCCTCGTTGTGTTGTTGCCTTCGATCTCTGAGCTCTTGGGGAAAGTTCATAAAGAGACTATCCTCCACAGGTGAATTACCAGGTTGAGTGAAGCTACTCCCTGATCTAGGGTCCAGTACCCCGCCGTGCTCAGTACCGGTTCGGTTAGTAGATACTCCAGTGCCGACTGTTCTCCAAAACTAAATCTGGGCACCCTTTTCCAATACCCTGCGACCGGGTCTCCGACTCCTCTGGTCCCAGACCACTGTCTGCGACCCAGCCAACGTCTCCTAGGGAGCTACAACTCCCAGCTTTTCACTTTTTGGGAGCTACTACTCGTCTGACTCTATCCCTCCCACCAGTCTGCCTGACCCCTAGGCGAGTGGCCCTGTTCCAGCTAGACCACCAACTGGTGTGCCTGACAGGGTGTGGTGTGAGGTGTGGCTAGGATTTGAATGCTGATGGAAGCAATACAAATGGCTAGGATCCCAGAACCATGGGGGGGTGAACTCTGCACCAGTAGAGAAAGGAGTGCAGTTCCCTGTGACACCCTGATAGATTTAGGGGCATCACACTTTTACACCAGAATATAAGGATGAAAGCTTTGATGGGGTCCTTTTTCCCACCTAGCCACAACGTTTGGTACAAAAGAAATGTGTAACAGGACACTTTAGGCCATGTTAACATGTAGCATAAATACTACATTTCCGTGTCTTCAGCTCCACTGGAGCACTTATCATCAGCAATGCCTGCTGTCTCTGCGCTGCAGCCCTGACTTCCGGGTCAGCAGTGTGATCAGCTGACCTGATCACACTACAGACGTCGCTCTGACCCGGAAGTCAGGGCCGGCGGTCACCACTTCAATTGTCCTCGCATCTGAAAGATACGCGGACAATTGAACAGTGGGACCCGGCGCCTGCACTTTCTCTGAGTCCCGGCTGTCAGCTTGACAGCTGCACTCAAAGAATGTCCGTCTCCCACTACGGGCAGAGAAACACAGCTGCAAGGGAGACTTTCACAAAGCCGCATCAGGTAGCCCAACAGCGCCCCCCTAAATACGCCTCTGCCTTATGACATCATCGTCTTCTCCCTTATGACATCATTGTCTTCTCTCTTATAACACAGCTCCATCCTACACAAGCACCAGTTGTGGACGATCACTTGAGCAAAGCAGTCTTCTTCCCAGCAGATCTGTCCCCTTAAGCTGGCTTTACACACTTCAATAGATCTTTCAATCCGTCGTCGGGGTCAAGTTGTAAGTGACGCACATCCGGCATCGTTCGTGACGTATTTGCGTGTGAAACCTACATGCGATCGATATTGAACGAAAATACGGTGATCGCATACACGTCGTTTATTCCTCATACATTGGACGTTTAGTAGTACGAAACTAGTGAATTGTAACGTGTGACATCCCTCATACGATTGTGGTGTCTGATGCTCTGCGCGCAGCTGTGCGCTCTGCACCGCAGCTTAACAAAGGTCTGCTTCAGAGCGCAGCTGAAAAGCTGCGATCAGAAGCGCCTCACAATGTCTGTCATGCACTAATCTCTGTCAGTCCGTCACTATCTCTGTCCCTCTCTCTCTGTCCATGTCAGTCTATCCCCCTCTCTCATATACTCACCAATCCCCGATCCCCGGCGCTGCACGGCATTTACACTGCTCCGGCGGCTTTTACTGTTTTGAAAAAGCCGGCCGCCCATTAAACAATCTCCTATTCCCTGCTTTCCCCGCCCACCGGCGCCTATGATTGGTTACAGTGAGACACGCCCCCACGCTGAGTGACAGGTGTCACACTGCACCCAATCACAGCAGCCGGTGGGCGTGTCTATACTGTGTAGTGAAATAAATAATTAAATAATTTAAAAAAACGGCGTGCGGTCCCCCCCAATTTTAAAACCAGCCAGATAAAGCCATACGGCTGAAGGCTGGTATTCTCAGGATGGGGAGCTCCACGTTATGGGGAGCCCCCCACCCTAACAATATCAGCCAACAGCCGCCCAGAATTGCCGCATACATTAGATGCGACAGTTCTGGGACTGTACCCGGCTCTTCCCGATTTGCTCTGGTGCGTTGGCAAATCGGGGTAATAAGGAGTTATTGGCAGCCCATAGCTGCCAATAACTCCTAGATTAATCATGTCAGGCGTCTATGAGACACCTTCCATGATTAATCCGTAAGTTACAGTAAATAAACACACGCCCGAAAAAATCCTTTATTAGAAATAAAACACACAAACACATTCCCTGGTTCACCACTTTACTCTGCCCCAAAAAGCCCTCCATGTCCGGCGTACTCCACAGTCCTCCAGCGTCGCATCCAGCGCTGCTGCATGGAGGTGACCGGAGCTGCAGCAGACACAGCCGCTCCTGTCACCTCCATACAGCAAATGAAGACAGCCGTGCGATCGGCTGAGCTGTCACTGAGGTTACCCGCTGTCACTGGATCCAGCGGTGGATGCAGCGGTGGCCGCGGGTAACCTCAGTGACAGATCAGCTGATCGCGCTACTCACCGCCGCTCCGGTCAGCAACTGAGGTGAGTAGCGCGATCAGCTGAGCTGTCACTGAGGTTACCTGCGGCCACCGCTGCATCCACCGCTGGATCCAGTGACAGCGGCTAACCTCACTGACAGCTCAGCCGATAGCGCGGCTGTCTTCATTAGCTGCGTGGAGGTGACCGGAGCGGCTGTGTCTGCTGCAGCTCCGGTCACCTCCATGCAGCAGCGCTGGATGCGACGCTGGAGGACTGTGGAGTACGCCGGACAAGGAGGGCTTTTTGGGGCAGATTAAAGTGGTGAACCAGGGAATGTGTTTGTGTGTTTTATTTCTAATAAAGGATTTTTTCGGGCGTGTGTTTATTTACTGTAACTTACAGATTAATCATGGAAGGTGTCTCATAGACGCCTGACATGATTAATCTAGGACTTATTGGCAGCTATGGGCTGCCAATAACTCCTTATTACCCCGATTTGCCAACGCACCAGGGCAAATCGGGAAGAGCCGGGTACAGTCCCAGAACTGTCGCATCTAATGTATGCAGCAATTCTGGGCGGCTGTTGGCTGATATTGTTAGACTGGGGGGCTCCCCATAACGTGGAGCTCCCCATCCTGAGAATACCAGCCTTCAGCCGTATGGCTTTATCTGGCTGGTTTTAAAATTGGGGGGGACCGCACGCCGTTTTTTTTAATTATTTAATTATTTATTTCACTACACAGTATAGACACGCCCACCGGCTGCTGTGATTGGGTGCAGTGTGACACCTGTCACTCAGCGTGGGGGCGTGTCTCACTGTAACCAATCATAGGCGCCGGTGGGCGGGGAAAGCAGGGAATAGGAGATTGTTTAATGGGCGGCCGGCTTTTTCAAAACAGTAAAAGCCGCCGCAGCAGTGTGAATGCCGTGCCGCGCCGGGGATCGGGGATCGGTGAGTATGAGAGAGGGCTGCTCAATTCACTTACTCAGGAGTTTAGCGGTCACCGGTGAGTCTTCACTGGTGACCGCTAATCAGGACGCGACACAGACAGAGCCGCAGCATGACAATGAAGTCGGGTGAGGTTCACCCGAGTTCATTCTGACAGTGCGGCTCTGTCTGTGTCTGCTGTGAACTACCATTCACCGCTGCTACATGGCTGTCTGTGTCTGCTGTCAGCGGCCATGTAGCAGAGCTGAATGGCAGATGACATAGTAAAAACGCATCCCTACACATTACACACGCTTGGCAAGACAATAAATAAAAAAAAAAAGGGTGCCCAATGCATACGTCACAGAGCACATGATCTAAAGGATCGCACACAAAATTGACCAATTTAACATAGGCTACTAACGCACGTGTGACAGCAAATGAACGACCTACGTGTGATCTCATTAGATCGCATATGCAACCTGGGCGTGTCACATCGCATACGAGATCGCATACCTAATTGTAAGGTGTAAAGCTGGCTTTAGATGCCGAACAGGACCATTATTTTTTTGTCCAGAGATGAACGATTGTAATATTATAATCTCAAACTGTGCAGAAATCTCATCAAGTCACAGATAAGTGTCAATAATGTAATTCTATATGTTTTTCAAAAGGCAGGGAGGGACATTCAGACTTCCCTGTTCCCTATAGTATCGCTAGGAGTCCAGTACAATGGCTGCAGTACTGCTGGTTAGAAGGATTTCAGCAGATGTCACACCTTGCCCTGGTATCATATGTGTTTATTGAGTGGCTGAAGCTGCAGAAAATGTGGGAGAAATCATAAAAATACTTTCCCATATAACTGGCACCATTCTGTGGGTATAGGAATAAATCCTTTCCAGAGGAATTGACCTTCTGCGCTCCCATCAGGACCGAAGAGTTCCTGCAGCTTCAGCCAATAGCACTACTCATTTATGTTATGAGGGGGTGGATGAGAGTATGATAACCGCTACTGTAACCCACCTACTTTACAGAAGAGTCGTGGTTCTTGGATAATAACGCTATAAGGACACATTCACACAGACATATTATGGCCTGGATGTGGGTTTGGAATTTGTAAGCCAAAACCCGGAGTGCGTCCAAAACACAAAAGAGTTGCAGATCTTCTATAAAGAAGTTAATCTATTTATGCTTCTTTCCTGATATTCGCTTACAAATACTGATGTAAGCAATAGTGGACATGTGGTGGATATATGTGTGTGTGTCGTGGGCGGGGAGGGGGCCGTCGCTGCTGCACTCTCGCTGGCGCTCGGGTCCAGCGCTGCTGCAGCCTGCTGCTCGCTGCTCGGTGGCTCGAGCGGTGGGCCGGATCCGGGGGCTCGAGCGGCACTCCTCGCCCGTGAGTGAAAAGGGGGGGGTAGCTTTTGGGATTGGGGAAGTCAGTTCGTGACGCCACCCACGGTTTGTGGTGAGGTTGGGACACCACCGCTGCTCTGGACGGGGATCCCGGGAGTGATGACGGGGAGCAGCCGAGATGTTTCTCTCCCCTCCGTGGGTAGGGGGTTTTTGGGTGGTCCCGGGGCCCGGTTGGGGGTGACTGGAGAGTGGATGGCAGGGTTCGGGGAGATGCAGGGTCGCGGGGGCAGCGCAGTGCCAGACGGCACTGTGGTACTCACTCAGCCAGTAACGTACACGGAGTCTCTGGTAAAACAAACAGCTGGATGGACGGGTTCCGCAGACGGCTGCGGTGGTCACTCCCGGTAGGTTGGCGGTGACTGCCTTTCCCTGCACCTGTAGTGTGTTCTCGGCCCCGATGGCTTCCCACCGGTGACCCGCTCCCCAGCGTGGATAGATGCCGAGGGAGCCCCTTTTGCCCGCAGGCTCTGGCCCTGGGAACTGTAGCCTTGGCGGTGACTGTATTTCCCTTCACGGTTGAGCGGTTGCCTTCAATCGGGTCTTTTCTGCTGGGAAACCCCGGAGGTTCCCGTCGCTAACGGATCTGACCGGTTTTAAGGCGACTCCAAAAGCCTGGTCGGGGTCCGCAGGCCCTGCCGAATTGTGCTGGCTTCTCTTCGCTCCCCGGTTCGGTACCGGCGGGCCACCGCCTGTCCCCGGTCCTACAGTTCCGCGTCGATCGGCCCCTCCTGCAGACGGTCACCATCGTCTGCCAACCTTGCTGTAGGTGTCCGGGCCACGTACCCGAACGCGGTCAGTCTGCTCCTCCACTACTACTTTACTCCTCTCTCTTCCTACTCCAAAACTGAACTCCTTCCTTTTCCCGCCTCCAGGACTGTGAACTCCTCAGTGGGTGGGGCCAACCGCCTGGCTCCACCCCACCTGGTGTGGACATCAGCCCCTGGAGGGAGGCAACAAGGATTTGTGTGTGACTGGTGTGCCTAACCGGGGTGTGGGGTGTGTTGTTGCAGTACCTGTGAGGACCTGGCTAGTCCAGGGCCCCACATGTGGTATACATGTGCTTTCTATTTAATACAGAATCTGCACTGTAAGGTTAACTGTGTATAGATATGTGTATGCAATATGGGTGGAGTTCATAATAGGTGTATGTGCATATGGGGTAGTATATACATGTGACATTCGTTTATTCAGTCTGTGCAGTATATACCTATATATATATATATATATGTATATATATATATATATAATTGCCTTATTCTGTCTGTCTGTCTTGCTCCAAAATTCTGTCCTTACCGCGACAAGCGTCTCATTAGCCGCTCGCCTCGCCTCGGCTCCGCCCCCCAGCACAGATTGGCCGCTCGCCCAGGCTCTGCCCCCTCACGGATTAGCCTCTCGCCCCGGCCCCCTGCACGCATTGGCAACTCGGCCACGCCCCGCCCCCCTCACGCATTGCACGCTCGCTCTGGCCCCTCCCCCGCACGCATTCCCTGAACCGACACGGAACCCCAACTCCCAGGTGAGTGCTGTACCCCTGGGAGCCCACATCAGCGTACGCCGCCGCCAACCCAGCCGACACATACCCTCGCATTGCTGGGGTTGCCGGCGTACGCTAGTGTGGGCTCCCGTGCGAGCGGGGTACGCTGGTAACCATGGTACACATCGAGTAATATTGTGTAGCATGGTTACCAGCGTACACCAGCTCCCAGGTGAGCACATCAAGGTCCTGCAGTGGCGGAACACACACACATAAGAACAGACACACACACACACATCAGATCACACTCTCACTCACACCTCACACACACATCAGATCACATCCACACACTCACAACATCCTGTGATATCGCTTGCTTCTCGGCGGCGATACTGTGCATGCAGTGACCTTCCAGGACCTGCCGGAGGATCACATGGCCGGAAGCATGTGGTATCTCCGGATGTTGTGAGTGTGTGAGCGCGTATGTGCGATATCGTCAGTGTGTGTGTGCGTGTATGCGATCGGATGTGTGCGTGTATGCGTTCGGATGTGTGCGTGTATGTGATCGGATGGGTGCGTGTATGCGATCGGATGTGTGCGTGTCGGCAGAAGGCAGAGGAGCACTGCGTGCAGCACAGCTGCTGGGACCGCCCACCGGAGGGCACAGGGAGAAGTGGGGTGTGAGTGTATGCGATCAGATGTGTGCGTGTTAACTGTCTGATGTGTGACTGTGGAGCATGATGGGGGGTGCACAGCATGGGGGATGGAGCACGATGGGGAGTGCGCAGCATGGGGGATGGAGCACGATGGGGAGTGCGCAGCATGGGGGATAGAGCACGATGGGGGGTGCGCAGCATGGGGGATGGAGCACGATGGGGAGTGCGCAGCATGGGGGATGGAGCACGATGGGGGGTGCGCAGCATGGGGTATGGAGCACTTTTGGGAGTGCGCAGCATGGAGGATGGAGCACGTTTGGGAGTGCGCAGCATGGGGGATGGAGCACGTTTGGGAGTGCGCAGCATGGGGGATGGAGCACGTTTGGGAGTGCGCAGCATGGGGGATGGAGCACGTTTGGGAGTGCGTAGCATGGGGGATGGAGCACGTTTGGGAGTGCGCAGCATGGGGGATGGAGCACGTTTGGGAGTGCGCAGCATGGGGGATGGAGCACGATGGGGAGTGCACAGCATGGGGGATGGAGCACGATGGGGAGTGCGCAGCATGGGGGATGGAGCACGATGGGGAATGCGCAGCATGGAGGATGGAGCACGATGGGGAATGCGCAGCATGGGGGATGGAGCACGATGGGGGGTGCGCAGCATGGGGGATGGAGCACGATGGGGGGTGCGCAGCATGGGGGATGGAGCACGATGGGGGGTGCGCAGCATGGGGGATGGAGCACGATGGGGGGTGCGCAGCATGAGGGATGGAGCACGATGGGGGGTGCGCAGCATGGGGGATGGAGCACGATGGGGGGTGCACACCTCCCCCCAAAACACTCATACACCGCCACACACGCACTGCACAACACACCACACACACACTGGGAACCACAGACACCGCCCTACACAGACACCCACACACACAGACAACGCCGCACACACACAACACCCAACACACAAACACCGCGGCACACACAAATATACGCACATACCGCACAACACACACATTGCACAAAACATACCTCCCCACCAAAACACACACACACACCCCACACCCACACCAACCGCGCAACACACACACACAGCGCTACAGACACACAGCGCTCCACAAACAACGCAACACACACAATGCAACACACAAACAACACCGCCCTCACCCCCCGCCACACCCAGAACATGTACAGCGCCCTACACAAAAACTTGGTAACTACACACAACAACATCTATATATATATATATATATATATATATATACTAGAAGGTGGCCCGATTCTACGCATCGGGTATTCTAGAATTTACGTATTGTGTAGTTCATGTATGATTTTTGTTATATATATATATATATATATATATATAGATGTTGTTGTGTGTAGTTACCAAGTGTTTGTGTAGGGCGCTGTACATGTTCTGGGTGTTGTCTGGGTGTGGCGGGGGGTGAGAGCGGTGTGTTGCGTTGTTTGTGGAGCGCTGTGTGTCTGTAGCGTTGTGTGTGTGTTGCGCGGTTTGTGTGGGTGTGGTGTGTTTTGGGGGGAGGTATGTTTTGTGCAATGTGTGTGTTGTGCGGTATGTGCGTATATTTATGTATGCCGCGGTGTTTGTGTGTTGGATGTTGTGTGTGTGCGGCGTTGTCTGTGTGTGTGGGTGTCTGTGTATGGCGGTGTTTGTGGTTCCCAGTGTGTGTGTGGTGTGTTGTGTGTGTTGGGGGGAGGTGTGCACCTCCCATCGTGCTCCATCCCTCATGCTGCGCACCCCCCATCATGCCCCATCCCCCATGCTGCGCACCCCCCATCCTGCCCCATCCCCCATGCTGCGCACCCCCCATCGTGCTCCATCCCCCATGCTGCCCACCCCCATCGTGCTCCATCCCCTATGCTACGCATTCCCCATCGTGCTCCATCCCCGATGCTGCGCACCCCCCATCGTGCTCCATCCCCCATGCTGCGCACTCCCTATCGTGCTCCATCCCCCATGCTGCGCACTCCCCATCGTGCTCCATCCCCCATGCTGCGCACTCCCCATCGTGCTCCATCCTCCATGCTGCGCACTCCCCATCGTGCTACATCCCCCATGCTGCGCACCCCATCGTGCTCCATCCCCCATGCTATAATAGTTCTCCTATTATACTCAGAGAGGAGTATAATAGGAGGACTATAATAGGAGTAGTCCTGGGGGGAGAGGAGTATAATGCCGGCTCCCTGCACATGTGTACCGGGAGCCGGTATACGCTGGTAACTATGATACACATCGGGTAACCAAGGGACCTTAGTTACCCGATGTGTATAATGGTTACCAGCGTTCACCGGCTCCGTCAAGATCCCAGCATCGCAAGGTTATGTCTGGCGCTGCTGGGATCGTGACGGAGCCGGTGTACACTGGTTACTATGATACACATCGGGTAATTATGGGACCTTAGTTACCCGATGTGTATAATGGTTACCAGCGTTCACCGGCTCCGTCACGATCCCAGCAGCGCAAGGTTATGTCTGGCGATGCGTGCGGAGGGCCGGGGCGAGTGGCCAATCCATGCAGAGGGCGGGGCCAGGCCGAGGCGAGCAACCAATCTGTGGCGGGGCGGAGCCGAGGCGAGCGGCAATCCGTGCAGGGGGCGGGGCCATGGCGAGCCCAGCGGCCAATCAGCTTTGTGTCACCGTAAGGACACAATTTTGGAGCAAGACAGACAGACAGACAGACAGACAGAATAAGGCAATTATATATATAGATAGCCATCGAGAGCACAGCTCCCCTACTTAACAGTAGGGAGCGGGACCCCGACAGCTTCAAGCAGAGGGGTCACTCAGAACATGTAAGTGGCAGCAGCACCCAGAGACTTGGTTTACTTCTATGTCAGAGTGGGTATGCTGTCCTCCCCTGCTTCCAATCTGCAGCACGCACCCCTGCACCTGATCACCACAAGTACTGGGGCCTCCCCTACCCGTGGAGGGAACGTCATCTGCTGCCCCACTCCCATCGGCAGCGGCGGTACTCTCTTACCGCGACCCACAGGTGGCGTCACGAACTCTTATCCTCTGTAAATAGCCCCCTTTTCATTTGAAGTGGCTGCGAGCCCCTGGGTCCGGAGACCCTCGAGCCACGGTAACCCCCGCATCCGAGCAGTGCGACTGCTGCAGGGGCGGCACATATACGCGCGTTATATTTTAAACACATATATCTACCGTGTACAAATATACTTGTATATATGGTGTATGTGTATATACAGACAGAGGGTAATCCAGCAACAAAGTCCAAGGGATATTAAAATCCAAAAATTTTATTAAATCAAATTAAAATCCATATAAAAAAAGGTCCAAACAGGGTATAAACAGCCGTCAGAGAGGATGCATTTCGAACCCAATGGCTCTTAGTCAGTCTCTGAGAGACTGACTAAGAGCCATTGGGTTCGAAATGCATCCTTGTGAAGATGTAATTTACCCTCTCACTGTATATGCTGTACAGATTCCTATTTCAAGCTGGGTTCATTGTCTTATTTGAACTACTTCTGTGTACATTTCTATTGTTGTAGGTAATCACCCCCTAAAATGCAAGGTTATATCCTCTTGAGGCACTTCCATCCCTGGGAGTAGGGGGAGGTGGGCCTAGAGTCCAACTAGTGTAAACTCTGCTTACCTGGGAGATTCAGTCAGTCTGTGTGAAACTTGAAGAAGGAAGATTGATCCTCTGGGAGGGAATAGCTGAGGCTGGATCCTAGAGCCGGTGTATGGACAGTTACAGACTGGAGATCAGTGGCCCGTGGGATTGTGTGGAACTCTTTGGACTACTGTAAGGACGATTACTTTGTTATCCGGTCCGAGGATTGTCGGGAAGGGCCCCCGAATCTGTTTTACGTGGACTTATCGTGTGCTGTTCCAGTGTTCTTGTGAATAAACCTGTTGGATCGTCCCTCGGCCTCGTCCATCCTTTGCTCTGTTGTACACTCCCGTCACAAACTGGTTGGCAGCGCTGGGATCAGAGCAGAAGGAATGGAGGACAATGGCTTAACATCAGGAACCAGCACTGCAGAGTACAAGACCTGGACTTTGGGGAGCCTGCAATCAAAGGCCCGTGAAGTAGGAGTTCGTTTCAAAGGACTCTCCAAGGAGCAGCTGATTGAGGCGCTAGAAGGAGTCTGTTCGCAAAATGACGTGGAGGAAGGATCCTCACAGCAAACGGAAGAAAGACGGCAGCCGGAGGTGAATACCCAAAAAAGTCAATGGGTTGTGTGGTACAAGGAGGAGATGGCACTGCTTGGAGATGAGGCCACCATAGAAGATAAGAGGGAGGCCATGCGTGGAGCTAAAGAGAAGGAGCGCAGGATGGAGGAGATGGCACTGCTGGATAAGGAGCTCGCTGTGGAAGCCGCGAGAGGTTCCAGACAGACTGTAACCCCAGCACCCATCATGAGGGAACTTCCCAGGGTGTCCCGCAAAGACTTTAAGCCGTTTAATGAGGCTGCAGGTGACATTGAGGGCTTCTTCCAGGACTTTGAGCATCAGTGTCGATTAATGGAAGTCCCGGACAGGGAGCGTGTCCGGCATCTGGTTGGGCTCCTAGAGGGGGGAGCTGCTGAAGCCTATAGAGCTATGGACCCTCGGTGGAACTGTAAGTATGCGGATATTAAACAGACTATTCTAGAACATTATGCTGTGACCCCAGACACTTACAGGACTCAGTTCCGTGCTTTAGCCTGTGATGGGGAAGTGTCTTTTAAGATATATGCTCATAGACTCAAACAAATATGTAATCGCTGGCTGGAGGCAGAGGAGGCCTTATCTTGGGAGACCTTCCTGCAGGTCATCCTAAAAGAACAATTCTTTGCCCAGTGCCCCGCTGAGATCCGGGAATGGGTGCGTGAGAGAAAACCAGCGACAGTGGAGGAAGCTGCTGCTCTCGCTGATGAGGCTCTCACCATCAAGCCTCAGTGGAGGGTTCTGTTGGAGGATGGAGAGACGCCTAACAGCTCCACAACACCGGATGCCCCCAGTTATTCTGTCCCCATTGTTCCCCGTTCCTCTAAGCCACCACATGTTGATACCCGTGTTAATGTGCCTCCAGTTGCTTCTACTGCACTTTCTGGAATACGCCGGGGAGAGGAAGTAACAGAGCGCAGGTGTTATGTTTGTAGGCATCCCGGGCATTTGCAGGCCTCATGCCCAGCCAGGCCATGGAGGAATCATCCTCAAACCCCTACAGCACCTTCAGGTGGGAGCCGGCCTCCAAGTTCCCCTACCCCTTACCCAAGAGGACGCCTTGGATGGAGGGAGACCCAGCTCAGATGCTATCAATGTGGACAGCCAGGGCATCGGCAAGTCTCCTGCCCAGCTGTTCAAATGAGGACTGATCCTGCACCCAATCGGATTGTTAATTATTTACAGCCCAGTGCCATGGAGGAAGATGTGGCACCGTTATGTGAGGACTGGCCTAGTGACTCAGCCCCCCATGTTGCACCACCAGGAGTTTACGGGGTGCGACCCGCAGTTATGACGACTTCTGCTCATCGAGGTAAGCACTTGCAGGAGGTTGTGCTGGATGGACAGAGACTTGTTGGATTTTGTGACTCGGGTGCTTTCCTCACACTGGCTGATCCCCGAGTGGTTCGGCCTGAGGCAATCCATAGAGGACCTGGGATTGTTATTGAACTGGCTGGTGGACAATGGAGGACTATTCCCACAGCCACTGTGGATCTGAACTTTGGTTTTGGGGTCAGGCGATGTGTGGTTGGGGTGATGGGTGGTCTGCCTGCAGCTGTTCTCCTGGGCAATGATGTGGGAGAGCTACGATGCCAATTCGTGGCTGCATGAAGCCACATGTAAGTAACGCTCTGCCCGTGTGTACTTAACCAGTGACCTGTAGAGGTCCCTAGTACGTACACAAGTTGGGAGGGGGAGGGATTGTGAAGATGTAATTTACCCTCTCACTGTATATGCTGTACAGATTCCTATTTCAAGCTGGGTTCATTGTCTTATTTGAACTACTTCTGTGTACATTTCTATTGTTGTAGGTAATCACCCCCTAAAATGCAAGGTTATATCCTCTTGAGGCACTTCCATCCCTGGGAGTAGGGGGAGGTGGGCCTAGAGTCCAACTAGTGTAAACTCTGCTTACCTGGGAGATTCAGTCAGTCTGTGTGAAACTTGAAGAAGGAAGATTGATCCTCTGGGAGGGAATAGCTGAGGCTGGATCCTAGAGCCGGTGTATGGACAGTTACAGACTGGAGATCAGTGGCCCGTGGGATTGTGTGGAACTCTTTGGACTACTGTAAGGACGATTACTTTGTTATCCGGTCCGAGGATTGTCGGGAAGGGCCCCCGAATCTGTTTTACGTGGACTTATCGTGTGCTGTTCCAGTGTTCTTGTGAATAAACCTGTTGGATCGTCCCTCGGCCTCGTCCATCCTTTGCTCTGTTGTACACTCCCGTCACAATCCTCTCTGACGGTTGTTTATACCCTGTTTGGACCTTTTTTTATATGGATTTTAATTTGATTTAATAAAATTTTGGGATTTTAATTTCCCTTGGACTTTGTTGCTGGATTACCCTCTGTCTACAATCTGGATTGCCAGTATACCCTTTCCCTTGCACGAGTCCTGGATACGGTGACCCCTCCTTTGGCTACAGGTGAGCGGATACCAATCTTTCTTTTTGTCCCTGGTATGTGTATATACAGTATATTTAGCACACACACATATTTATATATGTGTGTGTGTATACGTGTGTGTATAGATTATATACACACATATATATATATATATATATATATATACACACATATATATATCTATATATATATCTATATATATATATACACACACACATACAGTATATGCTGTATGTGTGTGTATATATATATATATATATATATATATACACACACACACACACATACAGTATATGCTGTATATATATATATCTATATATATATATATATACACACACATACAGTATATGCTGTATGTGTGTATATATATATATATATATATATATATATATATATACACACACACACACATACTGTATATGCTGTATATATATATATATATATATATATATATATATATATATATATATATATATATATATATCCATACATACAGCATATATACTGTGAGACTCATGTGGGACTAGTGGATGAGGGCAGGTATATCTCGCCCCGGTATCGGTCCTATGTGACCTAGCCTGGTCGGGATCACCTGTTTCTGTTTAACTGCAATAAACCTGACCAAGCGTCAGTTACACCTGGAATTCGGCTGTCTTCCTGATGTGAATACCGAACCTATGTGCCCTTTGAACCCAGCAAAGGCGGTCCCCGAGCATGTTATCACAATACAGACTCTGTTATGGATGTGTGAATATACAGTATATGTAGCTCTGCCATATATATAGTCTATGTACATCTTTATATGTATTGTAAATATGTTAGATTTGTTTATACATTGATAGAGCATAGTCCATCTTTATTACTCCCTTTCACCCCTCCACGAACCTGGTCTTCTTTCTTCATCAACCGATCTAGCTCTGCTATATCAGAAAGCACGGGGTGGGGGGGGGGGGGGGTAACGCTGCTGCTCCCCATGCTGTTTAATAGAGCAGAGGCTGCGGGTTGGTAAGCGGTGACGTCACCGTTGCCATAGTAACCTAACAAGCAACTATAGCAACGGTGATCTCCGATCACCTAATTCCCGGCGCCGCTATTCACCGGCTGTGGCATTACAGTATGTGGCAGCCAATCTGGGCTGACTCTGTAAAGAGCACCAACATGCAGGGAGGGGGAGCCAAGCATATGCTCAAGCCTCTCGTCGGTAATCGACGCTCGCAGAGTATACCGAGTACTGAGATTCTCGGGCGAGCACCGAGTATCGGTGAGCATGCTCGCCCATCCCTATCTTGTCACTACAGGACCTTGCATGACGTCCTAGCCATGTGACCAGTCTTTAGTCAATGAGATAATAGAGCATTCACACTTGACTGGTCACATGGCTATGACGTCACGGAAGGTCCTTTAGTCATTCTGGTTACCGGGAGGGCACAGTGATGATCGACTCGGAAGCAGAAGCGCCGGGAGGCAGAATCTGGAGGACGCGTAGCGGGACCTGTAAGTATAATGACAATGTTTATTAACTGTATTCTTTATTTTCGAGTCTCCCCGATCCCGACTATCGGGGGGATCACCCATCACTAATATTGAGATGTATTTAAGTACCAAGGTTCTAATAAATACCATAAACGGTGACCAATCCAAAAGATGGATGGGTCCTAGAGGTGAAGACCACATCATTATGTACTAAAACCTACTAAAATGAAGAAGTAGTGTAGTTCAGGCAAATAAAGAATGGAAGTTTCGTAACTACATATTACACCTGTTGTAAAATAGGAAGACCTCACATGTACATTTTGCTTGATAAACCTTCCAGCTACTTTGTCTAAATTAGGAGCAAATTGATTGATGATGACTTGTACCTGAAACGGTAGAAAAATCACCTATCTTGGCGATGTATAAGACAGCTAGAGGGGATATGGAGGAGGCTGCTATATATTTTTTTTTGATAGGTGTAATTTTACCAATTTGCTGAAAATAGATGGAAAGTTGATGTTCAATGTATTTGATTCTGATGCATATTTTGAAACTGTGTTGTCATGGGTCAAATTTCACCATGTTACATTTTTGTCGATGTCCTCTAGCACGGATAAGGTTCCAGGCTCCAGACTTGGCCAGACTTTTACCATTCATTCAACATGCTTTATTTGCATGACTGACTATCTTTTTCAAAGTAATATCTAGACATGATTAGGTAACTGTGGCCAGATAAGTACTGTTAATGACACCTAGTCCAAAAGATGGATGGGTTCTACATGTGAAGACCACGTCATTATGTACTAATACCTACAAAAATAAAGAAGTAGTGTCATTCAGGCAAATATAGAATGGAAGTTTCATAACTACATATTTCACCTGTTGTAAAATAGGAAGACTTCACATGTACAGTTTTCTTGATAAACCTTTCAGCTACTTCTACTTGAATTGGTAGAAAAGGCACGTATCTTGGCGATGGATAGGACAGCTAAATGGGATAATGAGGAGGCTGTTATTTAATACTTCTTTATGATAGGTGTAATTTCATCAATTTGCTGATAATTTATGGAAAATAGATTATCAGTGCATTTGATTCTGATGCATGTTTTGAAACTGTGTTGTCAGGGGTCAAATTTGACCATGTTAGATACTTCTACAGGTGCATTAGCAAGGATAAGTTTCCAGGCTCCAGACTTAGCCAGACTATGTTAGATTTCTCTAGATGTCCTCCAGCACGGATAAGTTTCCAGGCTCCAGACTTGGCCAGACAATTAAAGGGGTGGTTCACTCATTTTCATTACTGGCCATATAGATATTGTTGAGAAACAATGTTTCTCTCAAATATCTTGTGTTTGCCAATAGTGCCTGTGGCGGGCTGTTGCAGTCCGCTCCCCCTCTTCGCGTGACCCCTGGGCTCCGTGACCTCTGGGATCCGGTGATGTCACATCAATTTAGGCCAAAGTCTCCGTGAGTGACTGGGTTCTGGGCGGCATTTCACCGCTCGTCACAGCCCAGAGGAGTCACAATTGCTCACATGGTCACTAGACAAATCTCCAGGTATAATTGCATCCAAGACAAAAGAAGTGCTCATCACTAAAAATGATAGGCCTGTACTGCAGCCTCCATGGAACACTTGTGGATGGATGTCTGGCTCATAGCTGAATGTAATGCAAATGCTTTCTGATGGTTTGTGTACAGACTATTTGACACCTTATGCCTTCCTCTCATTAAGCACATCTCTGGGAAATTATTAGTAAGCAGTTGCTATTGCAATTTCAATGTTGTGAAGGGTACAAATCTGTAATTGTAAAGAGTTTGAGTCCCATATAGAACCTTCTTAATCTATGTTCCGACATTACAGACTTCCCCAATGTTATCTTCTTACCTCAATCTATGAAGATTATTTTTCCAACTGGATTTTCTAGCCCTTAAAGACCTGTCAGCAGGATTTAGCACTATAAAGTAAATACATGGCCATGATTGTGCTGTGACTCTGATTAAATGATAGCGGCAGTGAAGACATTTGATCTTTGGTTGCTGAATAATCTTCCACCTAAGTTTTCATGATGACATTATCCGTGCATCGCATGTGCATCGGGGCAGGATTTGGGGGGGGTAAGGTCTTCTTCTTCATTGTCATCAGCTTCATGTGTTTTTTGTACATGTTATGATTCAGAGACCTGTCTCCTTTTTGAAATTCTGTGCAGTCGCCACCATGATTGCAGTGGGCAGCGTGTGCGCAGTGTGATTCTATGGGCAATCTGGATGTCTTCAATAAAATGGTGCCAGATGCTGGACAAGCATAGACTGAGATTTCAGCTCAATTACCTCTTCATTAAGGCTAGGTTCACATTTCCGTCAATTTGTATCAGTCACAATCCGCGGCTCTGGTAAACAACGGAATCAGTTTGGCGGATTCCGTTGTTCCCATAGACTTGTATGAGCGGCGGATTGTGACTGATGATGCTGCGTTGCATCGTCCGCCCGACTGGTCAGACGTGGAACGACTGACAGTCGGGCGGCAGGAACGCAGCCTGTAAAGTTTTTTGAGCAGCGCAATCCAAAGGCTTTCGCTGCGCATGCTCTCTCTGGCTCCCTGCACACGTAACCAGGGTACACATCGGGTTAATAAGCAAAGCACTTTGCTTAGTTACCCGATATTTACCCTGGTTACGTGTGCAAGGAGCCAGCGCTAAGCGGTGTACGCTGGTAACCAAGGTAAATATCAGGTAACCAAGCAAAGTGATTTGCTTAGTTACCCGATATTTACCCTGGCTACGTGTGCAGGGAGCCAGACACTTCCCCGCTCGGCTCTGCCCCCTCCGGCACTCCGCATGTACACACACACACAGACACACACACGTCCCCAGCCATGCAGTCCACGGCACTGACGTCCTGAACGCCATGGCCCCGCTCAGCTCCTCCCACCCCGCACTCCGCCCCCGCACACATTCTCGGCGGTCGAACGATCAGCTGATCACCCGGCGGCCGGCTGCTGTGAGCGATCAGCTGCTGTGAGCGATCAGCTGATCACCCGGCGGCTAGCTGCTGTGAGCGATCAGCTGATCGCTCTCATTAGCCGGCCGCCAGGAGATAATCTGTTTGCTCTCAAAAGCCGGCCGGCTATTGTGAATGATCAGCTGATCGTTCTCTCTTTTACAACGGAGTGCGACAATGAATTCAATTCTTGTCATCCATTGTACAACGCATCAGTCACAAGCGTCAAGCAACGTATGTCACTGATGCAAAACAACGGAAATGTGAACCTAGCCTAAGCCAAAATCTTGATCTACGCATGTGTGCTGCATCTGGCACCATTTCCTGTAGAATCACACTGTGCACAGTCTTCAATAAAATGGCGATGGTGGCAGTGCATGCGCAGATTAAGATTTCAGCTTAAGAAAGAGGTAATTGAGTTGAAATCTTGGTATGCATAGCGCCGCATCCGTCAGCATTTTATTGAATACCGCCACAGAATCACACTGCACATGCCCTGCCACAGCACTCATGGCGGCAATGCAGAATTTCATAAAGGAGGCAGGTCACTGAATAATCAGTAGACCTGTAGAAGAAACAGAGGAGGCAGGTGGGAGGGGTGAAGAAGAAGAAGACCCTACTACCCCCCTCCAAGTCCTGACCCGATGCAAAAGTGATGCATGGAGGATGACATCATGAAAACTTTAAAAGGAAGATTATTTAGCTACCAAAAATCGGCTTTCTTCACTGCAGGTATGCATTTAATCAGCATCACAGTGCCATTGTGGCCATATATTTACTTTATAGTGCTAAATCCTGCTGACAGGTGATCTTTAAAGGCTGCTTCTCTTTATTATGTCTATGGCCACAATTCACCAAAACAATTTAGCCAGAATTCTGAAGTAAATTGATTTAAGATGCTAAATGTTGGAACAACTCTGAGAAGCACAAAAATAGTGACTTTCAGTGTTTTCACGCCAGTTTCTCTCAGCTCTGCCAAAATGGGAGGAGCGGGGACAGCACCAGGAAGCGGTAAGGTTTCTAGCGTGGTCCGCAAAGACCTGTATGTTAAGGCTGTTTTCATATCTGCTTTCAAAGCCTCAGATGCAGTGTTGAAACCGAAATAGTGACAGAGCCTTTCATTTGACGAAGAATCTATTGTTTTATACCATTCAACCAAATATTTCACTCAATTGAAGGATTAGTAAATCGTCAGAAAGATCATCTATACAGAACACTTGTTTAACATATGAAATAATAAAAAAATAAGAATTTTCCAATATTTTCACTTTTTTTTTAATATATACATATTAAATATTACATATTCTCATGTAACATAATTTATCCTGATATAAAATTCTCTGTTATTGCGATATCAACATCTACATTCTTCATTAGAGAGAGGTCAGTAGTAAGCTGCACTGAAGTATCATAAATGGCATTTTTTGAAGAATTCTTTAGCCCATCCATAAAAGCTGTAAGAGAGGTGCGCTTAAATTAAAAATAAAAAGTAATTGGAAAGTGTAAAAGGATTCCTGACTTTTTAGCGATAGTTTTATTTGGGTAGAACTTAATCAGCTTCCAGAGTCTTGGTGTCTAAAAGTCTAAAACACAATGCTGGCATTCGAGTTCTCTTCTGTTTCGTCCTTATTTTTTTTATTTTTCAAATATTGGTGGAAATGTAAACTGCTGCAAAATATGGTCGCTCTATATAAATAAAATGTAATAATAAAATGGAGCATCACAGTCTTCTGTAAATCCAACTTCATCTAAGGTAAAGCTCATGTTCATCCTCATACAGGCTTAATAAGCCGTCCTGTCTTTCATCAGTGTCTGGTAGATCTTTCCAGAGCAGTATATACTTTCCTAGCAAACATAAGCAAACCAGGAGTGAACATCCATCAGTACAGTCTTAAAACTCATTAACTGAAAGTATACGTAAAATTCAGTTCATGTTATGTTTTAGCACATATATGACATTTTCCAGTATTTTTTTTTTTTCAAATATTTTATTTCGGATTTAAGCACACTGATATTTTACAGCTGTGGGAGCTCAGAAGCATATTATCCATGAGGCCTGGTAAATACAAAATCAAATAGAAAATTATTCCTCTTACCCACAAGGCTCATGACATGCAACCTCAAGTTCCATGAAATATGTTGGCGCAATATAAAGATTATAGGGGGAGAATGGTGTGCAGAGACTAGTGCAGCTAGGAGCAGACAGTGCTTCACAGTAAAGGCCGCTTTAAACGCAACGACATCGCTAACGAGAAATTGCTGGGGTCACCTACGAGCGACGGCTAACGATCCGAAAAACTACAAAAATCGTTGATTGTTGACACGTCGTTCCTTTCCCAAATATCGTTGCTCATTTTGGACGCAGGTTGTTTGTCGTCCCTGAGGCAGCACACAACGCTACGTGTGACACCCCGGGAACGACGAACAACAGCGTTTCTGCGTCCTCCGGCAACGAGGTTGGAGTGACGTTAATGTGGCTGCTCTCCACCCCTCCGCTTCTATTGGTGGCTTGCTGTGTGACGTCGCTGTGACGCCGCACGAACCTCCCCCTTAAAAAAAAGAGTTTGTTCGCCGGCCACAGCGACGTCGTTAGGAAGGTATGTGCGTGTGACGCGTACTAGCAATATTGTTCGCCATGGCAGCGATATGCCCGTAAAGCACGCACAACGGGAGCGGGTGCGATCGCTAGCGACATCGCTAGCGATGTCGCAAGCGTGTAAAGCGGCCTTAAAGCCTTGGGCACATGCTGCTTTTTTTCTTTTTTTTTTGTGCAGTTTGTGGCCCTAAACTGCATGTAGGACCTTACCCAGCAAAGTCTTTGAGAAATCCGAAAGGCTGTGCGCACATTGCTTCTTTTTTGCTTGTAGTTTTGGTTGCAGAAAAAAGAAGCAGCATGTCACTTCTTTTCTCGATTTTTCCCAGCGTTTTGCCATTGACAATGTTAAAAAAAAAACCCGGCAAAAACACATGCATTTTTTGATGCGTTTTTTTCTGCCAGAGGGTGCATTTTTCGCTGGAGAAACAAAACTGCATTGTGTGCACATACCCTAATAGACATGAATCCCTCTATTGCTCCATTACCTTTGGCTGCAACTCTGAGAATTGCTGGAGAGAGACAGTGATGATCCAGGGCAAGAACACATGGAGTGCACTGGCAGTTCTGTAACCTCGTGTGTGAGGACAGTGAGCCCTGGAGCTGCACTACAACTACAGACCAGCCAAGTTGCCAAGAGTTCCCCACCTCTGTGTGGTTTCCTACATAGAAGACTCATGCCTTTCATTCCCTGCATCAGAAAGCCCTTGGATCCTGAGGCACCAGGCTGGAACCCTGTGTGACCTCAGAACTGCTACGGTACATCAAGGCAAGGAGTGAATAGTTACTGCTAGGACTTGTTCCACTGTTGGGAATTATAATAAAGCTATCTATAAGGGAGCACTGCTGGAACTTGTTCCACGAATGAGGAGTTTATGACAGGACCAGCTGTAGAGGGAATTTTGTTCCCATTGTATAAACTGTATTAACAGCTACTGAAAAAGCAGCAACATCTGCGGCAACCGAGGCCCCAACTTGGGACTGAATTATTTTCATGGCTGCAACCATTTGTAGACTAATGGTGATAACTTAAAGGGGCTTTACACGCAACGACATCGCTAACGAGATGTCGTTGAGGTCACGGAATTCGTGACGCACATCCAGCCTCGTTAGCGACGTCGTTGCTTGTGAAACGTATGAATGGATACGAACGATCAAAATTACTTACCTAATCGTTGATCGTTGACACGTCGTTCTAATCCCAAATATCGTTGCTGTTGCAGGACGCAGGTTGTTCGTCGTTCCTGAGGCAGCACACATCGCTACGTGTGACACCCCAGGAACGACGAACAACACCTAACCTGCGTCCTCCGGCAACGAGGTGGGCGTCACTTTCTTTTGGCTGCTTCTCCACCCCTCCGCTTCTATTGGACGGCTGCCGTGTGACGCTGCACGAACCGCCCCCTTAGAAAGGAGGCGGTTCACAGGCCACAGCGACGTCGCTAGGCAGGTAAGTATGTGTGACAGGTCCGAGCGATGTTATGCGCTACGGGCAGCGATTTGCCCGTGACGCACAACCAACGGGGCTAGCGATGTCGCTGCGTGTAAAGCAGCCTTTAGGAGTGTGCTTCTTGTAAGTTAAAGGGAAAGCGTAATCTCTAACATTCAGGTTTATTGCAAAGCACTTCTTGAACCTTTATAATAGATTGTGAAATTTTTTATCCCACTTGGAAGTGTCACCATTTGGTCCCCTATAAATAAACCTGTTAAGTGTTTATGCATTCCCTTACAGCTTACAACAAACAAAGAAATCTGGTTGTGCAACTAAAGCAACCAAACAATAGTATTATGCCCAATAAAAGTATTATTATTCAAAGTTTAAAACAACCATCTGAGATAAATATATATTCAAATACGTTTTTCTGAAAATAGCCGATGTTACATAAAAACTTGGGGGGGGGGGGGCGCGACAGTGTTCACAGTCTATATATAAGCAGGTTAAGAATATAAATAACAGACCATTCACCCTTAAAGTGCTTGTATCTAAACAAATGATATGGGTAAAGTCAGTGTATGAATAATGATATTACTGCTAACCAATAGTAGCTGTGACCTATATGTCCCCCCGCCCCAACGTATGTTTCGCTCTTCTTCGTCAGGTAACGAGTAATATGAGGGAAATCGCTATGTTTATATAGCCGAGAAACACCTGTAAATGCTTATAGTAAGAGCGCTCTGGAATTAGAGTATTTTACTTCTGGGTATTACTGATGCATGCGCTAATATTACAAACTGGGGCTGAAGTGAAAGGCTTCCGGAAAAACATGGAGCATGCACCACCGATGTCATCCCCCATGCGGTCCATCACCCCACGGTCTGTGAAACGCAAGCGCATCGCCGCTATGTGATAGCAGCGCATGCGTCATGCATTCCGGGTTGCCATGTCGACGATGCTCCAGGGAGAGCCGGGTGCGCATGCGCTCATTCTGGAGCTAGATCACTGGATTAAAACCTAATTGGGAACCATGTGCTACCACTGACAATGGAGAAGAATTAAAAGAAAAGATGAACAAATAGAGGTTTTACATAAACAAATACACAAACATCTTTGAGGGGAAATACTTCATAAATATTTGCAGGATCTAGAAAAAGATATGGAAAACTCAGCAAAAATTAAAAAATATCAAAGAGACGCAAAAGATTATGAAATTACTTAAATTTATCTGTTTCTTCAATATCCTCTAAAGATGATAGCATAGCTTCTACTCAGGATCAAGACTTGCAAACATACTGTATAGTAATTGACGTACGCATTATGAAGGAAAAAGAAAAGGTTATGAGACGTCTGAGAAAACGAATGGCAATAAACAAACTAACCATCTTTAGGTAATTTATTTATCTTCACTTACCCTAAACAATGCCCACTTGAATATTTTGGAAAAAGGCTCAACATTTTCACCTAGATGTATTCGAGACAATAAAAGACGTGAATCTTTTTGTGAGAAAGCTCATCTTTAAAAGGCTGTATGGTAAATCTGAAACATATGACTTTTTCAACACATCAAAAGAAAAGGAAGCTTTAGAAATCTTAGGGGTACTTTGCACGCTGCGACATCGCAAGCCGATGCTGCGATGTCGAGCGCGATAGTCCCTGCCCCCGTTGCAGCAGCGATATCTTGTGATTGCTGCCGTAGCGAACATTATCGCTACGGCAGCGTCACACGCACTTACCTGCCCTGCGACGTCACTCTAGCCGGCGACCCGCCACCTTATTAGGGGGGCGGGTCGTGCGGCGTCATAGCGACGTCACACGGCAGGCAGCCAATAGAAGCGGAGGGGCGGAGATGAGCGGGATGTAAACATCTCGCCCCCCTCCTTCCTGCCGCAGAGCTGGCGTTAGACGCGGTGACGCAGGTAGGAGATGTTCCTCGCTCCTGCGGCTTCTCACACAGCGATGTGTGCTGCCGCAGGAACGAGGAACAACATCGTACCTGTCACTACTGCCAAATTATGGAAATGTCGGACCCTACACCGATGATACGATAACGACGCTTTTGCGCTCGTTAATCGTATCAAAAAGGATTTACACACTACGATATCAACTGCGACGCCGGATGTGCGTCACTTTCGATTTGACCCCACCGATATCGCACCTCCGATGTCGTAGTGTGCAAAGCGCGCCTTAGAATGTCTAGCTGAAGAGGAAACCACATCGCAGGTCAGTACATAACCAACCCATCTTTATAATAAATTAAAAAAAATTCCACCTTTAAGTACCTGTCCAACTGTGGAAATATTTGTGAAGTTGGTCACAGAGGAGATAGAGCAATTACCCCAGATTGATATGCCTGTAATTGATAAGTCCGAGAAAAAGGCATTACTTGAATTAAATTCCTGGACTGATGTAGTGTTTAAAAATGCTGATAAAGGGGGCAATTTAGTTATTTAGCCCAACAGTATGTATGAATAACAAGGAAATAAACTTTTGCTTGATAAAACCGGTTATAAAAAAATTAGTTTCTAACCCCCTAACTACATTCCAGGCCCAGTTGGCGGATATTTTGGAAAAAGCCTATGAACAGAATATTATCCCTAAAAATTTGATGGAAGCTATGCTGGTCACAAAACCCTGTATGCAAACATTGTATCTTATTCCAAAGTTGCACAAAGATCCTTTAGATTCCCCCAGATCGTCCTATAGTGGCTGCTAATGCTGGATTGTGTGAAATAACCTGTCAAGCAATTGATTTTTATTTGAAACCTTTGGTCGCTACTTTACCCTCTTATATCAAGGACACCACGTTGCCACTATGTAGATTGGGTTAACTGCATTTGAAACATGGCAAGATCCTTGTGACGGCGGATGTGGAGACCTTGTATACGTCCATCCGACATACTGATGGACTAAGGGCAGTGACATGGTTTCTTCGCTCAAGTAGCATTGATCCACCAATGGCGGAATTGATTAAACACACAATTGTTTTATTTTTAAAAATCAGATTGTTTTGCAACTACAAGGTAAAGCTGGTGTCACACACAGCGACAACGACAACGACGTCGCTGCTACGTCACCATTTTCTGTGACGTTGCAGCGACGTCCCGTCGCTGTCGCTGTGTGTGACATTCAGCAACGACCTGGCCCCTGCTGTGAGGTCGCCGGTCGTTGCTGAATGTCCAGCTTCATTTTTTGGTCGTCACTCTCCCGCTGTGACACACACATCGCTGTGTGTGACAGCGAGAGAGCGACGAAATGAAGCGAGCAGGAGCCGGCACTGGCAGCTGCGGTAAGCTGTAACCAGCGTAAACATCGGGTAACCAAGGGAAGACCTTTCCCTGGTTACCCGATGTTTACGCTGGTTACCAGCCTCCGCCGCTCTTGCTGCCAGTGCCGGCTCCTGCACTGTGACATGTGGCTGCAGTATGCATCGGGTAATTAACCCGATGTATACTGTAGCAAGGAGAGCAAGGAGCCAGCGCTAAGCAGTGCGCGCGGCTCCCTGCTCTCTGAACTGTGACATGTAGCTGCAGCACACATCGGGTTAATTAACCCGATGTGTGCTGCAGGAGAGCAAGGAGCCAGCGCTAAGCGCGGCTCCCTGCTCTCTGCACATGTAGCACAGCGACGTTATGATCGCTGCTTCTGCTGTGTTTGACAGCTAAGCAGCGATCATAACAGCGACTTACAAGGTCGCTGTTACGTCACCGAAAATGGTGACGTAACAGCGACGTCGTTGTCGCTGTCGTTTAGTGTGAACCCAGCTTAAGGCTATGGGGACCTCTTGTGCCGCCTCCTATGCTAATTTGTCTTTAGGAGCATTTGAGAGTGACATTGTTCAGAGTAACCCATTGAAGGATATTAAAAAAATGCATAACTGGAGTAGATATATCGATGATATATTATTTGTATGGGAAGGCTCCTTGGAACAACTAGATGTTTTCATAGCAAATCTTAACAATGATCTTAGCATTAAACTGACATATACATCAGGTTTAAAACTCAATTTTTTGGAGATTTCTATTCAGGTTACACCTGAAGGAGAGAAACACACAGACGTTTTTAGAAAACCTATAGCCACCAACTCTCTGCTACTTGCAAGTTAATAACACCCAAAATCTACTAACCAAGGTATTCCTATAGTTCAGTACCTCAGAATTAAACGTATTTGCTCTGATGAAGAAACTTTTGAAAATGAAGCATGTGATTTGTATCAGAGGTTTAGAGACAGAAGTATGGCCATAGGTAGATTCGCCAGGGATAAAACAGAGCAAAAAATATACCTAGAAACCAATTACTGTATAAAGATCAGTCCGAGAAGAATTTAAAAAAAGATGAGGATAATGCTTGGCTGATAACAACATTCAATAATCAATGGGATAATCTGTATCGGATCATGAGAAAACATTGGAAGATTCTGCAGGTCGACTACCCTGAAACGTTTTTGCCTCCAACACCCCAAATTACAGCAAGGAGGAGTAATAACCTTAGAGACATACTGGTAAGAAGTGATTATGACCCGTTTAAAAAAAACAAAAACACAGAAAGCGGGATTCCAGATGGCTTCTACCTATGCAGTCATTGTAAGGCTTGTGTAAATTTGAAAAAAAGTAAAAAATTTACAAATGCCGATGGATCTAAGGAATTTATAATGTTAAAAGCATCTAACATGTTCTTTGCAGGGCATTATCTACTTAGCCAAATGTCCCTGTAATAGAATGTATGTGGGAATGACAACAAGAGAGTTAAAATTTGTGTCAGGGAACATGTACGAGATATAGGTAAAGCTAAGATGGAAACAGAGGAAGAAAACCTGAAAACTCTACCCATACATTGCAAACGGTTTCATGGATCTGACTCAAGATTACTGGATATTCAAGCAATAGACCAGGTATCATTGGGGATTAGAGGAGGGAATTTATTTAAGTTCTCTCACAGGTGGAAAGTAACTGGATTTATAGATTTTGTACAGTGGCACCAGTAGGGCTAAATGAAAATTTTGGTTTTTCATCATTTCTATAAATGGACATCATTATTTTAATGTTATGTATATCTATGTACAATATATATGCAAAGCATCTAATAATAGGCTAGTTTAGCCTACCCCACAGTGGGTTTTGTATGTACGCATATATACATCGATAAATATTTTATGGTGGAATTACCTTTATAGGGTTTTAATATTTAAATTTTTTGATAAATGATTATTCAATTTTATATTTGGATTTTTATTTATTCTATTTTTATTTTTCCTAGTATTGGCGGTCCAAAGGGGTTTACAGTGAGAAGATAGCTTCACATTGACTTTGGATATCGTTCAAGTCATTATTTATTAATTTACAGTCATTATATTGTCAATTATGGGGTTTACAATTAATATTTATCTATACTTTTTATTCACTAAATAGTATGATAATATTTGTCACTAATTTATATGGATTATATATGGTATATTTCTTATCTGTGTAGTTAATCTTTATATTTGTTATTATATAAAAAAAAGTTTTCTTCTTTAATATTATACTATATTGAATGATTCATTATTTCATATTAATTTCTGTACAATCAATTTGCACTATATACTGTAAAATTTTATCTTATAATTATGGATTTCTTCAACTGTAATTCACTTATAATTTGATACCTTCATATTCTCCATTGTCGGTGGTAGTGTGACGCCCTGGCAAAACCAGGTAGTCACACATAGGCCCCCGCACAACACCTTTCCTCACAGGGTTACACACAGCCGACCTGAAACCCTAGTCACCCCCCTAGGGAAGGACAGGCACACCAGTGGGCGGGACCAGGCGGATGGAGAACGCCCACCTAGGGGTCTGGAGAGCCCGCGGTGGGAAAAGCAGTTGAAGTTTAGAGCTCAAGTTGAGTGGAGGAGGTGAAGCTCAAGCACAGAGAGCAGAGGCGACGGGGTTGGAACCCTGGTGCATTGGCTAGGTGGCAGACGGTGGTCCGTGTCTAGCAGGAGATGGGAAGACGGCAGCCAGAGATCCGAGGTGGACCGGGGCAGGGTTGGAGCCCGCCGGTACAGACACCGGAGAACTGACCCGGAAACCGTGCACAGAGGGGGTACTTGGACCCTGAAGCCAGGACCGGAACCAACGGCCTAGGTAATTAACCAATTGAGGGCAGGATTATAGGTCCTGTCCCAACCAACTGTCCCAAAAGCAGTCAACCACCCACAGAGAGGAATATGGCATCCGCCAGGGCCCGTTAGATCATACGGGTCAGCGTCAACGGGCACGGCTCCCAACAATAGTACCGGGAGCGGACTCCCGCGTTCCATACCGGGAAGTCCACCACATCACAACACAGTGCAGAGGAAAGTGACACAGACCACCAGCCCGGGTGGGGGACCAGCGTACACCTGGCCGCGGCTGCCGGCCACCAGCACCTTGGTTAATCACCGGAATTGTCTGATTTCTTTAACCGTGACTAAGCTGAGACTCCTTGGTCTGAGCAGGCGCGCCGGCCCCTGCCATCACCGTCCCCTGCACCAAGTCACCAGGTCCCGGGGAAACCATCCCTACCCACGGAGGGGTTAATAACCAGCTGCTAACCCATCACCCCGGGTGTCCCACAGCAGCAGCGGTGGTGCCATACTTCACCACAGACCGTGGGTGGCGTCACACACCGACTACGGTAAATCCCGTACAAATACGTTCCCCTTTTATTTGGAGTGTCCACGTGACCCCCAGGTCCGGAGAATCCCTCGAGCCACACTGCGGGTCCGGATCAGAGCAGCCCGGCTGCTACTGACATGGGAGCGGCACAGTAGCACATAGTTCCCAATTAGGTGTTAATCCAGTGATCTAGCTACGGAATAAACAAATCCGCACCCGGCTCTCCCTGGCACATCATCGCCATGGCAGTCCTGAATGCATGATACATGCGCTGCTATCACATAGCTGTGATGCACTTGCATTCCACAGCCTGTGGGACGATGGACCACATAGGAGATGACGTCGGCGGCGCATGTGCCATATTTTTCTCGGAGGGATTTCATTTCAGCCCCAGTTTGCATGCGTCAGAAATATCCGAAATATAAAATACTATAATTCCGCAGCGCTATTACTATAAGAATTTACAGGTGTTTTTGGGCTATATAAACATAGTGATATACCTCCTATTACTCGCTCCCTGACGAAGAAGAGCGAAACATACGTTGGGGTGACGGGGGCGCATAGAGCACAGCTATTATTGGTAAGCAATAATATCATGACTGACTTTACGCATATCATTTGATTAGACACAAGCACTTTGAGGGTGGATGGTCTGTTATTTATATTCTTAACCTGCTTATATATAGACTGTTGACACTATGTCACCCCCCGCCCCATGTTTTTATGTGGCACCGGCTATTGTCAGAAAAATGTATTTGAATATATATATTTATTTCAGATGGTTGTTTTAAACTTTGAATAATAAATAATACTTTTATTGGGCATAAAAATCTGGTTTGGTTGCTTTATTTGTACAACCAGGTTCCTTTGTTGTATTTTGTATTGAGTTTCTGGCCCAGATATACTTACTGGCGCTATCTTATGTGAACAAGTGTGTTATTCCCTTATAGCTTCCAGCAAGATTGAGGTTGAGGTGATACACCATATGGAGTTGAAAACTACTGGACATCCTGTCCACAGAGGTGACTTAAAGAGGTGTTATATTATTATTAATTATAATATTTTATTGCGATCAATACCCTTTGTGACCTACAGGTTAAGATTTTATGCTTCTAAACTATGCTAAGTTCTGCTTCTGTGTCGTTATCACTCATTGGTCTCCTTAAATACTACTTATTGACATCCATTCTTTGCAGCCAAGACAGCAAAACTGGGTCTGTTATTTAACAGATAGTGAAGAATCCTGGCTGACCATGTTGACCCTAATAAAGTCCATCATGGTTCCTCAGTAGACAGTACTATCTTTGCTAGTAACGGATGAGCAAATTCTAATGGCATCCATATACCTTAGATCACTGTCGCTCAAAAATGTATCAGGTTTCTCTAAAGACTCCCCCATATGCTCAGAGTTTATATGTTATATGTTTTCAATGGAGAGAAAAGTAAGCCACTGCCAAACATCTTTGGCAGCAGCTTACCTCCAAGAACAAATGCCTATAATAGATGCATATCTGCCTCAACATCATCTGTCGGAAAGTTGGCCATTTCCACAGACATAGCCAGATTCCAACAACCAAACATTATTTTCTTCTATAATCTTTATTACTTCCATTATCTTTTATTCAGGACATCTGTCTGATTTTCTGGAATTTCTTTCGTAATTTTTCAATAAAAGCTTGCTTGATCTAATATGTCCTCCACTTGTTGTGCTAATACCAAAGACATATTCATTCACCACACACTCCTTATTTCATGCTGATAATGAGATGGAGATATATACTATATAGTTTGTACTGTATGTTCCACAATTCAGCTCTGCTCAGTGGCTAAACAAATTTAAAGAGAATCTGTCTGAAACTGTAACCCCCAAATCATGTTTATGACACTGTAGCCCTTCGAAAGATCAAACTTTATGACCCCAAAGTGCTGCTCCACCAGTGAAGTTGTGTTTTGAAGTGCATTAGGCTACGATGGTGCCACACTAGCCGTCTACAAGAGCAAACGACCGGTCAAAATCAGCCAGGGGAGAAATAGCGTTTAGAAGCTAAAAGAGCAGCACTCCAGCCCAATGCACTACTAGATTCAACTGCAAAACAAGATTTCCTACTGCTGGAGCTGTGCTTAGAAGTCATAAAGGGATCAAATTGCTTATCTTTTAAAGGGCTACACAATCATATTAATGGTTTGGGTGGATGTGGGAGGGGTGTTGGGATGAGGGGATGTTTCTGACTTGTTTTTTTAAGCACCAAAATAGGATTATATAATAGCAATGTTACAAAAGTAGGTTATTATATCATATCAATGTTACAAATATTTTAAAATATAGAGAAGGAAGTTAATAAAAAAAATACAGAATATTTTCTTAAAAGGTAAGGTGTCGCTTTTTTATTTTTGTATTAATAGTGAATATGGAATCAATTATTTTTAATACAAAATTAAATTGTTTATTTAGTTTTTATTTCATTCTATTTTTACTGAAACACTGGGCACTGCCATCTTGGAGTAACGACAGTTACTCACCTCCTTTATGGCAGCTCTCTGTGCATTGGATCTGATAGACGGGCTCTGACACTATACTTTTCACTGAGAGCTCCCTGCTGTGAGCTGGACATGCCCCTGGGCTGTCCAGATTACAGCAGAGGTAGGAGATCGCCACCATCTTTATGGAGCTCACAGCATATGCTGTGTGCTGAATTTTCCCCCTGGCACCTGCTCTGCCTGGGGTGAGTAGCGGGGCAGGGCAGCGGTGATTGCATCGTAACTGATCCTGGCATGCTGCTCCCCACCCCACCGCTCCCCACCCCCTCCCCTGCCGCTCACCACCACCACCACCCCCTTTGCTCCCCCCCCGTTGCTCACCCCCCACTCTGCCTATCACCCCCGCTCATGTGTGCTCACCTTGGGCCTCCTTTTCTAACAGCTCCTCACTGCTCTTGTGACGCCCTGGACTAGCCAGGTAGTCGCAGACATACCAACATACACACCCCCCACCCTAGACAGTAACAACAGTCAACCAAAAACCCTTGTTGGCTCCCTCCAGGGTCTGATGTCCACACCAGGTGGGGCGGAGCCAGGCGGTTGGCCCCACCCACCGAGGAGTTCACAGGCCTGGAGGCGGAAAAAGCAGTCAGTTAGAGTTTGGAGGTGAAAGTGAGAGGAGTAAAACGTCTGCGTGTGCCTGGGCAGGAGCCCAGGCACTGACAGCAAGGTTGGCAGACGGTGGTGGCCGTCTGCAGGAGTTGGTGGAACTCTGCAGAGTCGTAAGGACCGGGGCTGGGCTGTGGCCCACCGGTACCGAATCGGGGAGCGGAGTGAAGCTAAGCATACAGGCAGGGCCATCGGACTCCAACCAGGCTTGGAGCCGCCGTCAATAGTCAAATCCGAGTGTGACAGGAACCCCAGGGGTTCCCCAACAACCGAGTCCCGACAGAAGGCAACAGTCAACACCGTGAGGATATACAGCCACCGCCACAGGCTAGAGATCCAAGGGCTAGCGCCTGCGGGCAAAACGGGCTCCTACGGCACCTATACACCGGGGAGCGGACTACTGGTGGGCAACCACAGGAGTCAGAACATTCTAAAAGGTGCAGGGAAAGACAGCCACCATCAGCCATCCGGGGAGAGCACAACAACACTGCAACCGGCTGCAGGACCCGTCCATCCGGCCGTTTTGGTTTACCAGAGACTCTGTCAGTGATTGTATGAGTGAGTAAACCAGTGCCGTCCGGCACCGCACCGCACTGTCCCTGCAACCCTGCACCCCAGCCATCCAGCCTCCCCGTTACACCACCGGGCCCCAGGATCACCAACCCCCTACTCACGGAGGGGACAACATCCTAGCTGCTCCCTACCATCTCTTCCGGGATCCCCGTCACCAGCAGCGGTGGTGCCATCATCACCACGTCCAGTGGGTGGCGTCACGAACAATCTCCCCCACCCAAACTATCCCTTTTCACTCACGGGCGAGGAGCGCTGCTCGAGTCCCCGGGTCCAGCCCACCGCTTGAGCCACCGAGCAGCAGCAGCCCTGGACCCGAGCGTGGCGAGCGCGTCCCCTCCGCCCGCGACACTCTGTGCTGGGATCGCTAAGGGGAGGAACAGACACCAGGCTGACAGGACAGGCTGCCAGGGGTGGAGGTCTGAGGTGAGTGCATGCGGCTGAGAGCAGTGATCGTGGTGTGACATCTGTAGTGCAGTGCCGTTCAGACTGCAGATCACCCCACCTCGTCGCATGTCACCTCAGATCTCCTAACCCGGCCGGCAGCACAGTATATGGGGGGACGGGATACAGTGGGGCACGGGATACAGTGGGGCGAGGGATACAGTGAAGGGATGCCAGATATCCTTAGTGACACTTTAGACAAATTAAGATCACTTTGCGGTCACTAACAATATGGTTCCGCACTGTGATCATAAACTTCATCCTTCCTTATCATTTTGCAAACAGCCAGAACAGGAGGGGGGCGTGACATCACACACAGGAGAGCAGATTCCACTCACTTTTACTGCTGTTGTAATGCGAGCTAGTTGTATAGCAGGTAGTGCTGAGCGGACCCGGACTGTAAACGTGCGGATCCGCGCGGTTTCAGCGCTATTCCCGGGCCGGACCTGGGCGCGGGATTTCAGCTGCATGATCCGGAATCGGCAATTAAAAAAAAGGTTAAAAAACAATAAATAAATGAGCGTTTCATACTTACCAGACTCTGTCATGGCGGCACACTTGCTTCCGGGTTGCGCTTTCACTTCCTGTGCTGTGCACGCAGTCACACAGCTTTCCGTGCTTTCCCCGCCCACCGGCCGTCCTCTCAGCTGTGATTGGTTCCTGGCTGACGCGCCCCCAGCCTGTGACAGCTCTGCCGTGCAGTCATCGCAGCTCAGTAATAGGCTGCTAGGCTGCACTCAGAGCGGGCAGCCGTGCTCTATGGCTGCTCGCTCTGACATGCAGCAGAGCTGGATGTGTCGCCGCTGGATCTCGTGTGGATTACGCCGGAGTGCTGGGATAATAAAGTGGTGAAGGAGGAGGCTGCGTTTCTACTTTATTCCAAATAAAGGATTTCTGTGTGTCTTGTTTATTTACTCAAATTGTCTCTCCAGTAAAGGAGACAAACTCTAGCACAGCGCCACCTATTGGAAGTAGCGATCCTAAAAGTCACAAGTAGATTTTTAACAATCCTTTGCAATATGACTCAGGATATATAAGCCAGATCAGAATCCCAATTTGCAGACACGGTGTTTCGGGGTGCTTGCCCCTCGTCAGTGCAAAGTATAGGGTGTCTGATCTGGCTCATGAGAAAGCTATGTGGGGACCACTATTCTCCTTAAGGAGACTTTGCAAGCCAGTCTGGCTGCCAAATAAGGGGACTTATAGCTGCCACGCCCCTCTAGGAAATATTGTTTATTTACTGTAATTTACAGGTTTGTGATGTGGGTATCTCACAGACGCCTGTGCGATCACAAACCTGGGGTTCAATAGCAGCCATGCGCTGTTATTAACCTCTGCTATTACCTTGATTGCCACCGCACCAGGTCAATCAAGATGAGCCGATATCGCACTGCAATGGCCACATCTAACAGATGCGACCATACCAGGCGGCTGCGGGCTGAGGATATACCAGACCCCGGCCGGCGTTATCATGGCTGGGAATGTAAATTGGGGGGGGGGGAAATCGCATGTGTTTTTTTTTTTTTTTAATTATTTATTTAAATTTACAAACAAAAAAAAAAAACGCATGCGGTTTATCTTAGGTAGAAGTCACAGTGAGGGACTCCCACAAGTGTGACATCGTAGCACAGCCGCACACACATCTGACAGGAGTGTGCATGTGTTTCTAGGTACATGCGCGCTCATGTTCAGACAATGGCTGGCTGTGACGGGTGATGTCAGACCCGCACGTGTCTGACAGCGCATCACCGACGCAGCTGCACACTTCTGACAGAAGCGTGCATGTGTTTCTAGGTACATGCACGCTCATGTTCAGACAGGCGTCAAAACACCGCGATTTTTTGCCAGGAGGTGTAGATTGGATGCAGAAACATGGTGTAAAAATCACAGCATCAAATTTGCATCCCTTGGCCCCCAAAAATAAAAACAAAATAAAAAATTGCCACAGGTGGAAATTTGGTGCTGAAAGCTGGTGCAGACGATTTCAGCACCAAATGTGCACCTCCTGGCAAAAAAACGAGGCAAAAATCGCGGAAAAATAACCGCGGCAAAAACCGCGGCATAAAAATTGCATCAAAACACTGCGATTTTTTGCCAGGAGGTGTAGATTGGATGCAGGAATATGGTATAAAAATTTCAGCACAAAATCTGCATCTCTTAGCCAAAAAAACTGCGCTTTTTCTGCTAGGAGATGCAGGTCTGTGAACTCAGTGACCTCCACCTGAGGTCAGGAAACCTGCGATCACAGATGAAGGACCGTGGGAACCTCCAGCTGTGATCGCAAATGACCTGAGTGACGTCACCGCTTAATGCGCAACTCATTCATTCTCTGGAGATCAAAGAGAGCGGGCACAACTCTGATATTCAGATGTAGCAGAGCTGAAGCGGCGTGGGACTTCTCCTGTGGATTACGTCCGAGCTGCAGGGTATTTGGGGGTTAATAAAGAGGTGAAGGAGGAGTGTTTTGTACTTTATTCCAAATAAAAGATTGTTCTCTGTGTTTGTGTTTATAGGGAACCTGTCATCAGAAATTTAGCTATAAAGCTAAAAGTTCCCATCCTGCTCAGCAGCAGGAAATGGATGGGAAGGAGGTGACGTCCGGTCATCAGGCCAGCGAGCGCTTGCGCATAACGCTGGAGTAATAGGGGAAAGTGCGGTCACGAGGTTATGGGCGGCACTTGCTGATGACACTCACAGCGCCGCCCATAACCTCGTGCCCGCGCAAAGCGTCACCAGCGGTCACACGTGCACACAGTGCACGGCACCGCTGCAGTGGAACAGCGCATGCGCGGGACCACGGGCACCCAGGGGCGGTGCCCTGAGCTTTGAAATTCAGCGTTCGGGGGCGGCGTAAATCTGCAGGAGGAACAGCAACGGACCCCAGGCAGCCCGCCCCCATGGAAGATTTAAGAAATTTGCATAAGAAAAGGTACAAGTTTACAAAGTGTTTATTTTGGTATAAAAGGTGCCACAAAAACTATAGGAAGCTTCCTAGAATGCAGCCCAGGAGCTGCAGAGGGGGGAACTTTTAGCTTTATAGCTAAATTTCTGATGACAGGTTCCCTTTATTTACTGTCACTTACAAGTTTGTGTGATGCAGGTATCTGATAGACGCCTGTGCCATCACACAAACCTAGGGTGTAGCAACAGCCATGCGCCGCCGCTAACCCTGCTATTACCCCTACTGGCACCGCATCACGCCACCGGGAAGAGCCGGTATCGCATACCGGTATGTCGCATCTAACTGATGCGACATACCGGACGGCTGCGGGCTGAGGATGTACCAGCCCCCGGCCGGCGTTATCATGGCTGGATATGAAGATTAGGGTGGACCGCACGTCGTTTTGTTTTTCTTTTTACTTTCACCAGAGTCACACGTGCGAGGGGCTCACGCGAGTCTGCTATGGCTGCACCCGGCAACCTCGCACGTGTGACTCCGGGCACTGGATACACAGCACAGATACAGCGCGACGGCTGGGGCTGCATCAGAGCGCTATAACTGTGCTGCCAAGTGTTTACTACTGTGAACTGACTGACAGACTGTACTGCTTTCCCCGCCCACCAGCCATCCTGTCATTGGTTGCAGTTAGTCTAGCTGCAACCAACGCGAGCCAGTGGGCGGGGAAAACAATGAATATTGAATTGTCTGCTCCGGAAGGTAACAGCGTGACCCGGAAGGAATGTGCCGCCATGACAGCGCCTCTGTGAGTATGCCGCGCTTGCTCCTAGCCCCCTAGCCCCTCCACAAACGTTTTTAACCTCCGGATTCCGGTTCCCATTGACTTATATGGGCACCGGATTCCGGAGCGGATC